>NC_134853.1:132135356-132458689 GCF_049852395.1 Peromyscus maniculatus bairdii
TTCCCTCATGTATGTGCCATGGGTTGGTGTCTCTCCAGGAAACAAAATAGAAGTCTTTTCTAGCCTTTCCCTCATCACCTGCCATGCCAAGAGTTCAGAGGAGCAAGGGTATTGGCACCAGACACTCCAGAATTCCTGATCCTGCTAACTCTCTCTCTACTTTGCACATGAAGTTAATACCCTCATCTCTCTGACACATTTTTCTTCATTTCTAAGAGGTGGATAATAACTGCCCTCAGGGTCTTTCTGGGGATCAGCTGAGATAATGATTTGGTATTCACCTAACACAGTGCCTGCTCAAGTTGATCTTTAGCAAAGATGAATCTTTCTCACATCCCTCTACTTGTCCTCATTCTGCATCCTTGAATTGTCAGGTCTGATTATTCTCAAAACAAGGATTTCCTTGCAGGGACTGAGTATTCCTCCATCAGCAAAAATAAATTGCCTCTCACAACATGGGTTTAGTCATTCAATGAGTCTTTGCTGTGTGCCTATTATGAATAAGAAAATCTAAGGATGGGTATGAAAACAACTAAAATCCTCCCTAAACTCCTATCAAAATCTTTTCAATCCCCAAATACCTTTTGAAGTAAACTTATTTATCCTCTATCAAGTACCATCATGTGTGAGACAATGAGTTAGGGGCTATGATTCAGAAGTGAGGAAGTTGCAGTGTCCTTGCTTCAAGAAGTTTAAAAATCAGGTTCTGCAGAGAATGAAATGCTAAAAGATACCCCCAACACAAATAAAATAAGGGAAGTCTTCAGAGAGGGAGTAATGGTTGAACTTGGATTTGGCAGATGAGTAGGATTAACTTACATCTGTGCAGCACTTGGAATTTGTGCATAATATTTTGGTTATAAGAAAGCTCACTCAGATACAGTTCAACCCTGTTCTGGTTCCTACTGGGAGGGAATAACTCCTGAAGCTGGAAGGGTAAGGGTAGAAGGATCTGTCGCTGTACCAGCCTAAGAAAACAAAGAAAACTAGCCCATAAACTACATCTGTGCTCTCCACCTGATCCTCCTAGATGCTTAGATGGCTTATTTCTTCATGTTAGAAAGAACTCTACACCAGTCGCTTCTTTCCAGAGTTACTGGTGCTGAGCCCCAAATCAAAAGACTGGCTGCTTTTACTGTCCCTTCCCTCACCCAGTCATGATTCAGTTTACTCAAACAGTAGTATTGCTAGCTGACATGGTATGCCTGTTTGGGTTTTGTATGTCTTCCTCATAAGATTGCCACTTACATGCGGCCCCTGCTTGTTCTGTTGTTGAATGGTAGCACCTCGGACAACATTTAGCGTATAGTAGTCTCTTAGAATTATTTGCAGGTGAATTAATGAACGAAAATATACATACATACATAAATGAATAAATAAATGCCTATTCATTTTCTTAGGATAAATTTCCAAAACATAATTTTGAGGTGCCCAAGGTTATTCATTGATTAGATCAGCAGCTGGCACAGAGCAGATATTTTATTGACATCTGCTGAACTACTGAAATTAAGTATTTTACTTTGAATTTCACCAAACTAACTAATGGAGATTTAAATTCTGCTTGGATTTAATTGATGAAGTAATCTACCTTTTAGTTCTTTCATTGAGTATCAATGAAAGAATTTACTTCTTTCATGAGTATCAAACATGAACTGCATTTTGGATAAAAATTCAGAGGAAGTGGTCTCCTAACATCAAAGAGCTCTCTTTCTCCAATGAAGGAAACAGATGGATTCACTAAGAGCTGGGAGCTGGGATAGAAGGTCCCTTTATCTCACATTTAGCTTGGCTCCCTGGTTCTTCCCTGACCCCTGTCATTTATTTCCTGTGTAACCTCAAGTAGTTTGCCTGGGCCCCCAGAACTTGTGTTTCCTTAGCCATAAAATGAAGGAGCCACAGTCCTGATGCGATAGGACTACTGAGAAGAGCATGTGAGTGGACACAGAAGCACTTAGGGTACTGCATGGCACATAGCAAGAGGTACAGAAGTGTCAACTATCCCCATTTGAGCTCTGGATTATAAAAAATGACTTGTGGCTCGGAAAATGCTTAGCAACAATAACATCTGAAGTAAAGTCTCCCAGCCACACATCTAAGCACTGCACTGAGATTTTGTCACATCACTCTGAATTCTTCCTCTGCGGACACTACCTCAACCCTTCACTTCAGAATGTGAATGTCAAGCGAGAGTTAGTCTCCACGCTCTGGGTGCCATCAAATCCTGTCTTCCCTACTCATTTTTCCTTCTCTGACAACCCCCCAACTGCAAACCCACATGTTAATAGTTTTAGGGGGGAAAGTCTTTTGATAATTAAGCTGGTGGAATTTAGAAATCAACGGAACAGTACATTTTCCCAGCAGAGCCAAGAAATTAATTAGGAGCAATTTGCTGTCAGAAACAATTTCCATAATTTTAAGTTTAAAAAAAGCAGAAATCATTTTTATGGGTGTTTATTTTTTTTCTTCTGCTTTCCATTCTAAAGTGATTTAACTCCTGGAAAGACATGTCCTTCCAAATATCTTATTTCTGTTCCTCAGACTCTCTCCCTGAGGGGTGTTCCAACCTCTCTCCAACTGGTTATATTCAAGGATGAGGCTAAATTAGATGGAACAGAGTCGTTTTGATCCCCTTCCTTACCCTGGAGCATAACTTATGATTTCATATCCTGATCCCAAGAATATGGAAAAACATGTGATGCTCTCAGAAAAAGAGTCTGGGAGGGAGAAACAGAGGGCGTGGTACACTGGTTGAGGGTCTGACCTGGCCACCAGACAAATAGGCCTGTTCCACAGAAGGCATGAAAGCCAGTCAGTGAGATAGCTAAGCACTCTTGTTGGCAAACCTGATGATATACGTTCAATCCAAGGAAGCCACATGGCAGGAGAGAACTGACCATTTCAATTTGTCTCTGACCTTCACACATGTACACCATGACCATTGTGCATGCAGCTTCTCACAGGCACACACACATTCATACATGCACATACACACTAAATATTTAAAAAAAACATTAAAGAAGAGTATTGAAGCATTGTGTCTGTTGGTATAGACTCAAATTCTACAGCCATGCTGATAAGTCATCCTTGATCCTTAAGTTACTATCCATGTGGTCTTGGGTGAATTTTTACAATTTGTGGTTTAATTTCTTCTTAAGTAGTTATGATGCCTCATTGCCCTCATATGTAAACAATGAGACTTGATGCCAGACAACTCCCTGACATATAGCAAGTGCTCAGGAATGTTTCTGACAAGATGACAACAATGACAATGAGGAGGATGAGTAGCAGGACCAAGCAAAAAGGTACAAAGAAGCTGTCATTGAGCCCATCTCACACCATGAACTCTGGTTCTAGACTCACAATTGCCAACACTAAGGAACCCTTCCCCCTTACAACATCCCCCACACCTCTCCCATTTTTGTAATTGTTTCACAACAAAGAACAATGTGTGTGGAATGTCACACACATGCAGAGGCACTCCTAGCAACATGAGGGTTGTCTTTTATTTTATTTGTGTCTCATTCATTTGTGTTAGAGAAGACCCAAGGTTACCTCAATGGCATTGTCATTCTTATTTTCTTGTAATTCAAATGAGGAGGAAAGAAGGGAGGAGAATTATAATTAGAATTGTAGAGAGTGGATTATAACTGGCAGCCTAGAAATATTTAAGGTCTAAACTGTGAACAACCATCACTATTACATAGTAAATGCTTTTAGTTAATTATGAATTATTATTATGCACCATTTCCATGATTTTGTGTTTCATCTAAATATTTAAATATGGATATATCAGTCAGTGTACAATTATAAAAAAAAACTACAGATTCTTTAAACAGAGGGCTTGGTGCAGGGAATTGATACCACTTGAAAATCCAAATAGGAAATATTGAACAGATTCAGAGGTCAGCAATAGCAGGAAGACAACACTCCCATCACAGACTGGAGGTTCAATGAGAAAGCACGTGGTACTAGGACCCAGGGTCTAAGGTCACTTGATAAAAGGTTGAACCATGACAACCTGTCTGACAAAAGCTGGAGGCCTAGAGGAAACTCAGCTACTGCCAAAGATAACACCATGACAACTAGAGGAACACATTGGCTTTTCTCTTCTAATGTCTGATGTGGTATGAGATAATGTAAATATTTTTGAAGATAGAGGTTTGTCAAAGGGGTCATGACCCACAGATTGAGAACCACTGCCCTAGAGGCATCCTAAAAGAACTTTTCAATCAGGAAAACAAGAGCTAGCTCTCCATATGTAATGACTACTCAAGAAAGTATTTTTGCCTCAAGTGGAAGTTGATGAGTGTATAGGGAAGTCAGTAAGAGCTGGGACAGAGTATGGTCATCAATAGATAGGAAGATGAGAGCAGACAATACAAAGCACAAGAATGGAGCCTGTGCAGTGAAGGAATCTGTCATAAGAGAAAGCCTTTGTATGTTGAGTGTAGGTTGTAGAATAAGAATAACTCAGAAATCCAAAAAGAAGGCCCCGTGAGGGTGACCGTGAGCATTAAGGCAGCAGAGGCAAAGTCCAGAGAACCCTGGGATTCAGCAAGACCTTCCCCCCGCAAAAAAAAAGTCAAAAAACAATAAAGAAACTATAGAAATAACCAACTAAAATTCAAGCACAAGTGACTTTCTACCAAATAAGATTATAGGAGAGTAATAGCCTATACAGATAATAAAAGAAGAGTGATTAATTTTGCCTTAAGAAATCATGGCAAGTTTCAGAGAAAATAAAGCAATGACCAGGTCTTGAAGAACAAGCCAGAACCTGATAGAAATGGGAGAAGAGCATGCAGACAGTGAGGGCAGCATGGAGGTGAAAGTGCATTTGAGATCTGGTGAGCAGCACATGTCTAGACTCTGGGGAGAAGGGTAACAGGAGTGTGCAGTGTGCAATAGATGATGCTGGGAAGGGTGATGAAGCCAGCTCCTTGAGGACCTCCCAGTAATCACAAAGCCACAGCATCTACAGAGCCTCTCAGGGTTCAGAAGGTTGAGCTCCAACAGCAAATTTTCTGACAGCAAGCCATAGAAACACAACAAGTTTGAGTTGTAAATTATTCTTCTCCTGTCTAGGCCTTTATTAAGCCCACTCCCAGGAGAGATTTAAAGCTTGAAGCTTTTATTTGTATCTATTGGGTCATGAGGCTATTTCTAGAGATTTCTTATCCAGTTCCTCTGATTCCAGACTCTGGAGCTGATGTGTCCTACCATAAATCTAATTATGTTTGGGCTTGGAATACAAGGGATCGAGATGGTAGCCTGGGGTTGGAGTCTAGATGCATGATGTTCTGTTAATATGAGCCAATGTTTCAGCCCACAATACCAGCTTAACTACTTCACAGCATGTGGGGATTATGGCTATATTATCAACAATTCCTTCACATCCTTTACCTTGTTTAATTTTTCTATCAGCTCTGAGAAGAATTGCCATCAGCCTGAGTTTACAGACTACTAGACCGAGGCATGTGATGTTAGCAAAGGCTGGCCTGGAATGCTGTTCTTCTGCAGGAGACTAAGTATGTGATTCTGCAGAGAAGAGGCATCAAAGGACCAATAGCAGAGGCTCTCATTACAGGGCATTTTAGGGAAGAGGTTGTTCTTTGGGGATTAAATGCAGTAAGGAATCTGTCATAAAAGAAGTATCTGTCATGTTGAATATGGGCAGAGGAGAAGGACTTGGAGACCAAATTGAAGGCCCTGCATGAGCAGACTCCACCCTTCCCACTTCTCTCTACGTCTTCCAGCACAGACACCTCCACTTTTAATCCCCTCCAGTGACACTCCACTGCCCACAGGAGACTGCCCAGTGTCCTCAGGGCATTCGGGGACTTGGACAGGTTTTCTACCTCAGATACATTCAGCTTTGTACCTAGTCTTATATAAATGTTGTGCTTCATTGCATCCATACCATTTCCTGTAGTGAAAACCCTCCTCCCCTTGGTTTCTGATTATTCATCTATTCATTAAGTCAATCATTGAATAAAGAGCCTACTCTGTGCCAAGTGCTGCTTTTGAGAATATAGACCATAATAAAATAGTACTCCATTCACAAGGAAGGAGACAGGCAGTAAACAAGTGTGTGTGTTGGGGTGGGGACAAATAAAATCAGGGCAAAGCAGAAACAGTGTGAATTATTATATCTCAAGCTTCTAGATAATCTGGAGTACTTGGGGAAGCTTCTCTGATCAGCGTGTTTCAATGGACCCCAGAAGGAGAATTCAAATATCCTTCAAGCCAGCTCAGGACCTGAATCTTCTATAAGGCTGATTCAAGGCTGCTTAGAGTATTGAAAGTCGCAGGCCCAGTGAGAAGGCGGATTGCGCTAAAATGGGAATCCTTCTTTTCCTCCTGGCCTCCGCAGTAATTCCCAAAATAGGAAGCGAATGGAATTGTTTGTGTTCGAAGATGAAATTATTCTGTTTCCCTCCTCCTTCCATGTTCTTTCTGCCAACATGCTTCTCACCCCATTTCAGTGTTCATGTTCAAAGTCATGAGGGGCCTAGCGTGCATCACCCGGGTGCCAAACATGTGCAGGGCCTTTGATGTACATCGTCACATAAATCCTTACAGCAACATGTTGGAGTCAGAATGACAGCTATAACTTTATCAGTAGAGAAACTGAGGCTCTGTGAAGTTAAGAATGTTACCAGATTTGCCAGGTTTACTGAGGTATTGGGTAGCAGAGCTGAGATCCCAGACCACCAGCACATTCATCTGTAAGCCTCTCTCAACACTAGGAACATCATGTTGGTACTGACTTCTAGGCCTTTTCTGCAGCCTAGAGAACATTTCTATCCTTCCTCCTAAAATCCCCTCAGCTGTGAAAGCAACAACCTGTCCTTCTTTCCCCTGATGCCTTCTGGGCATTATCTTTCAACCCAAAATGGCGAGCTTAGAGCCCTTTCCCCTCAGCCAGTCTCTTCTCACTAGTTTCCCACTTTATTCCTCTGTGAATCAAAGCTGGGCATGTGTCTGCCCCCAGGCTAGCTCCCCACTGGCTGGCTGTATATAAATGCCAGGAACTCCCTGCATCTCATTAAGCCCTGTATAACTGGTCCCTGGCTGCCCATCTATATATACTAACATTGGCCCAACCATTATATCCTCTACCACTCCTCACTTCAGTGCTTTCTATACTCAGGACTCACCCCTCTATTCTCTTATTTCTGCTCCTCCTAACTATTTATTTCCCTGCCTAGAACAATCTGCAGTTGTCTGACTCCTGCAATGTGGGAGATTACCTCCTCGAGGTAGTCTGCTCTGACCATATGGACCATGGCAAACATACTTCTTCCATGCTATCTAGCTCTGGTTCTCTGGTGTTCAGGTTCCCAGCTCTTAGCACACTGGGTTGTGTCTGTCATCATATATCTGACTCCATCAGGGTGAGCTCTTTAATGCAAACAGTTTTGACTTTCATTGTATCCTCAGGTATTAAAACCTCACATAACCTTTAATAGAAAGGTAAATATATAATGTCTTTGACTTGTGAGAACAAAGGTACAGAAAGGAAGGACAAAAGGAGAGAAGAAGAATGGGGGAGACAGAAAAAAGATAGGGGAAAGGAGCAAGAGTTCAGGATTCACTGAAACATGATTCTTAGAGGGCCTCTACTGTCTGTCTGTCTGTCTGTCTGTCTCTCTCTCTCTCTCTCTCTCTCTTTCTCACACACACACAGAGCCATTCCATTCCACTATTCTCTTACTTTCATATATTAACAAGCAATGATTGTGATATTCCTTTCTAAAGGTACTAGCAATGGTGTCATGATTCAGAGTCCAAAGGGAGTCAAGAAGTAGAGAACTACATGGCATAGTCATGGCTGGGTGGAAAGTGTGCCCTGAGCTATTCAAGGACCAAGACAGTAGCAGTCACTGGACCTGGGCTTTAAGTGGGAAATGGGAACAGAAAAGACAGAAAAGAGGGAAGAAGTGCAATGTTCTAGACAGGGCAGCTAGACAGGAAAGCAGAAGCCTCAGAGAGAGGAGGAGAAGATCAAGGAAGCTGGTGAGGACCTGTACCTTCAAATCATCAGAGTCCTCCAATTGCCACAACTCACTCTTGCCCTGGTGCTAGAATCCAGCCAACTTTGAAATGCACATTGGTCTCCAGGTAGGGCTGGTTTACTTAGCAGGGGATGCCGGTTAATCATTTGGCACTATGTTCTGGCCTACTGAGCAGTGTTAGAAACGAGAGAGGAAACTAGAAGTTTTGGGAGAACAAAACTGCCTCTTAGGGTCTGTTTCCTCACTGTACCTCCTGAAAAACATACTAATAAGTGGACAACAGTCTTTGTTATATGAATGGATAACTGTGTGATGGGTATGCAGAAACCAAGCTTTTGCCTTTCTAGGAGGCCACAAATGCTGCAATAGCCAGTAATATTTTTTTTTCTTTCAAATGGTCTTGATATACTTTGATTCAGTGTGGTGGAGTGAAAAAACCCACATTTGGGCCACCATACCTAAGCTTACATCCTAGCTTTCCCACATTAGTTTTAAGAACAAGGAAGGTTAGGTCATAGCTCTCTAGAGAAAGGAACTGAGAGAGAGAGAGAGAGAGAGAGAGAGAGAGAGAGAGAGAGAGAGAGAGAGAGAGAGAGGGTATCCCTTACAGTTGGTAAGGTGAAGTACAGGAAATCCAAGGATATAGTCCCAATCTGAGTCATAAAGGCCTTGGAATTAGAAAAGACCATGGTATAGTTCCAACGTGAAGCCTAGCAGGCTCAAGGCAGGAAAGGCTGACATTTCATCTCAAGTATAAAGGCTTAAAAAGGTAAAAAGGTCAGTGTCCCAATTCAAAGAATGCTAAGCCAAAGAACTTACTTTTTTTTTTTTTTTGAGACAGGGTCGCATTGTGTATCCCTTGTTATCCTGAATTTGGTGTGGAGACCAGACTGGCACTCACAATGATCCTCCTGCCTCTGCCTCTGCCTCCTGAGTTCCAAAATTAAAGGAGTGTGCCACCACACCCTGTGCCAAGAAATTCTTATTCAGGGAACATAATTCCCTCTTTCTCAGCCATTTGTTCTATTCAAGGCCTTCAGATGATTAGATGAGGCCCAGCCACACTATATAAGGCACTTTACATTACTCAGTTCATCAATTTGAATGTTAAACTCAAACTAAAACAACCATTGCAGTAACCCCCAGAATAATGTGTGACCAAATATTTGCACATTCTATGGCTCAGTCAAGTTTCATAGATAAAATTATCATAGGGAGCATTGGTCCCTAGATACCAGTTGTAGGTTTCTGTGGAGCCTAGCATTCAGTTCTGGTATCCAAACTTTAAATCAAAGTGTTTCAGAGGAAGCTCCGGAGCCCAGAAGGTATGCAGAACCCAGCACACGTGAATCAGAAGAACCTTAAGAGGGAAATGAGAAGATTCTTGTGTCAGCTACACTTTCTTGTAAATCAGTAATGACTGTGTTTACTTCTGGACACTGAAAGAGATGATCAGCATAAGAGAACACAGCACAGTGGCAAGACAGCAGGATGACTGTGTGTGGACAGTAGAGCTATAGAAAGACTGAAGCCTTCTATCAGAAATCAGCTTTTATAGCTGGTGATATCTCTGACACTTGATGTGTATGATCACAAGTAGGACAATGTGTTGGCAAGAATACCTAGGAGAATGAAAATACAATGGGTGGCAGGCTAGAAAGTACAGTATACGAGCCTTTCACATGTCCTAGTCAGGGTTATTATTGCCGTGATGAAACACTGTAACAAAAGCAACTTGGGGAAGAAAAGGTTTATTTATCCTATGCTTCTGATTCACTGTTCATCAATGAGGGGAGTCAGGACAGGAACTCAAACAGGACAGGAACCTGGAGGAAGGAGCTGATACAGAGGCCATGGAAGGATGCTGCTTACTGGCTTGCTCTTCATGGTCGGCTCAGCCTGCTTTCTTATAAAACTTAGGACCACCAGCACAGGGATGGCACTACCCACCACAATGGGCTGGGCCCTTCCCTAAACTCACTAATTAAGAAAATGCTTAGCCGGGCGGTGGTGGCGCACGCCTTTAATCCCAGCACTCGGGAGGCAGAGCCAGGTGGATTTCTGTGAGTTCGAGGCCAGCCTGGGCTACCAAGTGAGTTCCAGGAAAGGCGCAAAGCTACACAGAGAAACCCTGTCTCAAAAAAAAAAAAATGCTTTACAGCCAGATCTAATGGAGGCATTTTTTCAATTGAGGCCCTTCCTTTCTGATAACTCTAGCCTATGTCAAGTTGACATAAAATTAGCCAGCACATACAGAGATCAGAACCTTGGGACTCTGTGAACTACAAACCTTTCTCTTCTGGATCTTGTCCTTCACCTGGAACTGGACTAAATGATTTCTAGGTGTTCTTACAAGTCTAACATTCCATGGTTTATAACTTTCATTTTTACTAGAGTTTCTGCTATAGTCCCCAGTGTGCTCTCATTAGCTGGCATCTATGTCATTATTGCCCTCAAATAATCCCCAAATCAAGCTCTAGTTTTCTGATGCAGTGAGAGAGATCATTTCAGCATATGACTCTAACCACTCTTTGCTTCTCTTTGAATATTGTCAAGGGTTTCTTGTTGCCACCAGGATAAATCCCAACTTCTCCAGCCCTGCTTAGAGAAGTTGTGTGTCATTCAAAGCTCTTCAGAAGCTAAATTAATATCTTGTCGCTCATTTTTATGCACCTATTTTTCATTCATAATGATGCACTGATTATTCCCTGAAAGTGACTGGTCCTTCATCCTCCATATCTTTCAGTACTGTTTCCTCTTTCCAGGATGCTTTCTCTCATTATCTGCCTCCTCACCAAACTTCATTTTGAATGTTCTCTCCTCCAGGAAGCACTCAGTGAGCACTCCAAACAATTTAGAAGCCTGTTATATGGTCCTCCAGCACGCTACCAGTTCCTTCACACAGTGGCCGAGAAACCTTAATCAAAGGCAAAGACAAGCATGCCATAGTGGGGACTGCTATCATATGGATTCCTAAAACCTACCTCCTCACCAAGTGAAAATGAACTATCATGCAAAGTCAGCTCCATTCCACTAGGGCACAGAGTAGTGATTCTGTAAAATTGCTGGTGCAGCCAGTCATTTTGTCTACTAGATGTTTTGATAATTTTTGTTTGTAAAATTAACCATATTCATTTACAAAAAAATAGGAAGAGTTGGAAATGTAGCTCTGGGGTAAAGTGTTTACCTGTCCACATAAATCCCCAAGTTTGGGGACAGTGGATAAAATGCTCAAAGACTAACATCATTGCTATAGTGATTTTTTTCTCCCAGGCTTCTTTGTAGGCATATTTTAAGGAAAATGTTGAATACCTACTTTGTTTTTGTTTATTATTCATTTTCCAGTTAACAGTATAACATAAATTTTCCATATTAATATGTAATATTATATCAAGTAAATAATTATTTACCTTTCTTCCTACTGAATATTTAACTGAATACATTTTACCATTATAAAAGTGTCTATGGCAGTCCCCATTGTCCATAAAGCATTTCTGTGTTTCTATTTTGTTTCTTGAGATCAGTACCTGTAGTTGCCTTTCCCTTGTGAAAATCAGGAACCTGCCTCGATCTAGCATCTGCTTGTTTTCTCTCCTAAATATTCCAGACCAAAAGAGCAAAACCTGGCATCAGTGCCCTCAGAATCACTTAGCTCAGTGTTCCATGTGTGGCTCCTAATTAGGACAATGTGCCCCTTTTCAAATGTGGGCATAAATATTTGCCTTTGGCAAAGTAGATGCCAAGGAGATAATATTGATTGCAAATTATAGCCTTTGTAATTAACCAATTTGCACAGCTGGAAGATAGAGCTGGTGAAATCATTTACTTCTGAAGGATGGTGGCCTTTCCAAATTTTTCTCAGATATGAATTTGGCCCAGACCCCAGAATGTTCCTAGTGTGGCTACAGGATCTCAGGTGCTTAATAAGTCATCAAGGCTCATTTCACTTAGCATAATGATCTCCAGCTCCATCCATTTTCCTACAAATGTCATGATTTCATTCTTCCTTAATGGCTGAGATCACATGTTAAGTGAAATAAGCCAGACTCAGAAAAACAAATATCACATGTTCTCTCACATGTGGTGTCTAGATTTCAGTTTGTAGGTATATATGCACATGCACACATGCACCTGTAGAACAATAACCAAAAAAACCAGTAGAAAGCAACTATAAGAAGAGACTAAGAGACATAAAGGGAGAGAGAATAAGGAAAGGTACTGGATTACATGTACCACAAAAGCAGAAATGGAAATTAACTGGGGTAGGGAGAGGATAAAGAGGGCAGTGCAGTGTGGGGATGATTAAGAACAAAGCATAATGACATATGCATATGAAAATGTCAACATGAAACTAATTATACTGCATGTTAGCTTTTAATAATTCATAAAAGAGTCACTGAGGCTCTAAGCAGAGCAGAAGGTTTTGGTCTTTTGCCTACTGATAGATTGCTTTTACTACTCACCCCAAATGGACATGCTTCAACAAGGTTACTCTGCACGTAAACACAGCCCGAGAAAGGACACAGGTTGAATTGTTCCTGGGTTCTACACTCTACATTCTTGCTGTCACAGGAAGTATAGGAGGGAAGTCCATGCAGCACCATGTTGGGTGTCGGGTTGTTAAGGAGCTAGACAGAAGATCAAAGTCAGACCCTGTATTGTCAGTTGATCAATGCTATTGGGATAACCTGAGCCCATCAATATGGAGATGGGAACCGCTTATTGCAGAGACCTGCCAAGTATAGAAGTCCAGGTCTACCCATTCACTTAGGCAGCACGCCTCATTTTATAAGCAGAATGACTAAAGATTCTCTCACTGAATCTTTTCCATGATCATACCCGATAGAGCCATGAAGAAACTAAATCTCAGGGTAGTTAGGTATGTCTAAGTTCACACTGGAGACTTAAGTGCCAAATCTAGGGGATGAACCAGGTCTTCTGACTCTATGGGGTGACTAGAGTATTTGAAGTTCTTTATATCCATCACTTCATTTAATCTAGAGGCTAGTCAAAACAACTTACTAGAAGCCTAAACTTAATATAACATTACTTTGGTAATTAGAGATCGCTAGAAGCAGAGATTAGTAACATTCCAGCCTGTCAAATATGAGAGAGATACACTAGCCTGTGGTACTCATAAAAGCACCAGGGCAACCATGTATCCAACCTTTTTTTCTCCCTCATGTCTATGACTTCGCTGTGCTCACACTATTCTCAAGTACTCTGCAGTTCCTAGAACAGACAAAGTTCTCTCATTTCCTGGCTTTTGCACATGTTGGTCCCTCAATCTCGATTTCCCTCACATTAATTGGTCTTGCTAATTCTCGTGCATTCTCTCTACCTGTGAGGTCACCCTCTGAATTCCTCCCTTGGACAGACACAAGCACAATAACTTATCAGAGCACATATATGCTGTTCTAGTGTCTTTTCCCCTTATTGTCTTGTAGAAAATTTGCAACTAAAGCTGTATCATACTGAACCTTATGCTGGGCACACAGCTGATGCCTCCATATTTGTTGAATAAATGTCCACACACATGAAGAAGCACCTCCCTAGATTCCTACAAGAGTTCACAGGGTCCAGAGCTTTCAAGCATATTGATTATGGACTATGAGAAAGAGGAGCTCTTATAATCTAAGAGAATGAATGCCAACCTATGAACTCTGAGGTCATGGGGACACATTTCCCTCCTTCTTCAGATGCATGACCAGTTTTCTTGCCTGAGTGGCCATCTGGTTAAAAGATATTCCAACTTCCAGCACCCCATGCAAGGGATACTTAATCTTTAACTCATTCCCACAAATGCCCTTCATAGTTTTTAGGTTGTCTTGGCAAAGTAAAATCTGGTTATTTTATAATAAAGGGATGGATCTAGATTTGATCAAGATATTTAAATCATAATTGCCCATTCAAAGGACAGCCATGCAGAGGTTAATTTCTTGCTCCAACTAAACACAGACTTTCTCTGATTCAATTGTCACAGGCATTTAACTGTAGCTCTGTCTAGAAAATTCTGAGTCAATAGAACTGGCCACATCTTTCACCATGTTTATGCTCTGTGTCTGTCTCTCTCATCTCCCTCTGTCCCTTTTTTTTTCTCTCACCTCACTCTTTGTGTCTCTTTTGCTCCAGAATACTTGTCCCCTTTCTATCCATTTGTGAACATGGGCAAAAACACTCACATGTGCGCACGCACACAAACACACACACACACACACACACACACACACACACACACACACACACACACACACTGCAATTTCCTCAGTAAGTTGCTCAAATCTGCCACTGTTTTTTTAGAGCCGCTAACACCAGAACAAAGGTAATGAAATATATTAATTATATTAAAGATGTTTTAGAAAACCAGAACTTGCTTTCAGAGAGAGAGAGTATATCTGCCTCTGAGCTGAGAGGATAGCAACAGGCAGATGATTAAGAGCTAATAGCATTAGCATAATTAGAAGTGCCTTGAACTCTTAACCCATCTTCCTCTCTGGTCCAAAGAATAACATGATCTTTTTCTTTTTTCTTCTTGATCCAGATGGATCTGGAGAATGACCTTTCTCCAAAAAATATTACCAACTGTTATCATTTTCTGTCTACTGACTGTACACCAGATGCTCTGTAGGTAACTGGGGGTACAGGAATGAAAATATCTTAGGGCTCAACCTTTAAAGTAGTAAATAAAATTTATATCTACCAAAAGTCTTTCTGGAAATAATTATTATCTCTGTTTTTATAGATGAGGAAACTGAGGGTGATTTATTAAAACTCACTCAGCCAACAAGCTTTGTACACATTCAATATTAGTTCCACCTGATTCCTGTCAAAGTTCTTCCCAGAATGCCACCGTGCTCTATTAATGACCACCATTGCCATCATCTTGATGATCTGCCCTCTTTGGTTGACTCTCTGGGAATCAAGATTCTTAGCCTGATCAAAAGAAGAAAGTGTGTGTATGGGGGCAGGGTTTGATTGACAGGAGGGCAAGTACTCTAACAGACTATGTGAGGGGAAAAAAAAACCAAACGATCTTCATTAAAATAGCAACTGGAGTCACAATAGAAAAACCTGATGGGTAGATCTCAGAAACAAAGACAGGGTAGTTCCTGAATGTCCACATCAACAAGTAAATGACAGGGATGATACCCATACTCAAAAATATCAAACTCTACCCTCATCTCAGCAGCTCTCCCTGGCAGCTTCTGAGGCAAACACATTCACAAGAGAGATGTTAGTAAATATTAGTATTCAGGACTTTATCTCTAAGGTCAGAAGTGCAGAATGCTATAGGAATGAGCTGAACTCCTATAAAATGAGGTTTCTCACATCCTAAGCTAGTGAGGCTCAGATGGTCTAGAAACAATGCTGCTTCTGAGTGCTCTCATGTCCCCAAGGCTGTTCCCTGAGCTGGACTCCAAGAGCAAGCTGTCCTGAATGCCCTCACAAGAGACAAAGGAGCCTCACAAGTCAGGGCAGAAATTAGTACTGGGATCTATCTCAGCTGCTTCTGTCTGAGGATCCACTTATATTTTCCCACCAGGCTCCCATTGAGAAATGTGCAATGCTTGACCCACAAGAAGCAGAGAAAAAACACTCACTTAGAACTTGGAGCCCAAACATAGTGCAGAGCCTTAGAAGCCAGGATGCCAGGATGTAGACATGGGTAAGGTGATCTGTGAAGCATCTCTCACCATGATGAGCCTCCCCTTAGACAGGGTCAGCCTCCTCCTTACAGCCTGGAATCTCTTCTCTTGAACTTCAGCTGACAGTCCAGACCTCTCTGGTACTTTTTTTTTTTTTTCTCACCTGGACATCTAGGAACAACTGACTTGGATTTTCTCATTGCTGAGTTCTTCTCATGGACAGAAGATACTTTGCTTTTACTGCCAGTTCATCTCCTAAGTGTATCTCTCTCTCTCATACTCACAGTCTCTTCTTTACTTGCTTGTTTTTCTCCTCAGCAGAAACTGCTTCACCTAAAACTTTCTCCAGGACACACCATTGTCTCCCCACCCCCACCCCCAGTCCAGGAGTCTAGGTTAGGTGACTCTTCAGTGTTTCTACAGCCCCCTTAGTGTCCCTCTGTCACAGCACTTTGTGGATATACATAGATGTTTCTCCCCAAGGAAGCAAAACCTTCAAGGCCAGACATATTATCTAATTCATTTCTGTTTCTCTTGTGTTTATCTGAGGATCTAGCACAGAGCAAGCTCAGAGAGAGTTTGATGGATGAGTAAATTAAGAAATTACTGAATTCGTCCAGGCACTGCAGTATAATTGGTGGGGGTGGGTAATTCTAATTTAGAGTTCTTACTATAATTAAGGATGAGGCTCCTTATCTACTTCTCCTATTCTTTATGACCCACAGCCACCAAAATGTCTATTCAAAAAAAAAAATCCTTATCCCCTCCCTAATAACAAAACACATACCTGTTGCTAAGACCTCAGATATTTTCCCAGCTCCAGCTCTGTATCTTCCATTGAGTAACTCTTGAACTTAGAAAATTTGCTTTCTGGCCTGACTCATCTGAGGATTTTCATCATAATGATGCCCCCAAAGGAACTGTATGTATCTTATGTAAGCTTTATACATACAAGAGTACTGTAAATTATTATGTGTGTCTTAGAACATTCTTGGCTTCCAAAAGATCTGTGTGGTTTGCCTTTCTGTGAGATCATTCCTTTCCTCCACAGTTACCCAGTTCCTATGTGAGACTTTTTTTTTCTTTTTTCTTTTTTATCACAGGCCTTTTTGATATGTGCTTGGCTATGATCAGAGATAACCATGCCTTGGACAGTGCTGTATTAACCACTCTAGAATCCCAAAGCCATAAAATCAGGCCCTTTCCATCCCAGATGCTTTGTGTGATATAGCACAAGTGTACCTTTTCTAGATAAGCCCCAAAGGCACTCTAATGGAGAAGCTGAGTCTCATTCTGAAGCCAGAGGAGTTGAAATAGGGGGAGAATCAAGAAGATGGCTTAAGTAGGAGTGAGAGACACCAAAACAAACATCAGAGAAGAGCGTAAAAAAAAAAATAACAAAACAAATCCCAAAACCTAGCAGGTAAATTAGGTAAAAATTTCAAGGGCAGGAGAAACAACTCAAGAAGCCTAGAAAGCCTGCACAGTTGAGGCTCCTATCTCTTAGATCTTGAAGGCCAAAGCATACAGTTGAAAATAGGAAACCACTGTAGGAGACCAAATAAAGCTTCTGAGAGCACAGGGATTGGATTCAGAGACCTGGACCTGAGTTCCTGGTTTTTAGTTAGAGGGCCATGTGACTGTGGACAACTCTCTTTGCAAATAGTTCCAAGAAAAATTATTTGCTGTAGGAGAAGGCGTAGCTCAGTGACAGAGAATTTGCCCAGCATGTGTGAGACCCTGAGTTCTATCTCTAGCACAGTGAAGGAGGAAGAGGAGAAAGAGAAAGAGGAGAAGAGGAGGAGGACAAGGAGGAAGTTGTGTGCCAACATGATCTTAGAAACAACTCAGTCCTTGAACTAATGGCACACATTGGTTCAGACTCTTCAGAACTTGAGTCTCTCTTCATCTAGTATCCACCTCCCGTTTCTCTGCCCCAGTCTGCAGAGAATCAGATCATAGGACCTTCACCTATTGTGCCTCATTTGTTGGCAACACAGGCAGAGAGAGGAATGCTCCTGCCACATGTGTTCTTGTTTATTCTTGATGCTTTCCAGAGAACCAGAGTTGAGAGAAGAGGAAGGGAGGGAGAGGCCTCCATGCAGGATCAGTTACAAGTATTGTTGTCTGGCTCCATATGTAGACACAAGCACGGCAGACAGCATGTGGGAAAGCCTGGGCCTTTTACCAGCTAGAATCTCCAAAGGTCAAATCAGAGACATGGAATTTAAAAGAGAAACAAATGAAATGAACAGAGAGAACAGATCTGAACTGGTTACCTCAGGTGAGTGACCAGGAGAAGACAACTTCCCTGACCTTTGTGTTAGTTGACACAGGTTGGCTAGGCTACTGTGATAGACAAACGCAAAATTTTCATAGCTTATCACAGAGAGTTCACATATCTGTTGAACACTTGCAAACATTTACAAATCTGAAATTTTGAATAAAATCATCTTTCTTTACCTGTTTTATGCCCAAGAGTATCCCATACCCTGCATAGTCTCTTCCTCCTCCCCTTTGTACATGTGAAGAATTTGAGATTTAGTGACAAAGTGACTTGACTTTACAATTAACAAATGGTATAACTGGGATTATAACCCAAAGCTATTGCACGTGATATCCTATGGTCTTCTCTTACTTCACACTACTTGTCTTGGAAGGAGATGCTGAGGAGTGTTCATTCCCTCCCTTCTTCCTCTATTAGCTAGGTCCGTCTTCCAGCAGAGGAAGGTAAAGAAATCATTGGAAAATGGCCTGAGCCATGTCTTCCCACAGAATGACTTGTCTTGTTCTTTCAGCCTATCCACCGTTGGTGGTGGAGAGTGCATTGCTATGTATTGTGTATTTGCCTCCATATACCTACCATAAGTACCTCAAGCGTGTGCTCACAGTCACGAGAGGCCAGTATCCATCATGGCAGAGTCTTTAGAGAATGCTGTGGGTTTGTTCATTTATTCTTTAACAGAATATTAAGCAATCTTCAGATATGTGATGTTGGAGCATAAGACCACTAAAAGTCAACATTCCATAGCTTATTTTATTTCTTGTATTTAACATATTATCAGGCATAAACCAGACTTTCCTACTTCCTTTAGTTACTGAAGAAGTGGACCCTATTACTCCTGAGCCCAGAATAAAGTCCCAAGAAGTAGAGAAGAAGTGAATTGGAAACGATGAAACAGGAGGGCTTACTGACCAGCTAAGTGTCAGCAGTGTGGGGAGGAGTACATGAGAGAATACTAAGCATGTCTGTCTTCAGGAATTATCCCAGGCCTCTGGGAGTGACAAGGCATGTACGCAAAGTGTATGCAATATTTTTCTAGACTACCCCAGCTTGTGGGCACTTCTAAGGTCTCATTTACAGTAATCACTTGTGACTGGCTGTCTCATGTTCCGCCTTATCTGATGGTAGGACTCTAATCTTCTTCATAGTCTCACTCAGGTATTTCTGGATGTTTCCAAGTAGCATGGCACACAATCTCACAAAGGATGTGCACATAATCTCACAAAAAATATGATCCACTTCTATATTGTGACTATCACATTACATCTTTCTTGCTTAACCCATCCTGTGAGGAGCCCTGCTTCCTGCATCTGAGAGTGCCCTTACCCTACTTTGGGTTCCCAAGTATCCATTGGAAAAAATACAACCAAGGGCTCCGCCTATTTATTTCAAGCTACCATAATAAAAAACTATAGCCACAAAATCATAGCTCTTTCAGTCTAAAATGGGACAAATACTCATCTTCCTCAGCCTATATCCACAGTATTGTAGTCCTTTGGGAAGTAACTTTCACCAACAGCCTCTTTCCTTGGAGCTCAAACATGGGTCCATAGGCTTCTCTAGATAATATCCCAGAGCCAGATACCCACTGTCACCTCCCTTTTCCCCTAAAGTAAGATTGCTGTGTCTTCCTTTGTGTTAATTTTGGTTTCTAAGGATCTTATAAATGACTGAACTGAAAAGAGTTCACCCCAATAGTCTCCCATAGACTGGGCTAAAACTTAAACCCAACTTTGAAAGGATAAATGTGATGATCTGTGTTTCTCTTTCTAGAATCATTTCCAAATCATGAGTGTGGATGTTTTTCTGTGTGAATTTATTATCATCTATGTTCTAGACCTTCTAAAACAGTGGCTCTTAACCTTCCTAATACTGGGACCCTTTAATACAACTTCCTCATGTTGTGGTGACCCCCAACCATAAAATTATTTTCACTGCCACTCCATAACTCTAATTTTATTACTGTTATGAATTTTGATGTAAATATTTGTGTTTTCTGATGGTGTTGGGTGGCCCTGTGAAAGGGTCCTTAGACTTCCAAAGGGATCACGACCCACATGTTGAGAACCACTGTTCTAAAAAGAGAGATTTCTGTGCAGGCTTTCATACAGCCCCCACATCACCCCTGTGCACTAGGTATTGTTACCTCTTTCTATATAGCTCTAGTGATGCAAAGTACCTAGTCATGGCAACTAGCTCTGGCATACTAACTCTGGTCCATGTTCATGGTAACTTCCTGGCTGTGGTACCATTTGTTTTCTACCCTTTCTGATCTCCTGCTTTATAACTCACTCTGATTTCTTGATTTCTCTTCATCCACTAAATCTGAAGCCCTAGCACATTCTCCCTGATGTGATCTCAGACTCTCTTAACAAAATCTGCTCTTCTCTCTCTCTCTCTCTCTCTCTCTCTCTCTCTCTCTCTCTCTCTCTCTCCTAAACATTACATGTATAGGCTTGGGTCTCCTTTTCCTTGAGACTCTCCAAATCTGGTCTATCCTATGAACAGCGTTTTTCCCTGACTTATCCTGACTTTGAAAGATCTGACAGCTCTTGTATATACCCATGTCCTTGGGGAATATCCTAAATCTGAGCTTAGTACTTCAGTTTAATTGACTGCAAAGCAGAAGTAATAATGAGAGGAAATATTAAAGTTCTCACACTGCCTGAACCCCAGTAAAGCAGAGCGAGCAGAGTGCTAAAGAGGAACTGGTGCTCACTGAACTCTCACCACAATTCTGCTGAGTGCCTCAAGGGACTTCTTATCTCAGGGCTCCCATGCCTGTGGGGTGGGCACCCTTGTCATTCCATTTCACAGATGCAAAAACTGATGCAAAAGAGGTTAAAGGGTTTGCCTAAAAAAAGGTCTCAGTCATTAAAAATGACAAACCTCGGATATGAAACAGGTCCTCATTTTTCATATTCACATCTTGGCACAAAGAAAACCCTCTATAAACGCAGTCTGAGGCTACTCTTACATGAATGGGTAAATGAATTTATGTTCGTTTTCTTCCTTTTCAATCAATTCTCTGTCCCAAGAGTGTCCCAGTCCCTAGAGGAAGCTAGAATGTTGCAGTTTTCTCTGCCCACAGCATCGCTGTCCAGTCTAACTTCTGGCTGAGATCTTTGGCAAATAACAGTGTAGGGAAAGATCTGTTCACAATTCATGGTCAGCCAGTGGAGCACTCCTGCAGAGCCAGATTCTCTTGCCAAGCAACTTCCCTTGTCCCTCTGATATGCAGATGTGTGCATGAATCCTGCACATCTGCACGGGGAACATCTAAAAGCGGTGGCTTGGCTGGACATAAGGAAACTATGAGTGTCAGCTCTATAGGAATAGCTGTTCCTGGGGGGCCACGCAGGGGAGAAGAGCAGACTGTGCCTGGGACCGGTCAGCCCCAAAGCACACTTCCTCAGAGACAGTTACTCTGCCTCTGGTACTCTAGAACCTTCTTTCCTCCTACCAAATGACAACAGCGACCAGAGAAAAGCATGACAGGCCACTGAATCTTCTTAAGATTACTGTTTTTCTTGATGTCCTCCAGGCAAAGTCCTGTGCTGGGACCAAAAATAATTCAAAATGGAAAAAATGAAATGGTTGAAGGGCTTAGAGTTCTGCTCAGGGGAAAGGCAAACTTGAAAAGGTTAGAGCTCTTGCCTTCAATTCCCAAAGTATGGCTTTTTTAAAGACAAGGTCTTGATATGTGTCTTAGTTGGTGTTTCTATTGCTGTAGACACTCTGGCTACAGCAACTCTTATAAAGGAAAACAATTAGTTGGGGTGGCTTACAGTTTCAGAGGTTTAGTCCATTATCATTATGGTGGGAAACATGGCAGTGTGCAGGCAGACATGGTGCTGGAGAAGGAACTGAGAGTTCTACATCTTCATCCACAGGCAAAGGAAGTAACGTATGACACTGGGTGTAGCTTGAGCATAGGAGACCTCAAAGCCCACCCCCACAGTGACACACTTCTTCCAACAAGGCCACATCTACTCCAAGACCGTATCTCCTAATAGTGTCACCCCCTTTGGGGACCATTTTCTTTCAGACCACCACAGTATGGAACCTAGAATTTGTGATCCTGTTGTCTCAAACTCCTTGGTTCTGGGATTACCTGCATGTGCTACCACACCTGACTTCTGCAAGTAAAAGAAGCAGAATTCAGAACCAAGATTGGTGTAGGAACACCAGAAATAGGGCTATTGCAGTGCCGAGCTCAATCCTCTCCAACACACACACACACACACACACACACACACACACACACACACACACGCGCACACACACACACACACACACACGCACAAATACACACACACACACACACACACACACACACACGCACAAATACACACACGCACAAATACACACACACACACACACACACACACACACACACACACACACACACACACCTCAGTTAAAGTTTCCTATACCATTGCAATCAGTTGCTTTGGAAAGCATTGAGTTCTATGTCTCTGCTGGAGAGTGAGGTAACCAAACCACTCCCCTGTGGAGAGAATGACTGTTGTAGCAGGGCCTCCATCCAAGATGAGAGGTCACATCTTTTGCCCTCCTTTTATACTTTTATGTGAGGATTGATTTAACTTAGGAAGTATACTCAGGCCTCCAGGGGTTCAAGAATTTGCATATTCAAGGTTATGAAGAAAGGCGTGTAATAAGTGTATGTATAAGCATCCAAGATGTAAAAGATGTGATTATTTGCAGAACCTAATCTCATACCTTCTCATCCTTGCTGAACTGAGTATTGAAAAAAATATTCTCATTCGTATTTGGAATGGTATGTTTCTAAGCAATCATCATTCTGAATACTCATTCCAACCAGGAGTCGACCTGAATATTGAATAGAATAAAAATGTATATATTAGATTACTTATTCAAATGCCTATCTGGCAGTTTGGATAGAATTAAGCAATAGTCCAATCTGGCTGTTGTTTTATGCATGGGATGTCAAAGCTAAACAGCCCTTAGAGAATATTCTTTCATTCTTTAGCTACACAGAGCCTCTCCATGCTGTCTTGTTCACAGATGGGGAAACAGGATGAGGGAGGGGCCCGTATGGTATGGGAATGGGAAGTTTGAGACCAGTAACTACCATTTACCAGCTAGGCAAGACAATATTGTCCTCACTGGACAAAGGGAGCAACTGAAGCTCAGTGAGGTTAAGGAACTTGGACAGAGCCACATATGTGTGGTAGAGGGTAGAGTTGGCCTCCCAGTATACTCTCCTTTTACTTACAACACTGAGTCTCTAAAACAGTCCCAGGAAATGTGTTCTTTTTATTCCACCTGACCATCAGCAGGCTCTTCAGTTATGAAATTTTTACAAGCAATGACATTATCCCTGGTCTACAGTTGAGGAAATCCCCATAAGAATATGGGACTACAGCTTAAATTTCCCCAAGCAAGGATTCTGCCACACAGCTATACTACCCTACATATCTAAATGCTCCGAAATATCAAGTGATAACATACTGTTCTGTAACTACAATAACAAAGGCAAGACTTTAGTTTAATGCTTTGAAAGGAACCCAAGTAATGCCTTTAGTACAAACTGCT
Organism: Peromyscus maniculatus bairdii; assembly: GCF_049852395.1. NCBI lineage: Eukaryota > Metazoa > Chordata > Mammalia > Rodentia > Cricetidae > Peromyscus > Peromyscus maniculatus. Next base: position 132,158,885 of record NC_134853.1, read on the forward strand.
CTCTTAGAACCTTGCTTAGATATCATTTATAAGAAAACTTTCCTGAATACTCTTTTTACCAAGCCTCAGAGCACTTCTAACCCAGAGTTGTCACTACATGTGGGACATTCTCCCAACTAAGCCATGAATGCTTTGAGTCTAAGGACCATGTTGGTTTGTTTTCTACATCTTCAACCTGGGGACTAATGCCTAGTAGGGTTCTGCATGGGGTTTCTGAACAAATCGATGGGTGTTAGCCTAGTCTTACAGCAAAGCTATTTCATAATAAGACCTTGAGTTTAGGGGAACTCAAAAAGGAATCTTTTTCCAGTACCCAGTCAATTAAAGATAGTCTTGAAACTTAAGATGGCACTTCATCCCCACTAAACAGTAACTGAAATCTAGAATAAACCTGAGTTCTTCTGTTTTTGCCAATGCTTGGGAAAAAGAGAGCATCATCTGTGGCATGCTTTTGCACTCAAGACTTGAACTTTATTCCATCTTCCCAGACACCCCTGAATTTCCTTCAATGTTTACTTCAGTTTTGTTTTCCCTTCCCGCTCCAGCCTCTTAAAGCCCCAGCCCCAGTGGGAGTGCTTCCCAGGCTAGTTAGCTCAGCTCATCTGAGCTCACCCTTCTTGCTCCTCTTTCTCACCTCACGCACCCTTGCTCTCCTGCTTACACAATGCCGATGCCTCTTTTACTGGTGTCAGTTATGTGATCATATCTGCTAAGGAGATGCAGAAGAATAGTACAGACTCTGAGTTCAAATTCCAGGTTCATAGTGAATAACCATAGGCCCTTGGAACACTTACTTAAGCACTCTGAGGCATGTAACATGGTAGGACAGAGGGCAATACTCGCTGGTCTTAGTCTGAGAGTCATTTGTACAAAGCCAGGGAGCTCATGCTTTATTTATAGACAATTCCAGAATGGAGTATCAGCATTGGGGTTTCTAATCTAGAAATCATATTATCAAGTATACCTTTGGGAGGAAGGCTTTGATTATAGCACAATACATCAATTAGATGAGAAGAAGTAAAGGAAAGAACCAGGCAGAAGATCATGGAGGCAGGGTATTCGAGGTACAGAGGTGCAGACAGCAAAGGAAGAAAGACGGCAAGGATAAACAAAGGCAGTATTTGTGAGCTCCTTGCTGGACCAGTGATGATGGTAACTCCTTGGGGATGATGTCATTGAATCTTATGAAGAATTCAAGACTTTTAATCACCATATTGCATATGAGGAAACTGAGACATTGAGAAGTTAGTAAATTAGCCCCAAATGACTATTAGAATTTTAATGTAAAATGTCCCCCACAGAATCATTGTATTGTATAGTGGTGCTCAGGTCATGGTGCTATTTTAAGAGAACTGACTCCTGCAAAATGTCTTCTGACCTGCAGATAGATAGATAGATAGATAGATAGATAGATAGATAGATAGATAGATAGATGGATGAAAGACAGATGTGAATAAAAGTAAGCAGAGATTGGGAGATCCATTCAGATGGTGAAATTACAGGACTTGTTGAGAAATTAGCTAGAGTGAGCAAATAAAGAAGAGGGTAGGTAGAGTAGAGCTAATTCTCGGTTTCTTTCCTGAGGAACAGAGCTCCTTAGAAGAGATATTTTAACCTTACTTTGGCCAATGCCAAAGTGCTTTTTATTTCATAGCTTCCAAAATCTTAACTCAGAGCTTGATGTACTGGGGACAACAGAGGAAGAGAGAAATCAGTACATCCCCCCAGAATACCACAGGTCCTTTGTTTAGACCACTATACCATGAAAAACTGCTTAAGATGCTGAAGGTGGTATCTCTTACACTAGTTTTTAATACCAATTACAAAAAAAGTTGACAAGGCAGTGCATTTTGTAGTTATGCTTCTTTGGTGCCAAAGCAAATTCAGGAGAACTGGGTATACCTTTGGAAAGATTAGCCAAGAGGAGGTCAGTGTGAGTGTGAGCCCCATAGTGTGCCTTTTAGAAGGCTGGGCCATGGAAGACAGTGGTGTATAATTGATCCTAACCAAAACAGGTCAGCCAGGTAGGCTGTAAAGCTTGAAGCTGGGATGGAGGTTAATGGTCCAGAGTGGGAGTCAACGGTAAATCATGGAGTCTGACTCTAGATCATATCTGAATAGGTTAAGTAGAGAGGGAAGTCGAAGAGCGAGGTACAAGGACAGAAAGCAGGAGGTGAATCTGGAGGCTATGGATTGGAATGGAGGATAGAGCCAGAGGCAGGGCCTACAGGCAATCTGTCATTGTTTGGAGAATAGTATTGGAGCCTATTAGGACACTGAGTGGAGAGGGCTTTGCTAAACGTGCTGAGTGGTCCCAATAGCTATTAGGAAAATGTAATAGCATGACACATGTGGAATAGTAGCATGCTGCTGCATGTGCAGTTACCTCTCAATGCATGCTCATCATAGAATTGCTTTCCTTTTTCATCTAACTTCACTAAAAGCTTCTGTATCAGTCCCCATGCTAGACAGCGAGAAAAGAAAATGATTAGGATACAGGTTTGTTCTCAAGAAGCCCTGACTAATGGAAGCACATACTTAAGATTTTATGATAGAATGCTCTACAGGACATGATAGTGGCAAGCATTGAGAAGTAGGGAAATGTAATAAGAGGTCTGGGAAGGTTCCCAGAAAGAAATAATGGCAAAGGTGAAGTTTGACGTGTAAGCCAGAGTTAGGCAGACAAAGGTTGTGAGGAGCCATTGAGGGCAAATACTTCAGCACATACACAAATCAGCATGACATGCTCAGTGCTGTGGGATATAGGAAAGGCAACAGGTGAGACTAGAAATAAGGCAAAGAAACATAGACTCCATCCCGAAGCTAATGGGAAGCTCCTGCGGCCTTCAAGCCAGAGATTACCATGGGCATTTTGAACTTTATATAGGTCACCAACCAGTAAGAAAGAATTTAGTAGGGAACATCAGGTGGAGGCTGAGGTAAATCTTTAATTTGATGTTCCGAGTCAAAGGTCACTTGTACTTTGGTAAAAAATAATTAGCGAGGATTCAGAAATGGGAACACGTTTTTTTGAACTACAGCTGATATAAAATGTTAATATTTGTACTTCTGTGTTTTAGTGAGTTAAGTACCTATTTTCTGTACTATAAAAGTGTGTGTGTGTGTGTGTGAGAGAGAGAGAGAGAAAGAGAGAGAGAGAGAGGAAGAGAGAGAGAGAGAGAGAGAGAGAGAGAGAGAGAGAGAGAGAGAGAGAACCCTTGTGCTAATGCACATTTTTAAAGGCACTTCCAGCTGTAACTTTTTCTTATTAGAGCATAAATGGGATGTTTATATCATTGACCTCTCCAGAGGACACACAGTCTGAGTTCTGCTTTCCTTGTTTCCCTAATCTCTCTGTTCTCCTTGCAGAGAATGTTTCATTTGTCACGCAGTTGACAGTCTTGGGATCTGCATTGGGATTAAGGCATTATGTGATCAGGATTGGGGCTCATTGTATGGCTAGTGTCAGGTCCTGGTCTATGATAAGAAAACTACTTAGTCTATGATTATGAAACTGAGAAAAATCAACCAATTGAGGTCTTTGAAATCATGCCTTTAAACTCATTACTATGGTGTCTTGTGCCATTTGCCAACCTGACAAATTATATTGAAATGTTGTGGACACTCTGGGGTTCCTGGTCCTGAATGTGCCCAGCTTTGCCTATCTGGAAACTGGAAGGGAAATGGATACACCAGAGCACTGCAATATCCATTCTTCCCTCCAAGGTAGCATCACTTCAAATTACTGTTTTAGAGTGTCTTCTTGGTGCTGCTCCTTAAGTGGGGGAGTCTCATGGGACTCATTAGTCTTTTTAACTCGTTATTCCTACCCATTTTAATTGAGAAATCCCCTAGTAATAAGCACTTGGTGGATGCTGGAGAGATAGAAGTTTACAAGCCTCACCAAGCCACTGCTTTCATGAGCATTACTGTCTGGGGATAAGAAAATGGATGCCAAGATAAGAAAGAAAGAAAACAAGGTTATTTTTTTCCTTTTCTTTGAAACAGGGACTCACAGAAATCCACTTCCCTCTGGTTCCTGGGTACTGGTATTAAAGGTGTGCACCACAAAGTTCATCAGAGAATTAAGTTCTAATGAAACAGAAAGCAATACTTCTAGGCATGTTTGAGATCAGAGAAACTGATGTATGAGGCCTGATAAATAAAAATCAATTGAACAAATAAATAATATTGGTGGAAAGGATTACAAATAGAATATCTAGTGAAAACAGAAGTAAATGGAAATTGACCCTTTGAGGGTGCATATAACCTTTATGGAATCCTTATGATAGAATTGATCCTTGTCTTCATTATGGTGGTGGCCATGTGACTCCAAATGTGTGATTAAATCACAAAGAACTAAATACTTGAGCATATATGAGAGCATATACAATTGGTAAAATATAAATAATGATAATAGATCATAAAAATATCAACTTATTGGTGTGATATTGTACTATAGCATGCAAGATGTTACCACTAGAATAATCTGGGTGAAAAGCACATTGGATTTCTAAAATCTATTCTTACAAGTATATATCTCAGTTCATAGAGTGCTTGTCTAGTGCATTTGAAAACCTGGAGACACCCCCCAGCACCACTTAAAAACCAGGCCTAGTCACTCATGCCTGTCCTCTCTGCATTTGGGAAGAAGGGGGAGAAGAATTAGGAATTCAAGATCATTCTCAATTATACAATGAATGAGTTTAAGGGCAGCCTGGGATATATGAGGCCTTGTTTCAAAACCAACCAACCAAACAAGTATATATGATTTTACATTTAACTTAAACAGTTTTAAGAAAAAAAGAGTGTGGGGATGTGGTGAGAGGAAGAATGCAAACAACACTCTGGTCACTCCAAATGATGCAGGAAATAAAAGGGTATATGTAGCATGGGGTGAGGCCAGAGAGTTGATAGGGCATAAACCATATATAACTGAAATCAATGACACTTTATGTAAAGATAGATGAAAAGCCTTCGAAATGTCTTACTTGAAGAATTTCACGATCATATTTACATTTGAGAAAGTTTTCTGTTTTTAGAAAAGCTATTGGGAAGGGTGAAGATTAAAAGTGAGGCATTTGTGAAAATAAATCTTGACTAGAATATAGTGGGAAGTAGGAGAAATAAATGTGAGATGCATTTGAGGTGCAAAATCCATGGGAGTTTGATGACTAAGAGGTGAGAGGCTGGGGGGTGTGAAAGCTGACTCATGAATTCCTAGCCTGGTCATTAGATGGATGATGGTATTATTGAAGTACAGACATTTGGGGCATGTTGGTTCATAACTGTAGTTCCAGCACTACAGAGGCTGAGGCAAGAGGATTGCTGTAAGTTCAAGGCCTGTCAGCGCTCAGCATGAGACCTTGTCAAAAAAAAAAAATGGGGTGAGGGAAAAAAGAAAAAAAAAGTTGAACAAAAAGACATTTGAAGAGAAGAAAGTCATAGGGAAAAGTTTCACAAGGTAAATTTGTTTGTGATATCGGAGATGTTTTTAAGAACTTAGTGTCTAGGTGTCTGGTAAGTTACTGTATACACTAATATCAGGAGCACAGGAGAAAAGTCTGTACCAGGTATGCACAGATTGAAAAGGACAAAATTCTGGGGATTTTGCTATCAAAACTGGGTATTGAGGAAGAGAATCCTGCCATGGAAACGGAAGGCTTTCCAAGAAGTGGGAAGAAATCTGGATGTAGTTTCATACGCCTGTAATCCTAGCGCTTGGGAGGCTAAAGCAGGATTGCCATGGGTGTGAGGATAGCCTGGATTACAGAGTGAGACTCCGTATAAAAAAAATTAAAAAAAAAAAATAAGAAGACTGTCAGGATTATTGAGGGCAGCAGTGAGGCGACACACGAAGGAAAATGTCCTTAAGTCACTGTGCCATGACTTTGGGACACTAGTCTCATTGAAGCTGTAATGCAGCAGGGCCGAGTAGTGACTGGCAGCATGGCTGGTGCTGGTCAGCATCCACACCTTTCCTTCCATAGCTTCTGTAGGGGAAGAGGAGAGGAAGTAAACAGGGAGACAGAGGGAAGGCTTGGGTAGTGCTGGTCTTTCTCTAGGAAAGACTTGAGATAAGTATGTATAGGCCAGACAGGAAAAGGGCCTGCAAGGGTCAAGGTTATACACTTAAGAAGGGTGCAGGGTCTGTGGTAGAGCAGGTGCCCCATGAACAATGGCTTCAGAAACAAATGAGTAGGGAACGTGTTCCTGTAGGTAAAGCCTCTGCATTCTGTCACACCCCACTGACTATTCTAAAAATGCTATAATGCTTCCTCTTTCTGGAACATCTGGGTCATTAAGAACTGTAGAAAAGAAAAAAACAAAACAAAACAAAACAAAAAACACCTTTTCAAACTCCCTAGAGAGGGCTCAACTTCAGATCCCAGCCAAGGTGCTTCCTTTCCGAGAACCCTGCCTGGCTGTATTGGCCCTTCCCCTACTGCCCATGACCCAGATTTTCAGCACAAAGGTCAAACCTCAGAGGAGCATCAAACAGAAGTTTCCTCTGTGGCTCCATGCCCCATAAACCCCAAGTGACTGACCCACTCTCAGAGAATCAGCATGGCTAGGCAGATAGCATGTGCTCTGACTGATGTCTTTATGTCCACTTGGAAAAGGCAATGGGCTGATCAGCATTCCAAACAGCTCAAAGGAGGGTGCCTAAAGATGGCAGTGTCCTTCTATTTAATCCAGGCACCCTTTCAATGTGCTGCTCTTCCTTAAAACTAGTACTAGTTTATGTAAGGTGCTGAACTTCCTTGTTTAGCCAATCATTGGGTCGTATGAAGAGTAAAGAGACAGAACATAAATAAAAGACCCAGGTATATTCTTAATGAGTTCACATCTCCTTCTCCTTCTTGCCAAAAGCCAACATTTCCTTTCTCCCAGCAAGGGCCTACGGCTGAAGGCCAAAGGCATAAATCCAAGAAAGAAAGAAGTATTTCAGGAAACATATGACATGAATAAATCTCAATATAATCCCATTTTCCCTTAGGGTTTCTTTTAGTTTGGAGTCTGGGGGTAGGCCCTAACATAAAAATATGTGAAATGAATAACCAAACAATGTTGAGGGTGGGGGCAAATTTGTGAGAGTGATGTTCCTCATCTTTGCTTCATCACAAAGTTTCTTTAAATATGTGCTCCCCTGGTGCAATTAAGCATTTGTTTACACATCATTAATTATCTGGCAGAGAGGTTTGGCTGGAAGGAATATGGCCGAGAGACACAGCTGGAGAGTTGCAACCTTATGCCAAGTGAGAATCCCACAGAACCACAGAGAGTAAAGCTCAGAAATGATTGGCAAGTGAGGGATAAAGAGGTCAATTCCCTGGAGCTGAGTGTGGAGACATCCTGAGACTTGTAGGGAGAGTTGCCTGGAGAATGGTGCTTCACTGCATGAGAGATGGCAGGAGGGAAAGAGGAGCATGTGCAGGCATAGAAAAGATCAATTCCTTTACAGCCTTTGAGGAAGAGATGTCTCCAGGACATCAGAGCACAGAGAGGAATTTGGAAGGCAGATGAACACTAGCACCACATTCCAGCAATGCCTCAATACCAGTAGATGACTAAAATTCAGAATGGAGTCTCTAGTGTTCTGCTTCTGCACACATCAGGTTCTCCAGCCCAGGCAGTGTTTTGCTCCCTGTCCCACATATCTGTTGAGCTTCTACTCATCCTTCAAGTATCAGCTCCAGCTATCTTCTCTGAGACGTCTTCCTTGAATCCTCAGACAGACAGGTTGTCCCTTTCATGGTCAGACTACCTCTACTTATATACATTACCATTAGCACAGGGACTCCCTTGAAGTATCCTGGCATGACTAATACTACAAAGTTAGTAAATGTAACAGGCTCCTTGGATGGAGGAATTCAGTATGTATTTCTTCACTTCTTCTTCTTTGCAACCAGTGCCTTTGCTCCCTTGCGTATGTCCCAACCATATCAGTGTCTTAGGACTGCTACAAATTGGGTAGCTTCAAACAACAGAAACATACCCTCTTCTGTCTTAGAGATTAGAACTGAAGATTAAGTTGTCAGAAGACCACTGTCCCCTCTGAGTCTCCAGGCAGGAGCTCTGCCTGCCTCTTCCTAATGTCTGGAGGTAGCGTTGTTTGCACAGTTTTGGTCGGCCCGCTGTGGTTGTGTTACTCCAGTCTCTGCCTTGATCATCATACAGTATTCTAACTATGTCCCTGTCTTTTATGGGGTGCCTTTCTTACAATACTACCAGTCACATTGGATTATATCTGCGAAGACTCTATTTTGAAATGAGGGAACATTACAGATACTAGGGATTCAGCTTTAAGATATCTTTTGGGGGATACCCAATTCAATACAACACCCATTAAACATTATTTCCTCAAGGTATAAGGCCCATTTTATGTCTGTTTCTGTCCCAACACTTAGAATCAGGTACAGGTCAAGTGGCTCAGGGAATATTTTTAAGAATGGTTGACCATAAGGCCATGCTTTCTAAATCAATATGCTGCATATTTTGTGGATATGGGGGCCCACTGTGTACAGTGATCTGTGGTGGTATTGTGTTCCCCAAAATATTGTGTACCTTAATAAACTTATCTGGGGTCAGAGAACAGAAAAGCCACTAGTTAGGCAGTGATAGCACACACCTTTAATCCTAGCATTCCAGAGACAGAAATCCCTCTGGATCTCTGTGAGTTCAAGGCCACATTGGAAACAGCCAGGCATGGTGACTCATGCCTTTAATCCCAGAGAGTGGTGGTAGAAAGCAGAAAGATATATAAGGCGTGAGGACGAGAAACTAGAAGTATTTGGTTGGTTAAGCATTTTGGCTGGTTAAGCTTTCAGGCTTTCGAGCAGCACAGTTCAGCTGAGAGCCATTGGGATGAGGACACAGAAGCATCCAGTCTGAGGAAACAAGACCAGTTGAGAAGTTGGCGAGGTGAGATAGCTGTGGCTTGTTCTGTCTCTCTGATCTACCAGCATTGACCCCAATAACTGGCCTCGGGTTTGATTTTATTAATAAGAACTTTGAAGATTCATGCTACAGTGATCTCTGCTAGATACTTGTCTTACTCAGGGTTTCTATTGTTGTGATGAAGCACCATGACCAAAAAGCAAAAGTTGTGGAGGAAAGAGTTTATTTGGTTTACACTTCAGCATTGCTGTTCATCACTGAAGGAAGTCAGGACAGGAATTCAAACAGGGCAGGATCCTGGAGACAGGAGCTGATGCAGAGGCCATGGAGTGGTGCTGCTTACTGGCTTACTACCCATGACTTACTCAGCCTGCTTTTTTATAGAACCCAGAACTACCAGTCCAGGGATGGCCCCACCCACCATGGGCTATGTGCTCTCCCATTGATCACTGCTTGAGAAAATGCCTTATAGCTGGATCTTATGGAGGCATATCTTCAAATGAGGGTCCTCTCTCTCTCTCTCTCTCTGGTGACTCTAGCTTGTGTCAAGTTGACACACCAACCAATACAATGCTCCCTTGCCTTCTGAATCTTCTCATTTAATCAAGGCCATGGATGTTGTCTCTCTACCCAACAAATGAGGAAACCAAACAAGTCAAGTGGCTTATTCACATCTGCACAGCTAATGGGCCGTAGGACTGAGGTTTAAACTCCTGTTTGTGTCAATTCCTGGTTCAGCTCACTCCACTGAATTCTACACTTGCTCTTAGCCAAAAGGCCAAGAGTAATGCCATCCACTACCATTTGTTTTACTTATGTTTTGGTAAAGTCCATTTGTAAGGCCAGACTACCTCAGCTGCACTTAGCTAAGGCAGTCCTATAAAATGGGTTGAGTTTGGACATTGGCCAGCATGTTTGAGAATCAACAGCACCCTTTAATAGGTGTGGTAGTAAAGAGGGTTCGTACAGGTATTGTGAAATGGAAGTAGACTAAAGGAAGGTTTGGAGGAGAACTTGACATTTATGGGGAGAGAAGTAATATACCCTTTCACTCACCTTCCCTGTCCAGCAAACAGGCTCCTTTCAGTGCTGAACCTTTAAAAAATGCTGATTCACATATTTCTATAGGACTGGATAGTCTAATGCCCTGAGAATGGGAGAGACACCCTTCTATTGAAGGCTTTTCCCTATAACGTAGAAAACAGAGGACAATGGTGGAGAGAGGAAAGTCTTACTAGAGGATGGGCTCCAGTGCTTATGTGGTCAGTGGCAGATGCTTTCAGTTACAGAAGTCATCATTCTGGCCATAGTTTGATCCTCTCTAGAATGAGAAGTTTGAGCTGTAAGTTCTCTGAAGTCATTAGTCTTGGTTTCTTGCTTCTATAGAATCTGTTTCTGTTTTATAACTCTATTTTAAGGAATTGTTTCATTGCCAAGAAAAGGAGAAAAAAGAACCTTCGGGATATAATTTCTCTATGCCAAGGAAAAGATTTCCCCCACTTTTTGCATGCAAAGCTTCACCGTGCTTCTGGTCTATCTATCTTTCGCTCTGCTGGCTCTCGTGATTTTCTTGGTGGCACAAGTGCTCTCTGCCATGCCCTTTTTTTTCCTTGATGCCCAAAAGAAGTATATGCAGCTCTGATGCTAGTAAATTGCTTATATGCCCTTGTTCTGACCCCTTTGAACTGAGAGGCAGAAGAGAATTGGAGGCATAGATGCACGTTGTTTAGCTTGGGGGCAATTTTGCATCCCCTCTGCCAAGTATAAGCAGAGTGATTTCACTTCCTACTCAGCTTTCAGCTTCTTGAAAATGTGCAGGCCCCAAGTGAACATTTTCTGGCAGACTCTTTCTTCCTTGGATAGACACTGAGAGTCTCAAGAGGGAAAATATGCCTCATGGTTTGTGCAGATGAGATTTGCCTCCACCTGGGGAGAATAAGTGTCTGAGGAACAGAGAATTTCAAACGTTTAATCTTTAAAGGTCACAGCAGCAGAGATGGGTTGGCTTGAGAAGGAGAATGTTTCTCTTGCTGAGAGTCCGTGTTCCAGATGTCTCCTGAGCTGGCAAAAACCTCAAAGTCTTTCACTGGTGACTTGAAATTTTGAGCTTAATCTGTACATCTTTCTATCTCTCTGTCCTTGTATGCGTCCTCTTTGTTTCTTGCTCTTTAAGGAATCAGGGATCAAGATTTTGGCTTTTCTGTTCTAGCACCCCTTGCCCTACCTAAACCATGGTTGGTGCCGTCACATATATTGTGAGCAGCATACAGAGACTGGTTGGTGATGGAATTAACATACATACCAGATAACAAGCAGTGTGTAGGGAACACTGAAAGCAAAATGAGAACCATGTGGACTTCATACCAGGCTTCAATTAAGTGAATGGCCTGTACCATAACTTTCCTTCTCTAAATCTTTAAGATAGGAATAACAGGAGCCTAGAGAGATGGCTCCGGGAATAAGGCTTGCTGTACAAAGATGATCCCTAGGACCCACATAAAAGCTAGAGAGGTGTGGTAGAAGCCTGTAACTTCAGCACTCATCACTCAGGAGGCAGAGACAGAGGATCCCCGAGCAAGCTGGCTAGCTAGACTACCTGCAATCAGTAAACTCTAGACGTGGGGAGAGACTCTGCCTCAATGAAGTAAAGAATGTCTGAGGAACATATCCAATAGCAACTTAGGGCCCCCACATGCACATGCACACTGTGCACTCTACACACACAAACATACACATGCACCCACACATATGTGAACATGCATACACACATTCATACATACTATACACATATACATGAAAAAGAAAGACAGGGTGAACAGCAATACTTTCCCAAGATTACCTTAAAGATTGAACACCAAGACCTTGGGCAGAGTAAGAGAGTCACAAACTTTGTCCTCTTTTAGCCTCCTCTCCCTTTGTACATATATTTTCAATAATACTAAAATGCAACATTTCCTTTTTCCATTTTACAGATAAGGAACTCAGTTTGTATAGTTTTCTACTGTATCTCAAGTATTAAGTGGTGATTCTAGCATGTAATAAGCTTTCAACAAAGAGTTTAATGGTCAACGAATGAATGAGTAGTGTACCTTAAATGAGTTAAAAAAAAAAAAACCTTGCACAATGTTTTAAGCTAGTGTCTTAGCTAACTTAGGACATAAGGCAGAGAGACTATCACAGAAAAATTTCATGCATGGAGATCAGAAGAAAACCCAGAAAGGGAAATAGAAAGCATAATATAATTCATCTTTTTTTATGATTGAGAACATTGTGTTTTATAATTCCAAAGGCATGTTTTAAATATACAAAATCTGAACATGATTTTTAAAGCAGACAATAAAACTCTAAGATAAAAAGTAAAGATCTTAGTAAGGTCTCAGCTGTCTTGAATAAATCAGACTGCTCCCATCGGTCAGGAGAGGTGGTGGGCGATGGCATACATACAGTAGTATTGCCTGGCCATCAGGGAAAGAGGAGGTGCTACTTGACCCCAAACTAACTGCCCTATAGAGATTCAACCTTGTTATTACTCTGTGACCTTTTGAAATGAAAATGGCATAAAGAATTCATAAGGAGAAAAATGAAAAAGCCTACTGATAATATCTGCTATCTCCTGAATAAGACACACTACTTAGGCTGCACATACTGCATCTGGTTGACACCACAGTAGCCTTATATGGCTCTGCCTGAGAGTTGAAAACCATGGAGTTAGAGATTTGCTCAATGTCTCACAGTACCTTGGGGGTAGTAGAGCAGTAACTGAACCTAAATCTGGGTTAAGAGCCCAGGCATTTTTGACATTTCATTGCTGTACCACCACCTCTCCAGAATGAGTCCCTGAGACAGAGCAGAGCTTAGTGACTGGAGACTACTCCACAGCCCAGCAACGTGGCAGGATACATTAGCCAAGTGGGAGGCAGGGTCCCTTCTCTCCAGTTACCTAGTCTGTTTACCAACTGACAAAAGCTTCTCCCTAGGCATTTTATCTAGAATCATAGTACCCATGTCCATCCCTCTCACACCCATCCTACCAACAAAACAAAACAAAAACTATCTACCTCACCCTCAACTAATTATCTCTTTTCATTTATTTTTACTCTGTTTTGTATGACAATTAAAATATGGATGATAATAAAAAAGAAAGAGGGGGTTAATATCCTGTATTCTAATATATCTACTATCAATACTGTGTTAGTTTCTTTTCCTATAACTGTGAGAAAATACCCCAACAAAAACAGCTTACAGAAGCAAAGGTTAATCTCAGCCCACAGTTCAAGATCCAGTCCATTATGGCAGAGAAGCCAAGGCAGCAGGAACTTGAAGAAGGTAGTTATGTTACACACACAATGGGGAAGCACAGAGCAATGAATAGAGATGCATGCTACTCCTCAGCTCCCTTTATATATCCCAGGACTCTGGCCAGGGAGACCCCACAGTAGGCAAGTCTTCCCATTGTAATAAAGACAATCAAGATAATCCTGTGTAGGTATGCCCAAGAGACCCACATCTCAGGTGAGTCTAGATTCTGTCAAGTTAACAGTTATGACTAATCATAACAAGTACAAAAACAAAAAATGAAAACCAGGCCAGGTTGTGCACACCTGTAACACCTGTAATAGCAGCACTGAGGAGGCAAAAGCAGGGAGGATCTCTAGGTCGAGCCAACCTGGGATATGTAATGAGACTGTCTCAAAAAAAGAAAAAGAGAAGAAAGAATGATAGAAAGGAAGGAAGAAAGAAAGAAAAAGAAAGAAAGGATGTTACATGTTATATATATGTAGTCATTATTCCATCATAATGTACAAGCTTAAACTTCAAGAATTTTTAACTACTATTTACAAGCAGTCTTGTACCAAATAAATAAATTAGTTTGGGTGAGAAAAGAAAGCCTTCATAGTATGATTTAATATATATTTCCACGTACCGCACACGGAATGTGAATATATGTGAACTCTAGGGTGCTGCTGGGAAACCTACATAATCTTTCCTGCCAGGATCTCCCTTGGACCTTTCAAGGTGGTCACATTGTTCCTGGAGAAGTCAGAATAAGGTCCTTTGAGAATGAGGATACCAGCATCTCTCCCTCCTAGGAATAAGGGCACAGGGCCTCTCAATGAGGCAAGAGTCAATTCAGAGGGAGCTGGAAGTAGTGTGGAACTCCATGGTTGGGGCTCTGTACTTAAATGGCCTGTAGCTTTGAATCCTGGCTCTCCCATTACTCCTCTGTGTCCTTGGGCAGATTACCTAACACACATTTGGTTTTCTAAAAGGGCCTAAGGCTAGTACAGTATCTACCATTGGGATTGTTTAAGAGAGTAAAAGAGAAACACAGATGAGTGTGGAACAAGGCACGCATCCATTAATGTTCACTGCTGTTACTCCTACTGCTATTCTGGTTTTTCCAAACAGTAGCAGTGTAAGACAACCATTAAGGGACAAGGAAAGTAACTGGGACTTCTCACAGCAATTTGCTATATAGATCTATCTTATCCTCTCTCCTTTTGGCTCAGAGAAGTCTCCACCTCAACCCTCAAAGTTGATCACCAACTCCTTGGCCATTATGAGAGGACATAACTGAGCAGATGCTGCAGAAACATCTGGTAACCTCGGAGAGTGTCAAAAACACAGTGTCTCTACCATAAGGAGGGAGTGATTCAAGAAACCTCAGATAATGTTGTCAAATCTGTGACACTCTTAGAATTATTAGCTATGGTATGAATGCATGGAATGGTAGATAGTGGACTCTCCTGTATGGGTGAGTTCTCAGAAGTCTATGGAGGGACTCAACCTCCTGGGAAAATGATAGTAGGCTCTAGATCCTGTCAGCACTTCAGCAGCTTACTCCCTCAGGGCAAGGCATGTTTCAAAACAGTCTGGAAATCCAGACCTTAGGTGAAAGAAACATAGGGGCCACATATTTTCCAAGTGACTTGAAAAAAAAACTTCCATCACCTCTTTCTTGGTTTACTTGTCTGAGACAGGAGGATAGCTATAAGTTCTAAGCCATGTCTGACTACATAGTGAATTCCAAGTCAGCCTGGACTATAAACTGACACCCTGTATCAAAATTTAAAGACAAACAAACAAACAAAAAAAAACCACACAGACACGAAGACACACACACACACACACACACACACACACACACACACCCCAAAAAGCAAAACAATACAAAAACAAAACAAAACACTAATGTGTAAAGCAACCAGTTCTGTTGTGGAAGTCTACAATTTTTAGTTCTGTTTTTTGTCTATTTTCTCCAATTTTCCTGAATTTAAGGTGTGATTAAGAGACATCCTTAGAAAAATCAGAGTTCATAGTTGACAATGTACATTTCAGATGGGTTATCCCTCAGAAGAACTGTGCTTTTGACCCAAAAGTGAAGCCGAAGGCTATCATACAAGAGTCTTAGCATTGATGATACTGTATACTCTGGCCCTAGGATTTAGGAAGGGCAGACTTTTTTTGAGCTTCTGGTGGCTGGCATGAACAGAAGCTGACCAGAGAGTTAAGATGTTCTCTGTGAAAACAGCGGGAGCCCAAATGAGTCAATGATTGCCCTGAGTAGAAAGTTAGTGTCTCCAAGCCAATAGCAGATTATGAAGTCTAGTGTTTTAGGGTGAAGGCTGAATCACACTTCCTGGGAGGCCCGTGGATTGTGTTGGAAGGTTTCTGACACTATTTATTATGTTCTTATTGGTATTTATCACTGTGGTCAACTAAGCATGATTGCCAACTTGACTATTTTTCTCCTCTGTGCATTTTCTATAATTATTTCCCCTTATTCTTTCTGTATATTCAAAACAACACTTTGAAAATGTCAATCTGTCTAATTTTGCTAATGAAATACATGAGAGGGTGTATTGGGTATTGGGGTATTGGGCCCAGTTGGAGCAGCCAGACATGGTGTCAACATAGGTAGAAACAGTCACAAAAATAAAATGGGACAAAGGTTTTGAATTGAGCTCTTGATGTTCCTCCCCTCCTGACTTCTCAGGGCCATTCTCTTTTCAGGATTCACATTTATATATCTGCTCATTCAATAAGTCTTCATTGAGAGTCTCCCATGTTCCAGGTTAGATGCAAGGGTATAACAGTAAAGCAAACAGAAAGGGCCTGTTCTAATGGAGCTTTTGATATAGTGGCAAATAGACAATACTATAATAAATAGATAATTCTATGCTGTAATAAAGGGCATGACAAACTATAGGCAGAAAAACAGAACAGTGAACAGGACTTCTCTCTGGAGGGAGCTAGGAGCAACAAGTCCAGGAGGACATTCCTGAGGAAGTAATGTTTCCCCTGGAAACACATAGTGTGAGTTGACTTAACGAGGGACAGCTTCTCAAACTAATCTACCCTCTAACTGAAATTCAGAACTGAGGCAAGTTGTACTTTTCCATGTAGCCCCATTTTGTTTTCTTTCTTTTCAACACCAAGTCAAATGTTATTTGAGTAGCATGGTAGAATTCAGATCATCCACTGACCAACTCACATGAGTGGCCCACCCGAGCTCACACCACAGAGCCAGGATCTCACTGGATAAATTTGACTATCCCAAGGCTTTGGATTGCCATAAACATGTCTCACTTTTATTTTATTCAATACATAAAAAATTTTAATTTCTTCGAAGAAAAATCCTCAAAGAAATCAGTATGAAAGAATGAATGGCTCCAAACACAATGTTTTGGAAATGCTCACTGCAATTTGGGCAAGTGCCATAGCCTCAGGACACTTGAGACCAGAGCACCTCTTTGGTGATTAGAACCTGAGACCACATGATTTGCATTAAAGAGCACATGGATGGAGGCATCCTGGGATACTTGCTAGACAAACATCATCATAATTCAGTTTTTATACCCAATTTGAATTAATAAAATATTTGAAACACCTTTCCCTTCAGAAGAATGTGGATATCAGCTCTTATAATAACTATAATATGATGATGATGATGAGGATGATGATAACATTAATAGGAGTATAATATACTGAGTACTTACTACCATGTGTCAGGCATTGCTCCAAGAGCTTCACAAGGATTAATTCATGTAACACTCATAACAACCTTATGCAGTTGCATTAATATTCTCTTGAAGGAAGTTCTGCTTGGAGAGATTAAGAAATCTGCCCATGGCTGAACACAGTAAGAACAGCCCTCACATAGTAGACCATGGTTAGGACTGAGACCCAGGAAGATAGTGTACATCAAATGCTGGTTTTCACATGAGGAATTTATAACTCACAGAGCCTAATTGGCTTTTCTGAGATTATAGAGCTATCTCAAAGCCCTAATATAGTTTCCCTGAAACCAGTAATAATGATGGTTTTACTTATTGCTTATTGATAATTTCCTATATGTGTAGCATGTTGTCTTAAAATTTTCTCACAGGTGCTCAACATTTAGAATAATCTGGGAATTAAAAACTAAATGTCTTTCACCCACTAATTCAATCAGGATTTCAAGGTATACGATAATTTTTCTGTTTCCCTGGTGATGGAAACACAAAATGAGTGTGGAGAATTCCTCCCTAGATTCTTGTAGGCAAGAAAACTGAGAGTCTGGGGAAGGAGTGGAAATAGTAGAAAGATAACCAATGATTCCCAGGGTTTAGGGTTGGTGGGGAGGGTTGAACAGGTAGAGTGCAGACAGGTTTTAGGGCAGTGAGCAGATTTTGTACAATCCTATCAAGCTAGACACGTGACAGCATACATTTGTCCAAACCTATAGAACGTACAATGTTGAAAATGAACTCTGACATAAAAAACTATAGGCTACTAGTGATGATAGTGTGTCCACAGAGTAACACCACTGTACCCTTGTGGTAGAGGATATTGACAACAGGCAGGCTGTGTGTATGGGAGTATGGATAAGAGCTAGAGGGAAAACCTTTGTCCTTTCCTCTTAATTTTATGGTACACCTAGAACACTTTAAAAAAAAAAGTCTTTAAAAATGTAAAAAGGAGAGACTTGAAAAGTCAAACATCACAGGAAAAAAAGGCAAAATCATGAAAAAATGTGATCAATCATTACCAGAGAGGTTGAAAAGACACGCTCCAATTGCTTTAAAAATTCACAGAACCCAGGTCTCCTCAAAATAGTTTTGCAAAGTACATGGAGAATTCCAGGCAGTAATGTGAAACATAAGTCCCACTGATGCCACTGAACATGCTTCAGCTGGCGAAACCAAAGGAGCTTGACATGAGCTCAAGGCTCTGCGCAGCTCAACAGGAGAGCGCGCGCAGTGGAGATGGAGACGCGGTGGCTAAGCTGGCCCAGATGTGTACATGTTCTGCTCCATTAAAATAATTTGGATGAGAGGCAAAGTACATTTGGCACACAAAGAGGAAGTCGAGGGAGGGGTGGGACAGGACACTCATCCTCATTGCAGGCCTCCCTCCTCCTCATGCTTACCTCCCCTCCATTTGTCCTTGCTACAGATTCTGGAGCAAAGTCTCTACAATGAAAATATGACCATCAACCTTCCAGGCTCCCTAGAACCAAACCATTTTGCCATAAGTGTCAGTTTTTGAACTCTGTCTGGGAGTTAACAACACTCTTGAGGGACTTGGTGTGAAACTGACCAAGTATGCACAGTACTTAATGTGCAAGGCTTATGGGAAGCTGCAGAGGACAAGTAGACAACCCAGTTATCATCTCTGAAACAGGTCACATGAGGAAAGATGGGTGAAGGAAGTGATAATGTCTGGGAAGAAGAAAGACAAGATCCTAAGCTTTCTACATCTGAAGAGCTAGGATGGGATTCTCCATGAAATTAGTATGGCAGCTACAATATAAAAGACTGTGTCTCAGTGCAGGAAGACTTTAACATCTAGGTGTGTCCTAAAGTTAAGATGTGGTGGCAAACTTCCTAACAATGAATCTGAATGACTTTTTGGTAGGGCTGTTGAGGAGGGGATTCAACCATGATTGGCTGAACTCAATGTTTTACATTGCCTCTTTGAGTTTAGAGTCTTTTTTTTTTTTTAGAATATATTTATTTTTATTTTATGTGTATAGGTGTTGTGTCTGCATGTATGACTGATATCAACATGCAAGCAGTGCCCAGGGAGGGTACTCAGCCCAATGTGTTGTTATTCCTTCCCCAGAACTCATTCTGTGGACCTGTATGCAAACATATTGGAGAGTGTGTTAATCCTGTTGGTACCCACTTTTCATCGTCTGATTTTGTTCTTTTCTTGAGGTACTTGGGAAATGGGACTGCTACATTATAACACTTCATACCAACTTGAGTAGGTAATGTGTTTGAACCTGGAGGTGCCTTAATGAAGGCATCAGGTGTCCTGGAGCAAGAGTTACAGATAGTTGTGAGCCACCATGTGGCTGCTGGGGATCCCAGGTCTTGTGGGTTCAAGGAAAAGATTTTCTGAGTTTTTATGGGGGAGTTGTGGCAGGAGAGGAAGGGTGCAGTGCAGAGTAGGTTCTCCTTGTGTCTGTGTCAATAGACTGGATGTGTGAGTTGTTAGACATGGGGACCGGCTGACTTTCTGTTGCTGTCCACAGTGTCTCAGCCCACTGTGATTGCCATTCCTTCTCCAGAACCCGTTCAGTGGACCTACAGGCAGAAAGAAGTGTTGAAAAGTGCATCTACCCTGTTGGTGTTCATTCTTCATCCTATGATTTCTTTCCTTTTGGAGTTCTTGGGAACTGGAACTGCTGCTTTATAATGCTTTACACCGACGTTGTAGGTTAGGTGAGAGTGCTGTGATTTAACTTATTCATCTATGTGTCTGTCTTCAGTGTGGGATCAGAGTTTCCCAGTAGGATTAATGAGAGTGGGAAAGAGAGCTGGATTGAGTTCCAACTCTGGAAAGAACAAACAGGCTTTCAAGAAAAACTATTACGGGGCTCAATCATGCTATCGTGTTGTCTTTAATGTGTTTTTACCCTAAGAGTCTAATTTCCAGGTTTGTGCCATGTGTCTGGGCTTCTGAAATTACTAGCTTTGATTTGCCTTCAAAGAGCTCTCATTCTAGTTCAGGAGGGATAGATGGGAAATTTGGGGGGAGAGGAGCCTGTCACCCCAGAATGTAGTTGAAGTTTTTCTATGTCCACCCAACTCCTGCGTCCTTGCATTTTCTCAGTCGCTCAGACCCAAATAAACACACACAGGCTAATATTATTTAAAACTGCTTGGCCATTAGCTTAGGCCTATTACTAACTAGCTCTTATACTTAAACTCAGCCCATTTCTGTTAATATAGATGTTGCCACGTATTCCGTGGCTTTGCCTGTGTGCCTGTTATATGCTGCTCCCTGGACAGAAGGCTGGCATCTCCTCATTCAGCTTTTCCCACAGTTCTCTTCTCTGTTTGCCCTGCCTATACTTCCTGCCTGGGTACTGGCCAATCAGCATTTTAATTATACAGAGTGATATCCACGGCACCAGAATCTAGTTGAAACCCTTTGCCAGCAGAGAAATAAAAAGTGTAGCACAATTAACTATTGGCTAAGGCCTTTCTCCCTTCGCAGCTATAAACAATGTAATTTCTAAGACTCTTCACCAGATACTCTGTAGACAGAGAAAGGACATGTACTAAACTCCTCCTGCAACCCCAGTGGCTTCTGGTTTTACCTTATCAGATTATCATTCCATCCAAGGCATCTTCAGGGCCTTTTTATAATTTCATTTATCATGATAGAGAAAAGAAGAAACTGTTTCCTAGCAACCTTTTTAGATATAACTCAAGAGTTAACAAAAAATGGTAGATATGGCTAATGCTAAAACAATTGAGACTCCTTGAGGAAGCTCCCACCTACACTTGGGCATGTGTTACTTTTTGTGACTGTCTTGCAAAGAAGCCCACACCCAAGCTCTTTCTTACTTTCTTTCCTTGAGTACCTCTCTTTCTCCTAACCCTTACACTTAAGCCTACATTAAACTATCTTTAATAAAATATCCAGCTCTGCTTCATAAAAGAGTCCTAAAATTCTTTTCCGCATGGAAGCCACAAATCCAGGCTCAAGGTCCCTAAAGTATTAAAGGAACTCCTCTGTTGGTGGGGGGAGGGTGTGGAGCTGTGTCACTGTCCTTGCATCTCTGACACAGTGGGGGAATAAAAGTTAGTGGAATAAAAATAGAAAGAGGCTAGTCTGTGCTTGAAAAGGATGGATGATTAGGGAAGGAGAAGACATTTGAATTGGTGTTCAGGGATAGCTGAGATTGCCATGCACTCAGTGGGGAAACACTTCCCAGGATGAGGGTCAGCAGCAAGCACAAGGCTGGGCCATGCTATGCTGGGAAATGTCAACTAGTTTCTGTGTGCTCTGTAATGAACTGTGTCCGGGAAAGTGGTGAGTGATGACACTGCCAACCCTCACCTAGATACAGAGACTTGCCAGAGTGCTACCTGGAGTGATTTTTGAAAACATGGTCTGGAGTTTCATGGACTGTAATTAAACATGGCCAATTTTGCATGTTCCAGCTTGTGAGTTATCAGAAATCTTGCTACATATTACTTTCCCCTGACCACCTTAGGAATGTATTTCTAAAATGACCTATTTAAGGTCAGTCAGAATAAATCATAATCAGGAGAGTGTAAGTTAAGACAGGATGAAAATATGCATCAAGATGACTTGAAGTCATGTCTAGTTGACTAGATATCACCAATGGGTGGCCTAAGGGAATTTTAGCTGACCTGTACTGCTTGCATTTGGGAGCCACATGGAGTTCAATTGCATAAAGAACTCCTCAAATCACAATGAAGTGAGTTGGGAATTTTGCTTTATCTCCATTATGAGTGTAGCTGATTTGAAGTGTGAGCACAATGCTTTAAGTTTAAAATGGTTAAAATGCTTTTATTATAAAGTAATGCCTTATTGTGGGGAATAGAAACAAGGGTGGGTATATGGGTGTGGAATATGAGCATAGAAGAGTATAAGGGAAAACAATATCTCCTACCTAAGCAAGAAACTCAGAGTCACAATAGTACACTAGTTTTGTTGTTACAGGTTAAGCCCATTAAAATCAGTTTTAAAAAACATAACATTTCATCAGATCTACCACTTCCCTTATGCATGCCTCTATGAGAATACTTTTCTCACTCTTACCTCATTATTAAACTTGCTTAATGCTTTCAGACTAAAATGTTAAGGTTACAAGCAGTGGAAAGGTGTGTAATTCAGACAGTAATTTAATATTGACATAGGATCCAACTGAGATTCAAGTTCTGATATATCAATAAATACTACAAGGTCCTAGGTATCCATCCTTTCTCTAGATCACCAAGTCTACAATATAACACGAGGATGTACCCAATAAATATTGGTTGTTTGAATAAATGAATGAATGAATGGGTGTATGTGCAATTTTATTTATTCTTCCCCCAAAAGTCAGAGTCTCTCTTTGACAAATGCCCTATTTGGGCTAGACAAATGGGATGTAAACAACTCCATTTTATGCTATGTATACTCCCTGGGAAGCTGCACGAGCTGAGAGCCCGGTGGTCAACCTTCTTTCACTGGTAGATGTGACTTCTCTGTGGGAACCAACTTTTCCAGGTTCTCTTGTCTGCTTGTGATATTAGAGACAGAGAAGGGACTGCTGTTCTGCTCAGTTCTGCTCCTGAACTTTTGAAAGGACTCCAGAAAATCCAGCCTCTGCCCTAGCTTCGCAGAAGCCTCCGTCCCTGCTTCACACCAGAGACAGCACGCAGTGGAAGCGATTCCTCAATGGAGAAACACCAGAGGGAAGAAGGGTGCCACTGCTCCCTTGGGATGAGGCAAACCCTCTGCCACCACAGCAGAGCAGCTGGTCCAACTGGAAACCTCAGATAAGTCCAGTTCTGGCCAAAACTGGTTTGGCAGCTCTGGAGAAATGTTTCTGGCTGACTGACCCTCACAGCAGGTGCTGGTAGTTTTGCAAAAAGAGAAAAGGGAGGACAGAGGGTGGGGGTAGACTAAAGGAACTAAAGAGGGTGGCTAAATTCAAAACTCTCAACTTCGCCTCACTTGCAAGTTAACACTTGGGAATTCACGTAAAATTACTACCAGCCCACCAGCCTCAGTCCTTCCCTCACCCTCCCGTCCTTTGCAAAAATAGTTTTTGTTGCAATGCAGTTTGTTCTGCAGCGCAATTGTTGAAACTACTGAATTCGGCCGAAAGCGACTTTTAGCAGTGTTTCCCGCACCCTGCAATGCTACTGTTACTATTAAGGCGATTGAATCTCCGCTCTTTCCCCTCCTTACTGCAATCGCACTCCGGCTGTGATTGCTCGGGTCTGACTTCGCAAGTGGCGGTGCGCTTCCAAACCCCCTCATCCGCCCCTCGCCCGGCTCTCCCCACTCCCTCCTTTTCCGCGCCCAGGCGAGAGCAGCCGATTGGCAGAGCGGGGCTTTCAGGAACAATAACAGTGGGGGGAGTCGGGGCCCCGGGGAGCCTCCCCGCCCCCGGCCCGGCTGCGGCTCACGCCCCCCGCGGGGTCCCCACCTCCGCGCCGCCCCGCGGGCTGACCGGCGCCCGGGCCCGCCCCCGGCGCCCACCATGTACGCCTTTGTGCGGTTCCTGGAGGACAACGTCTGCTACGCGCTGCCCGTGTCGTGCGTGCGCGACTTCAGCCCCCGCTCGCGACTGGATTTTGACAACCAGAAGGTGTACGCAGTGTACCGGGGCCCGGAGGAGCTGGGCGCCGAGCCCGAGAGCCCCCCGCGTGCCCCCCGGGACTGGGGCACGCTGTTGCTCCACAAGGCCCAGATCCTGGCTCTGGCAGGTGAGCAAGTGGGCCGGGAGGGGCGTTGGGTCCGGGCGGACTGGGGCTGGTTCCGGAGAGGCTGAGCGGCCGGGGCCGGGGAGCCACAGCTTGCTCTTGCCTCCCCTTCCTGCCCCCTGGGCTTTCTTTTGGGTGCCAGGTGTCTCTAAGAGGCCAGACCAGTTAAAAAGACCCGAGGGTCCCCTTTGTCTTCCTTGCTTCTCTGACACTCATGCGCCCGGCTGTCAGCCTGCCTTCTCTGCCCTCTTCTTTCTGACTCTTTTGTATTCTCCCTGCCGCTTCACTTTCCCCTTCACTAGCTGCCTACCCTCACTGTCATTTCTCCGTCCCTCACCTTTACCTCTCTCTCACACAGCTGCTTTCCCCTCTGTTGCTTGCTATCTCAAGTTTCTCAAACTGTTCCTTCCTCTCTTCCTTTAAGGCCCTTGGTGTCTTCTTGGAGCAAGAAGGAATTTTAGGTCTTTAGGTGGGAGCCCTTTATCACAGAAGGAAATCTCTGACACCTCCTCCCATCTGGGCCCTCATTAGGACCAGGAGGTCCAACATCAGTGTACTGGCAAAGTGGCAGAGGGTCCTAAGGTAGCTTCACCTCCACACCCCTTTTTTAGCATCTCCCAGAACGCTCCCTGAGAGAGAGAGATGGGGGCAAACAGTTACTAGTTCAGGTTAGGGCCTGACCTCCTAACCCTGATCACACACGGGGGTCGGGGAGAGGGAAAGGAGACAGACTGACAGACAGGCAAGATGGTCTCTAGGTTGATGGATAACGATACAGAGACTTGGTTAGTTGACAGGACAAGCCAAGCTTTTCAGACTCCTGTACTGTGCCATGCAGAGGCATGGGTTCCTCTTCAAGCAAAGACAGTTGGCCTTCTTTCCCAGCCACTTGTAGAAGGCTTGGGCACACACCAAGCAGGGAAAAGGAGCTTATCGCTTCCATCTGGGGGGCAGAGGTAATAGCTGCTACTGGTAAGAGTGCTGCCTTTGAGTTGGCAGAGACAGAATCACCTTCCACCTGGGAGACAACCCCAGGGATTAGGAGCCCAATGAAGGCTGTCAGGATTTTGTGGTTTTGACACTTTCTCTACTTTTCCCAGGGTCCTGTGTTTCCTCCTTTAGCCTAAAGATGGACCTAGCATGAATCACAGTGACTTGCCCAGGATCCCAGACAAGCTGTCAGTGGACCTCAGCCTCGTGGCTGATTCCTTTCTAATACCTTTGAAAAGTAGGTTTGTGGAAATAAAGGAGCAAAAGACTTGGAATGGATCAACACTTCTTTTTAGACAGACTGAGTCCTTACCACCATGCTGACAGGCCCTGAGGGCACAAAGCTGTAGGTCCACTCACCACCAGACACCAAGGTCCAGGGGAAAAAAATGAGTAAGGGAGATAGGTTTTTAGAACGGAAGTCTTCAAAGCTGATTAGGTTTCGTTTGCTTGCTTGCCTTTAATTACCTAGGAAGGGATTAAGAATTTATTCAGCAAGAGGATAAGTCTAAGGAAATTATAACTAGATATAACCTTAGCTTCCCTTTTGCTAAAAGAAAAGAGAGCGTGCTTCTTGATGATCCTGTCACATATAGGTCTGGAAGAGCCCAGGAGAGTTGATGGAATGGGTGTCATGGTAAAGGCCTTTCCTTTTTTGGAGATTGTTGATCTGTCCACTCAAGCATCCATTAATCCATTCATTCAGCTAGTGTAGATACACATACAAGAACTAGAGAGAGGCCAGTTAGGCCAGATGGTAGTATCCACCAACTCTTCTTTTAAAGTCAACACACGTGGCAGTGGGTTGTATACATACATACGTACATACATACATACATACATACATGAATACATACATAAGAAACTCAGTAGAGTATGTGGTACCAGTTTAAACTGGTTAAAAAGTGCTTCTTCTCATCTCCAGCTTTTTTTCTCTGGAGAAGAAAAAAGGCGGGTGGGTGCATGGCAAGGAGGGGTGGGGACAATGGCAACTTGGGGTTGGCCAGACTCCATTTTGAATTCCAGGAAGCTGGTTAATTTTTAAATTGAAACTGTTGTTCTTGGTGCAGACCTGATTGGAAAGACCAGTGTGAACCTGGGAATTCATGTATCCTGGAAGGACTCTCCCTTGTGTGTTGAGTTTGGTGGCTATGAAGCTTGCTTGAAGTGACCTCCCCTGAAGAGCTCATCTGACCCTTGCTATTGTCTAAATGCAATCAGCCTCCTCTCGGGGGCTTAGGGACTCAAACAAAACTGGTTCCTGGGGGCTTTTATAGCCTTGCGATTCATGGGGGCAGAGTTGTACTCTGGCACCAAGTTTGAGGAGTTAGTTCCTCAAGAGGAAGGCAGAGGTGGCTTTGCATTTGTGGACTGCTCCTGGTTAATGAATTAGTTCTGACCTCAGTAGCGTGGTTTCAGAAGAAGCTTCAGAACCACTTACGGCTTTTGGTGATAAGTGTGTTAACTTTGCTATTTGTTTGCCCAAGCCAACCACTGTAGCTGTCTTGAAGTAAACCATTTTCGGAAACCCAGGAAATATCCAGCCAGCCTCTATGGTACTTTGTACTTTGCCACCCACAGTAGCTTATGCCATGATTTCAAACCGTAGTGCATGGCTTCCTTTGTACCAAACTGCAATTCCAGCTTTAGTAGAAAACAAAGCCTTCCCCTGCACTTTGGTGACAGTCTTGCCGTGTGCCTGCTCATTATTTGTCTAGCACCCATTGATAGATATCACCATAGTTCTTGTTTCCATTTTACAGATGAGAACAGAGGCTCAGAGAACTCCCTGAACCACATACAAATAGTTGGCAACGCTAAAAATGCGGTGCAGATCTTCTAGTGCCAGCCCCTGCTTGGCGATCCCCTTTGTAAGGTGGCTGATGAACCAATACCGCATGGCATGGGAGCAGAGAACGGAAAGGGAAAGTGTCAGTGGAGTGTGTAGTCCAAGGCAAGTTTTCCAGCCAGAGACAGAGTTAGTTTTGAGCATTCAACCCCACTATGCTCTCCTTCCTCTATTCCCCGACCAACCTCCTTTCTACAGGGATGGAAAACTTCCCCACACTCTCAGTTGTACTTGATGAAATCCTCTCACAGGGACAGGATAATGCAAGGATTGACTCCTCTGTGAGCTGCGGTCTCTTCTTGCATTTATTTGCCACCCAAGCTGTGAAATTGAGAACTTCCCCCTGCAAAGACCTCGCTATTGTCCAGTTGCAATCCAGCCTGCTTATGGGGTTTAGAGACTCAAAACTGGTTCCTGTAGGCTTTTGTAGACTTGCAATTCTGTCATTTTTCCTGAGTATCTATACTGTGTAATTATTGCCTGACTGCCCTAAATTCCCTCTGTGGTCAAGTGTGTCCTTACTGTTTCTTACAGGCCAGACCCAATGCAGTAATGCCTGGCTACACCTGTGCAGAGTCCAAGGTGCCATGCTCACGATGATGTCATGATCCATGGAAGACAGTCATTTTAGGCCCAGCCGCATGGGATTTCTGTGGAGGGGGCAGAGTGATGAAGACATAAACACTGTCCTCAGGGAGTATGTAGGAAGTGTTAAGCAGAGGAAGAAGCCAGGCCCCAGGGAGCGTAGCGAAGGGACCAGTCCTAGGAGAGTTTAGGGTTCTTCTTTTCCAGACCTACAAAGCACTGGCTGCATTCAGCCTTGCTTAGGCTCTTAGTCATCTAAACCCCTGCAGCAGCCTGCTAATTAATCACCCAGTGTCCAGTCCACTGTCTAGACTGAATTCACAATGATCCAATCCACTGTCTTATCAATCGACTGCTCTCAGAACCTTCTCTAGCTTCCCTATGGCCTGCTGGATAAAGCTTCAGCTTCTTGGCCTGGCATTCATATCCCAGTAGACCAACCCCAGCCCCACTTTACTCTCCAGACTCATCCCTCCAACTCGCCCAAGCCCGCTTGCCCTGGACTTGAGGTATCTCTTGCTCTTCTGTGAACACATACTCCTGGGTCGGCCACTGTGTATTAATTTTGTCTGACTTGAACCCTCTCTTTAAGTGGAGTTTACCTTCCATTGGGGAAAACAGTCTTGGGCCCCATTGTTGGTCCAGCTGTAAGAGAAAGTGGGCAAAATACACCGGGAGTACCAGCCTTAAGGGCATTGCCTGTTCCTGCCTCTGCCCCAAAGGGAGATTCTCCCTCCTCAGAACTCTCTGTACTGTGCTTGTTCCCTGAATTTGGCTTGTAGCATTTGAAGACTGTTTTGGTTAGCCTGAGTTCCTGTCAGACAGTGAACTTCTCCAGGGCAAGGGTCTGCTGTCCAGGGCTGTGCATCCACTTGGCCAGGCTGTGTGGCATTTATATACTTTGTGAAGACAAATGCTTTTTTGTTGGAAGATAGGAGATAAGGAGACATGAACCTCTAAACCACAACTTGGTTTTGTTTTGTTTTTTAGAACAGAAACCTGCAATGGGCTTATGAGGTTTCATTCAATTTTTATTCATCTGGAAAAAGTCAACATTCTTTATCACTCCCTCGACTAGAAAAAACCCCACACTTGGGGGAAATAAGTCCCAAAGCCACGTTCTTCTTGCTTTGGTAATTTTAGCTCATGCAGGGCTCAGGTCCCAGCTTGGCACTGTCAGTCCAAATAGATCACTTGCTCCAGAAATGCTTTGGAACGTCTACAGAGCTAGCAGCGAAGCAGGGGACTAGCCAATTTCACATGCAGAGATTGTTGCATGTCATCAGTGGGAGAATGCCAACGAAAGGGATTGCTGCTTTTTTTTTTTTTTTTTTTTTAAATAAGCAAGTGAAAACTTTTAATTTAGGTTTTGACATGTTCTGCTGACATACACTGGAGCAAAGACTGGGACTTGCCTGCTGTCATTGGTTGCAGATTCTACTGGAATGTTAATCACTGAAGGTTGAATCTGATGTGAGCTTTAGTGTTCCAGAACCACATATTTGTTGTATCTAAATAATGGATGCTGAAGAGGACTTCAGGGTCCTGGTTTATAGGCTGAAAGGAGAAGTCCCAGGCAAGTTGAAGCTTATGTTTATTTGGTTGGGTTTTTGTTTGTTTGTTTGTTTGTTTTGTTTTGTTTGGTGTGTGGGG
Organism: Peromyscus maniculatus bairdii; assembly: GCF_049852395.1. Taxonomy (NCBI): domain Eukaryota; kingdom Metazoa; phylum Chordata; class Mammalia; order Rodentia; family Cricetidae; genus Peromyscus; species Peromyscus maniculatus. The sequence continues at coordinate 132,187,586 of NC_134853.1, forward strand.
TGTGTGTGTGTGTGTGATAATTTGTTCAAGAGCACATTAACTTTTACATTTAAAAAATATCCAAAAAAAAAGTAGAGTTCAATTTGATGGCTTTTCTGTAGGAAGAAATTTTCTTGCCTGTGTGCCTGTGTCTAAGCTCTTTAGACAGGGAACTGTATGTACCCTTGTTACCAGAAAATCATATCACCTGAGGAGGTTTTCTTGACCCATTTAAGTACTGCAGGTTCTGAGTTCTATCAGGTGGTCTAGCCGAATGCTGGGAGGTATTGTAGGAAGAACAGGGATTGATATTGTCTGACTAAAGATCTCAGTAACCACCAGGTTCCAGATAGGGCTTGAGGAAGCTGCTCAAACATTTGCTCAGTCAGTGCTGTAGATTCCAGACAGTGGGCTGTATCCTCCTACATATCAAGACTGTGATGTCAGCCCTTAGGAAACTGAGGCAGGTTCATAAATGTAAGGCCAGCCTAGGCTTTATGTACAGCAAGACCTTGTTACAAAAACAAAAAACCAAACACACACACACACACACACACACACACACACACACACACACATACACAAACACACACGACAAAAAAAAAGGAAGAAGGAAGGAAGGAAAGCAAAGCAAAGGAGGGAGTGAGGGAGGGAGAAAGGAAGAAAGAAAGAAAGAAAGAAAGAAAGAAAGAAAGAAAGAAAGAAAGAAAGAAAGAAAGAAAGAAAGAAAGAAAGCCAGGCGGTGGTGGTGCATGCCTTTAATTCCAGCACTCGGGAGGCAGAGGCAGATGGATCTCTGTGAATTCAAGGCCAGCCTGGGCTACAGAGTGAGTTCCAGGAAAGGAGCAAAGCTACATAGAGAAACCCTATCTTGAAAAAAACCAAAAAAAAAAAAAAAAAAAAAGAAAAGAAAAGATAGAAAGAGGGGGGGAGAAAGGAAGAAAGAAAAAGAAAGGAGAAAATGAAACTCTATGAGACTTGGTAGTTGACTGGTTGTGATACTGTGTAATAATGATATGACAAGATAGGGTGATCTGGACCTTCCTTCCTCAAAGGCACTCTTGAAGAGTAGCTGTTTGGAAGGGGAGATGATGAGTTTTACGTGAGACCTGTTGATTCTTAGGGTGCCATTGAGCATTTTTTGGGGGGTGATGTCAGGAGAGTGAGTAGCCCAAAGTTCAGAAGAGTATAGTATGTCAGGCTAAAGGTCCGATTTGGAACTATTTAGCCATGGGAGGGCTGATGTCACAGTGGGTGAAGACACAGGGAGAGAAGTTTGTAAGGTCAGAACTCTCCAGAACACCAGCTTTTAAGGGCACTGTTGAAGAGACAAACCATAAAAGGTGACTAGAAAAGAACAGCCAGAGCTAGACTGAGAATCAAGGGATAAGGGGGGTCCTAGGACACCAAATGAGGAGAGAGGTCTTGGCACTGCAGGCCTTGGCTGACTTTGGTTTCATTTAACTATGCAACAACTGCCTCTCCCCAGAGCTCAATGGTGAGACAGACGACAGGAAAGCTAAATATACATGCACCAGAGGAGATTTGCATGGAATGGTATTTTTGTACTTTTTTGGTTTCTGAGTTTTACACTATAGAGGAAGGATCAGGCTTGTTTCTGGGGATCCCAGAAGCAGAACTGGGGACAGGGAGTGGAATTCAAGAGCTCATTGTGAACCATAATCTAGGAACAAAGAGCAGAGGCTTCATGGTAAGGGCCTCCAGCATGGGGTTGAGCACCCTGTTGTGGGAGGTGGCAAGCAAGTCAGGGATATTTGAGAAAGGAAGCTTGTCTTAAGGTAGAGGAAGGTTAGACAACCTGGAGGTCATGTTCTTAAGTGCCGAGGAGGAAGTGTGAGAGCTCGAAAAGGCTGGACTTGAAAGACAGGGTAGGTTCAAATTGTGACTGCTGCTTCTAAGCTGGGTGATTGCAGAGAAATTCTTGACTCCTCTGAGAATTAGGTGCTCATCTGAGACATAGAAACTAGTGATCACTCTGTTTCCCGCTGTGTTCTTATCAAGCAAACATGGCCAAGTGTCTGGCGCATGGTACAGACTTCCTAATATTGACAGCTGTTAGGAGCTGTGATGGACTGGCCACTGAAGGACAACCAGCTGAGTCACAGGCATCACCCTTTTGTGGAAAGGAATATTGAGAGGAACAAATGCTTGTTGAGTTTAAGACTTAACTGTGTTTTAAGCCCTCCTGGGACTAGACCTAAGCACGGAGGCCTTACCGTTTTTCCTGTGTCTTGCTGACCTGTGACTCTCTTGTGGGGCCCTTCATTACCCTAGCAACATTTCCAGTGTTTTAACACAGGACGATAGCTAGACAAATGACCCAGCCGAATGGCATTCCTGTTCGTGTCTGCGTCCTAGCTCTGTTCCAGGGCCAGCAAGAAGGTGGACATGCGAACAAGGAGGCCCACCAACGCCTGCCTGGCAGTTTCCTCTCCCCACAGATACGAGGCCTCAGTAGAGCATTTCTTCTAACAGCCCCACTTGGAGGACTCTTGGATAGAGGTGATCTGTTGCCTGCCTGCCCTGTCAGATTAGAGAGGGACCTGGGATACTGAAGGACCTGTTGAGGGTTTCCAATTCCGTCTCTGTGTTCCACTGGAAGGAAGTTCGGGGAGGCCAGGTCACCTAGTGAGCCTGTGAGAGCCAGGCCTTGGGCCAACAGCCCCTGCTTGCCTCTGCTACCCCACAGCAGGCACCATTCTTTTTGTTGTCTTGGCTGGATAAAATCCTTGAAACTTGAGAATTCTATCTGCTTTGGATTTTTATAAAAATAAACACCATAGGCTGGAGAATGCAGCATGCTTGTCTCTCTGTGGTGTATCTGTTTTTAATGCAAACACAAGACTTCACAGGGTTTTCTTTTGTGCAGATGAAAAACTTGAAACTTGCATATAGATATTTATAAAACAAGACAAAACCTTTGTTAAACATTCGTGTTTAGCCTTCCAGAATTTAGCATTTCATTCTAACTGGCAAACCCACACCAAGCTCAGCTACTCTGGCTTTGGATTATTTTAATTATCCAGCATGATGCTATGTAAAGCGGGAGGTAGGACAGCTTTGCTCCCCTGTAACTGGAAACCACCGATCTTTCTGAAGACAGATTTGCCCTGGGTTTCCTGTTCACCTGTCAGTTACTTTAAGAATACCTTTTGCTTTTTTTCTGTGCCTCCATTTCTCCCCATGTTAATAGCAAATAGAAAGTTCTGCTATAATCTTGAAGAACACATTTTTAAACCACACACACATACCCATGCATACCACACACACACACACACACACACACACACACACACACACACACTCGCAAAGGAAAAGAGCTAGGCTGCCTTAACGAACTTTTGTAGTTCAGGGACTAATATAGTGTGTATCTCAGGGTGGGAACTCATCAGAGAAGTCTCCTAAATTGTAGGAGAAAGACAAGTACCTTGGGAGTTTTATCAATATACTGCTATTGTATATGTTCCTTTCAGTTCAGTTCATAAAGCTCTAATTTTTCTCTTATTTCAATAGGTGCAATTGGGTGACAGGAACAGGGCCCAAATGTCAAACAGACTGGATTGAATTCCTCCTGTCATTTATGTCTTAGGGAAGCCACCTCGCTTCTTGTAGCTATAGTCCTTACTTCAGTAATTTACTGTAGGATTAGATGCAATGGTGTAAAGGACCTGGCACTAGACTTGGCACACAGTAGGTATTTGCTCGAGATTTATTGAAAGTGTAAAATCAGTTGCTGACATCATAGAAGATAGGAGAGGGTGGAAACTGCTCAGGCTGATGTTCATCTTGCTTGTCCTGGAGACCAGAATCAGAAAATCAGGATGGGAAGGTGAAGGGTGTCTCTATCAAGGACGCATACTTACTTTTATATACACTAAAACTGATAATTTACCTCTAAGCTTGGAAAAATTGGAAAGGCAGGTTGGCCAGAGAGCTGTCTCCTTCTCCATTCTTCCTAGTTAGCTGCTATTTCCTTCTGTGGTTTCCTGGAAATCAAAGCCAGAGTCATATTCCAAAGTCACATTAAAACGCCACATGAAATATTTGCTGTCTAAGATGATCCACACCACCATTCACCTTCATTAATGTGACTGGTCAAGAGTTATAGCTTCTTGTCACCCTGTGTTGGGGCTCATCCTCATACCCCATCCATCTTGCTTGGCATGACCACATAAATCTTCCTAAACCATCTCTTTCATCATGTCTCAATCTGTGTCAGATACTTGCAGTGGCTGTCTTTGCCAAACACATAACCCACAAGAGTGGCCTAACAGCTGCTATTTATCGAACATCTATGGTAAGGACATTCACTTTGCCAGGTACTTTACGTGCACCATCACCTTAGAAAGCATTTTTCATCTGAGGCTTGGACAAGTCAAGGAGCTTGCCTAAGTTCCCTCACATAGTTTGTAGCAAAGTCAGAATTCTGGCTCAGGACCACTGGATTCAAATGCTAGAGCTGTTTTATATTAGTTAGCTGACTTCCCTCTCCCAACCATGCCTTCTACTTTTGGTGATGACACTGTTGAATTATCTATGGGTTAGATATGGATGGCCTAAGGCTACCTTCAACCCAGAAATTAAAGATGAGGAAGGCTTAGAGAACCTTCAGTGAGCCAGCATCTCTTGTTAAGTCAGGCCTTGCATTCTGGTTGTGATTCTTGGCACACACCATACTGGGCTTGTAAGTACCTCTAACCCAAAGACCACTCTACTTAGTGTTCAGATGCAAATGGGCTCAGTATGTGTTTACTGCCGAGAGAAAAGGATGAACATGGGCTTCAGGTCTTCATAACCCTCATCCAGGGAGTGTGGATGAAAGAGGAGGCTAAAGAAAGACAGACTAAAGGAGCCAGGTGCCTGGGTGGCTCCCACAGGAATGTCAAGATCCCCTTGGCCAGTGATTGAGGCAGCTAGGATCCAGCTCAGAGAGTGTATGTGATTCAAAGTACTGTTTGCTTCTGTACCTTCTGCAAACTCCTGTTACTTCAGAGCTTAGCAGACTGCTCAGCCTACTTTTCAAAGAACCTGGTCACGGCCCCTGACCTGGCTAACACCTGTTTATGTTGTACCAGATTATGCATAATATGATGGCTGCTGCTTTCTGCAGACTCCTAAAGACAGTCTGTCAGGAAAACAGGAGTAATGCAGCTTCCTGTGCTTGGCTTCAGACCAGAGAGTTGGGATATACTTACTTGTCTATCTATCATTCAGTCAATCATTTATTCAACCATACATCAGTGAGTCATTGTGGCTTCGGTGCGCTATATGCATGTACTGGGAGATAATGCAACTTAGCTTGTGGGACAGAAGATCTATATCACATCCCTGCTCTGCACTATTGCTGCTAGGTGAGTTTAGGGAGGGGTTTTATGTGAGATTCATTTTTTTTTCTTTTTGAAAAGCAAAAGAAGTAGTGAATAATGCTTATTTGGAGAGTTGTTGTGAAGTGTTATCTGCATTATATGTAGTAGACATTCCACACTCTTTCTGTGTTTTTGAGACAAGAGTCTCATTTTGGAATTCAAGCAAATCAGAAACTTTCTGTGTAGCCCAGGCTGGCACTGAACTCAAGATCTTCCTGCCTCACCCTCCCAATGTGCTTGGATTACAATCCCATTGCACCACCATGCCCAGTATCATATTTTTAAACTGAAGTGTTTTATTTTTTAAATCAACACAAAACTCACCATTTTAATTATTGTTTAGGTTTCTTTTCCTTTCATGTGTATGAGAGTTTGCCTGAATGTATGCATGTGTACCATGTGCCTGCAGGAACCTGCAGAGGCCGGAGAGGGCACCCGATCCCTTTGAACTGGAGTTACAGAGAGTTGTGAGCAGCCATGTGGGTGCTGGGAACCCAATTTAGGCTCTCTAAAGACAACCAGTGTCTTTGACCACAGAGTCATCTTGCCAGCTCTGTTTAAACTGTGTTTAAAGTATGTGCAATTTGATGTTTCTTGGTATGTTCTGTCACCATTGCCACTACATAGTTCCAAAACATTTTCATAATCCCCCCCAAACCCTCCAAATCATTATCACTCCTATTGGCCAGTTTCCTCCTGCTCCTGGCAACCACCAATTTACTTATTGTTTCTGAATTTTCCTATTCTGAACAACTCACAATAATAGTAACACAATTATAAAATACATGACTTTTGTATCTGAGTCTTTAGCTTAGTGAACTATTTTTAAGACTCATCCATATTGTACCATCAACTAGTGTGTCATTTCTTTTTATGGTTGAATAGTACCCTATTGTATGGCTATACCATATTTTATCCATCTATAAGTTGATTGACATTTGTGTTGTTTTAGCTTTTTATGGCTATTATTAATATTGTTTCTGTGAATATTGTTTTACAAGTTTCTAGGTAGACATGCTCTCAATTTCTTGAGTATAAACATCTAGAAATGCACCTGCTGGGTCATATGGTAATTTGGCATTTAATTCTTTTAGCAACTGCCAAACTGTTTCTAAAGTGGCTGTCTCCTTTTACAATCCCACCAGTTTCTTCATAGCATCCCTAACACTTATTAACCCCCCTTTTTTTTCTGTTTGTAGACAGTCTCAGTATAAAATGGAATATCATAATTTTGATTCACAATTGCCCAGTGACTGGTGGTGCTGAATATCCACTCATGTGCTTACTGGCAGAGAGTATTTATTATTATTATTATTATTATTATTATTATTATTATTACTATTACTACTACTACTACTACTACTAGCTTAAAAAATTTTGTTTGGTGAGTCTCTGTTGTATGGCCAGTTCTATCATATGGGATTGCTCGGTGGGCAGGGCAACCTCTAAGCAGGCAATTGGAAAATAGTAAGATAATAGAGTATAATGGACACAGTGTGGAGTGAGACCTCAGAGGAGGAAGAAAGAGGTGAGTGCAGGCTGAACAGAGTTTGTGAAACACCCAAGGAAGGAGGAGGGCATGGAAGAACATGGCGTCTGTGCGTGTCTAGGGGTGGGGCCCCAGTCATCACTGTCATCAAGGGAAGAGCATTGCCCCCCATCCCAAGCCAGGCAGTTAGGCAGGTCTCCAGCTCATGAGGCAAGCCAGCCTCAGGCCTCAACCAGCACAGGGTTCTGTGGTTTCAGGGTGTGCTTATTGAGCTGGTTTGTCTCCACCTGTGGTAAATCTTACAGCCTCATTACAACAACAACAAAGTGAGCCGTAATGAGATAGGCGCTCACCTGCCTTCCCACATTGTACAGCTAGGCATGGAATCCAGGTCCTGTGACTCCTGATTCTCTCCACAATTGCAAATTAAACCTCAGCTCTTCATTTGGCATTCAAGGCCAATTATTCTCTCATTTTAACTACTTTATTTTTCTTCCTCACCTCTGTTTCCTGCCTGTAACTGAATTACCTTTTAGGGATCCATGCAAAAACATCTCACCCCATCTTTTCTGGTATACATTCTATCCTCCCATGTTCTCCCATCCAAGTACTAACCAGACCAAAACTTGCTTAGCTTTCTGGATCAGTATACAAGATCAGGTGCACTCAAGATGGTATGACTATAACTGAGGTCTATGTTCTCATGTCCTTAAATGGTCATACTTTCATGTACACCAAACTATTCAATATTTTTTCCCTCAAGTTTTTAACATACAGAATTGATCATCTTCATATCATGGCAATGTGAGTAGGAATTATTCATTACAATTCACAGATGAGGAAATAGGCTCAGAGAAGAAAAACAACTTATCCAACCTTGCTACAGACCAGAAAGATCTCTCTTGCTTGTGAAATCCTATATTCAAGTTTGGCTTGAAATCTTGAGTTATCTTCCCACGGGCGTTTATCATGTATCCCCATCTGATTGCTTATGCATTTGTTTCAAGGACCCAGCCTCAATTTTGCAGAGTGTAATTCTCAAAAAATATTAGCTGATGGAAGAGAATCTTCTGGGACTGAATTACTCAATAGGGCTTCTCCTATATGTTCATGCTATAACACTAAAGTTTGTGAGCTTATATGATAGTGACCTCTCCAAAATGTAGACCCAGTCTCTTTTGTTCCTCCTTTGTCCTTGGGTCTACCTGCATGCTGCAGGGATGTATAGCCTCTCCTGAAGTAACCTAATTTCCCTTATTATGTTTTGAAAGAGTTGAATGAGGTGGCTGAGAACCATTGCTCACAGAGGACCCAGATTTGTAACCCTGAATGACTGCCTCCTCCTGTACTAACTCAACATGAGCATCACTCTGAACTGCTGTTTCATGTCTGGAAGGCAAAGCATAGCTAGTTAGTTGCCATTTGGTGGCATCTCACATTTTAAACTTGTCACACTGAAGACTGGTTCAGGAAGAAGTCCTATAGCACCCACCCATCTGATCTTGGTCTCTCTCTTTCTCTTCTGTCTTGTTCATTCTCTCTCTTCTCTCTCTCTTCTCTCTCTTTCTCTCTCTCTCTCTCTCTCTCTCTCTCTCTCTCTCTCTCTCTCTCTCTCTCTCTCTCTCTCTCATTCTGTGTGTGTATGTCTCTGTCTCTCTCTGTGTGTACGTATGTCTGTCTGTCTGTCCCAGGCTTTCTGCTTCCTTCCCTCCCTCCTGTCTCTCAACTACCCACTTCCTTCTGCTCTCCCCTCCCATTCTTTTCCCCACTCCCCTGTGTGTATATGGGCACAAACACCCTATGCCAAGATAATTTCATTTGAAGCACTCTCTTGAGGTTTTACATTTCAGCAGGCTTTTTGCCTTAGAAAGATTCAGCATTGATTTGTAGGAGGGAAGATATTGTTCTTTTAGAAACACCCAGGTCCCCTCTACTGTTCATGCCTAACCCGCTGGATGGGTTTTATAGATAAAAAGAGAACAAGAACAGGTCATTCTTGTGAAAACAGAGCCATGGATGCGTCTGCCCTAGCAGGAAGGGCCTTTCCCCAGCGGGGGCTGATAACTAAGACCATGTCTTTTTCCTGAGTTTTTCCTTTGTACTTCATATGCTGCCTGTCATTTCTTTCTTTTTTTTTAAAATTTAATGTTTATCCACCTTCTGCTTATAGAAATAAAATGATCCTGGCACACTGGTAATAGGAAGCATAATATCCTACTAACAGAGTGCCCAGTGTGCCAGGCACAGTTTGAAGAGTACTCTGAGCTCTTGTTCTCTCCCTCCAGCTGTGTCATTGAGCCCTGAGCTCAGCTAGCCTGGGGCTTTGCTCGTCTCTTTCCCCTATCATGGAGGAACTGGGGCTAACTCAGAACTTTTTGATACAGAGGTCCCACCTCTGACTAGCTGAAGCTGCATTTGAGAAGACTACATTTGAGTGCTTTCTGGAATAGTTACTGGTTTATAAGCATCCTTCTTAGTTTTACTAACAAGTTGTGAGGAGAGAAAACTGGCTTGGGAGAGACATGTGAGCATGTTTAACACTTGGCACATGTACACACACACACACACACACACACACACACACACACACACACACGAGATTGCACATAGCCAGCTGCTGGCCACATGCCACATGGGCAGCATACTAGAGAATGCATTTAAGATATGTACTGGGAACCTTTGGGGAGTATAAGAAACAGATTCCCAGAGTCTCCACCCATCCCAGAAAACTAACTATTTTACTACTAAGGACCATTCTCAGAGTAGGTTCAGATATCTACCTCTAGAGCTTTTGTGTTTGAACTTCTGGCTTCCACAGTGAGAGACAAATCAGCCAAATCTGTTTTGAATCCTGCACAGGAAAAAAAACAAAAAACAAACAAACAAACAAACAAACAAAAAACCCTCTTAGATTCTGTGAGTTTAGGTTAAACAGTGAGGAAACAGGAGAAATAACATGTTAGTATTTGTGTGGCATGCCTCGGGACATGTTATGAGTACACAGAAACACAAGTCACAAGAGCCATTCCCCACTCCGGGCTCTTCCTCAGACTCACACTTTGGACAAGCCTCTGCCATCCCCCGGATTTAAGTTCTCTCGTCTGTGAAGTGAGAGTTGGAGCAGTCAGTCACCAGGGTCCCTTAGACTCTGCCTTCTGACATTTGTGCTGTTGAGGAGGAAATGCGCCTTCCTCTCCTCAGCCTGTCTATGTGGGGCTGGGGAGCTCCTTACAGAGCTCCTTACAGAGTAGGTGTCACCTCGAGAAGGGCTGCCTCTCCTCTTGTGCCTCTTGATTACCAAGCCAAGTTTTCTTGAGGAGATACTTGGTGTAGAAATGTCCTGAGTATTGAGAGATTCACATGTCAGTTGAGTTCAGACCAGCTATCTTAGTTACCTTTCTATGGCTGTGATAAGATACCATGACCAGGGCAATTTGTAAGCTGAGAGAAGCTACCTGGGAATGCCACAGGTTTTTAAAACCTCAACTGCCACCCCAGCTACACCCTCCCCCAGCCATTCCCCACTTCTAATCCTTCCCGAACAGTTTTACCAACTGGAGACCAAGTAGACAAACACGAGCGTATGGGGCCGTTCTCATTCAAACCACCACACCAGATGACAGTCCAGGAGCTATTCCAGCTCCCGGATTCTAGAATTCCATAAAAGGCAACCCTGTAGATGAATATGCTGAAACCCCTGTGCAGAGTCATGTGGGTGCTGTTTAGTACTTTGTATGTGGTTGATTGGCACACACCCTAGATGCTGTATGCTGCTTTTAAGAGCTCCCTGTGCAGGTTACAATAGGCCTTGGGTTTGTTTGCTTTTCCTTTTTAGCTGGTTTGGCCTCATTTACTTTCTAGAATTTGAAGTTTTGGACTTTTTGAGCGTTTTGACTCATAATCAACCTTGTTCTCTTGATGTGCATTTTAGAAGACAAATCTGATCTTGAGAACAGTGTGATGCAGAAGAAAATAAAAATCCCCAAACTTTCTCTCAGTCACCTAGAAGACGATGGGGAGGTTAAAGACTACGGGGAAGAAGATTTACAGCTCAGACACATCAAGGTAACAACATCTTTGCTTTTCTTGGACCTTCATGGGAGTGATTTTGTATATTTCAGAGCTAAAGAATTCCAGTCTGGCCTCCTTCTCCATATAAATGTCCCTGGTGTCATAGGCCATGGGCATTGTTTTGTTTGGGGTTTTTTGGAGGAGGAGAAGGAGGATACTTGCGACAGCAGTTGCATTCTCCCTATGGCCTGCTGTTCAGAGAGTCCCCATTTAGATTGCACCACCAGGCACAGTCCCGTGGCGGTTTGTGTGGTGGCATGGCTGCTGGAGATTTAGAACAACGGGCTTTTCCCTGGCACACAACTCTGGAGACGTCACCACTGAACTACGTGAACATTAGGCAGCTGTTGGTCTTGGGTAGCAGTTTTGAGCTAGTCACTATCAAATTGTCCCACATTTCTGAGGGTGGATTTGCTGGGGAAAGATACTGGTAAAATTCACAGAGGGCATTTATGGGATCTTGGATTGGATGAAAAACCTTTTCATGAGGTTGCATTTCCTTGTTCTGCGGCCCAGCTGGTCTCTCACTATATGAAAACAAACAAACAAACAAACAAACAAACAAAACCCTGCTGGAAATCTTGTTCCGCAGTCTAGAGTATCCCAGAAAAAGGAAGAGGGAGGAAAAGAAAGGTAACTTCTGCTCTGTGATCTCATTTGGGACACAAGGTCAAGAACATCCTCAGAGTGTAGTCCAAAAGATGCAGTCAATCCACGGGGCGACATCTGTTACACCCCTGCTGTGGCTCTGGCACAGGGCTGGCCCCTGGGGTCATGGAGTGCAGCCATGTGGTCCCTGTACCCAGGGTTCTCACAGTAGAGTGATGCAGACAGATGCTTAGGGTGATCATTACGATTTTAGTAGATGCATTCATCTGTTCTTTATCTCAGTAAATAAAATGACCAGGACTTTTGCAGTGTTACTCAATCTTAAGTCATGAGTTTACCTCAATTTCATTTCCTGACACTGGAAAGCTGAGTTAGGCATGGTAACGTTGTAGAGACTCCTGTGTACTCTGTCTGCACCTCCTATCATGCCTCTGGGAGGGCTCATGACCCTTCAACCCTGGGTGACGACTCAGCCACCCTGCTCTTCTGCCACCCTCAGGGGGAGTTTGGTGCACGTGAGCTGAAATTGCCTCAGCCCCAGGGAAGTGGTGGACTGAAATTGCCTCAGCCCCAGGGAAGTGGTGGACCGTCTCTTGTGAATGAGCCTTCGTTGCTCTGTGCTGTCCTGCTGAGGGAGAGGCTGGCAGACGTGAGAGAGGGACTCGGTGCTGGGAGTTGGGCTCCAGGTTCTGCTTCTGGCTCCGTGGCATGTAATTCCCCATGCTACCCTGGGGATGGTTCCTCCCCTTCCCGGGGCTTGATTTGCCTACCTGCGCCATGAAGAAAACTGAAAGCACCCCAGTGTTAGCATTCTTTGAAGTTTTCAGTTGAGTAAACATTTGTCAGGCTTCTGCCAACTGCCAGTCCTGAGTGAGTAGGCAGTAGAGAACCAGAGAAAACAAGACATATGTACTGCCCTAGATTAGAGTGGGTTTGGGTTTTGACGTCCTTCCAAACTGAAACAGTCTTTAAAAGGTTGCAAGATAGAATTCCTTGCATATGTATATTCTTGAGTGTGATTCCTCTGGAATGGCTTGCACAGGCCAGATTGTCTCCCAATCCTCTGAAAATTCACACTGGACACCCCCATGAGCAAATGACTGCCCAGGCACCGTGGAGGTGAGGGGGGGGGCTGGGAAATTTAGAAGAGTGGTCCTGGTATGTGCATCCCAGAGGCCGAGTGCTGGAATGGAAAAAGTGAAGTGTTGGCATGACAAGAATGACCTGGTTCTGCAACCACCTGTTTGTATGACTTTTGACAAGAGCACTCTGAGCCTCTGTTTCCCCATTTGCAAAATGAAGGGCTTTGACTGTGTCTATAACAGGTTTCTCCAAGCACTGATGTTCTGTGGTTCTGTGATTCTAGGATTGTCTGGGCAAATATTGAGCTGCAGTCCAAGAAAGTCCCAGCTGCCCTTGCCTGAACTGATTCTCGTTGTCCTACACAGAGACCGGAGGGGCGAAAGCCTAGTGAAGCGGCCCACAAGAGTATCGAGGCAGTGGTGGCCCGGCTAGAGAAACAGAACGGCCTGAGCCTGGGTCACAGCACTTGTCCGGAAGAGGTCTTTGTGGAGGCCTCACCGGGCACAGAGGACATGGACAGCCTGGAGGATGCTGTTGTGCCCCGGGCTCTGTATGAGGAGCTGCTGCGAAACTACCAGCAGCAACAGGAGGAGATGCGCCACCTCCAGCAGGAGCTGGAGCGGACTCGGAGGCAGCTCGTCCAGCAGGCCAAGAAGCTCAAGGAGTACGGGGCACTGGTGTCTGAAATGAAGGAGCTCCGAGACCTCAACAGGAGACTCCAAGATGTGCTGCTCCTGCGGCTTGGCAGCGGTGAGTGCCCAGGCAGGCCACTTACCATTCTTCACAGTGGGAGGGGCACCTTCCTGCTGCTCCCCTTCCAGCAGGATAAAGGGGAGAAGCAGGTCAAGTGCCCTGGAGGCTAGGGAAGGAGAGAGACTTGGCTCAACACTCATCCTCTTTATGAATATGATAGGAAGCATTGGCCACACTGTGGGAAGAACATTGGGGAATGTGGCTCGGAGAACAAGAGTAGACAGAATGCTTGCTACTGACCATTCAGCGAGAGGTAGCAAGGGGACTCAGGGTAGCCCTCCAAACTGACTTCAAGACAGTAAAGAAAACTGGATGTGATCTGAAACACATAGTTACTGTGAGCCAGAAAGTGACAAAGTGGGGATCCTGTTAACATGACCAGAAAGTTGAGAGCATGAACAGGGTATTTGTAGGGGGTTATATGAGAGAGACTTTAGGAAGTGCCTGGGTCTTGAAAGGTGGGCACCATATCCAGGCACCCAAGATTTCAAAGGCAGCACTCATGAGTATGGGAAACCCGTGGTGCATGTTAGGGAGGGCTGCTGCAGATGTGGAGGGCAGAGGATAAGGGTGCTGAAAACTACCATCTTGGGTAGTCAGGGCTTGTTTCAGTGGGAATGGGAGGCTGAATTCGCTTTTGAGGACTGGGCAAATAGAGTGCCTGCATAGTATGTGCAGAGCCCAGAGTTCAACCCACTACAAAGCAAAACAGACGAGAATGCTTTGTGCCTTGGAGGTACGTAGGGATTAGTGTAAAGATACACAAAATTCCTTTGGTTTGCTCATAGGAGAACCACCCCGGCCTTTAAGATTTCTCATCTGAAGTGGTGTAGAGGCTGGAATGAATGGATTCTAAAAGGCAAGAGACTGTGAGAAGAACAGACAGAAAACTTCCTGCAGAGTGTAAGACTCTAGCAGTGTGCAAGGTGGGGCCAGTCAGTACCAAGGTTGTTCTGCCATGCATTCACAGCCTTCCTGGCTTCTGCATCAGGGCACTGTGCTCAGAAGGGGAAGTGAACTAGGTTAGAAAAATGAGTCCTGTCTCCAAAGCCTCCAAATATGTCACTGAAGAGGAAAGGTCTCCATTATCTAGATACGCAGTGCACATTGATGTGCAGACTCTGTTCTTCAATCTGTGTGGACAGGCCTGCTTTCACACTGCCCCCTTTCCATTTGCAGGTGCCTTTTCCTTCTTAAGTGTGTCTTCATGGTCATGTCTCAGTGGATCAGCCAGGGGCCTTTTCCTGACCTTAACACAGAGGAGCAAGCAGGGCAAACCTCCAGCTCACACTGTGTCACCATAGTTAATGTGCTGGAAGTGTCCCCACTCTCCAGCTCTGCCTGCACCCTGGCTTTATCCCAGGTCATAGGTTCACCGTGACACTAAAGGTTACGTGTGACTTTCAGATCCACGAGGTATTTATTACAATAAAATCTCAGTGAGAAGCCGTAACTGAGAATTTAAGAAGGCAGTGTTGGTGCTGTAGTGCAGGTGGACACTGGGGATAGAATTCAGTTTTCAGGGAGAAGTGCGTTTCCTGACCTTCAGATGAATGGCTTTTACTTTGATTGTGCTGGGCCTTTTGTGAACTTCTTCAGAAGGACGGGGAAGCACGCCAACAGCAAACTCTTTCCGCACCATTAGCTCAGCTCCTGAGGGAAATTACCTGTTTTGCATGGTCCTGAACTGAGTTTAGACTCCAGAAACCACCCCTTCCTTGGGCAGTAAGAAACGGCATTTTGTGTAGACAGAAGTCTCTTTTCAACCTAAAACACTTGACAGTGAAACCTAACCCTGACTATAGTCGATGTCTTGACCTTGCCAGGATTTCTCCTCCTGCATGACTCGAATGTCATCATGATGGCCAGTGGCCATCTCTTCTCGGGTATGTCACTGTTGCTGTCACAGTGGGGTGGACTCCAGCAACAAGTGTAGATGTGGCTTCCGGCATGGCCACATACAGAGCCCTGTGCTCTCAGGGAGGTGACTTCACACACACCTTCCTCCATCTAGGAACACTTAAACTCCATTTATGAACGTGTTAACTGACACTAAGACAAATCTACGTGCTCCTTAATCATCAAAGGGTCTCTGCCTGTGTAAGGTTGTATATTTTATGGATGTATACAGGCCTGGAGTCAAATTCTAACTTCCCTACAGTCTAACTATGTCTTTGAAGTTCTTTCCTTTTCTTCTCCTTTTCCTTCCTTTCTAACTTCTTTCCTCCTGGTTCCCTTCACCAATACTTACTGTTCTTCTCCTGTGTCAGGCATTGTGCCTATGGTGAGTAACAGTCTCATACATTTAGAGCACACACTCACATATACACACACATACACACACACACACACACACATACACACACGAACACATACAAAACACACACATATAAAACACAGATGCACACACACATGTGCACACACACATATGCATGCATACATGTACACTTTGCCTTCTGTTCTGGAGGATCTCACAAGCACAGAGGGCTGTAGAACAACAGAGCTAAGACAACCAATTTTTAGAAGATTAATAAGAAAAGTCACCTGAAGGAAGAAAAATGGGCTTGAAAAGTGAGTTTCTATGCAGGCAGATATAATTAGGTGGGAAGAATGAGGTACAATCTAACCAACTCTGTGAGCCTCAGGATTACACTCCTTAAAATGGGGCTGATATGAGCCCCCCTTACAGCTTTGGAGCACTCAGTATAGTGTCTGGAACTCTGTTGATGCTCAGGTTCTATTAGCTACTCTTTTTCTACATCATTTGGAAGGGAAGCTAAGATAGGGTATGTTTTGGATTTTAAAGCTGGCTCCACCAATCAGTAATTGGCCCTGTGACTTTGGACAGGTTAACCAACTTCTCTGCCTCTCATGAAAATGCGGAGCAACCAGCTGTGGAGGGGGGTCCCACATTTTGAGCAATCCTCTCTGCTCCCCTAGTTCTGAGAAAATAGTTATTCTGTAAACATTACCCAGAACCTGGGCGAGAAAAAGAGCCAGAAAGTGACAGACCTTTGTGGGGCCTCCGTTCCACATGGCCTTTAAGGCCTGGGTTGGTATCGGGCCAGGCTTTCTTCATGTTCTTGGAGGCCTCACCTGCCTTCCTCTCCTAGGGTCCCAGCTCAAAATCCTCTGTCTACACTGGGTGCTGGATCATTTGTACCCTGACAGGTTATTCAGAAACCAGGTTGGCCAATAGGTCAATCCTCAGTTTTAAGAGGATTTCTCCTCATATGGGAGGATTACTGGTAGTGTGGGAGTCTCAGGGTAGATGGGGGGCGGGGAGCTGGGAGGCAGTAGCCTGGCCTCTTGAGGCTCGTGGCTCATGACAGCTTCAGGCATGGGGATCCAATTCATTGGCAGCCAGGAGTTGTCCTGGAGGTAGAGGCACACACTGAGGGGGGGACATGGGCAGCAGGATGGCTGGAGTGCTCTCGGATGCTTGGCTGGGTGATCCACTTCTTCTTCATCTGTATGTTCTTTCATGCATTCTCTGGAAATGTCAGATGTGTCTGTCTGATGGGAAGGGTTCTCAAAAGCGTGGAATCCTGGGGCTCTGTAAGAACCGACAGGAGGTACACAGTCCTCACTTTGCTAAGGAAGAAGCAAGACCACACTGGTCCAGTGTGCCTATCTTGGGACCTTTACCCCCCCCCCCACCATGGCTTTCTTTGGCACTCTGACTCCTTTGTCACCAATATGGATGTAACTATACCATCCCTCATAAAGGACCATCCAGTCCTTCTCCATGGTCTTAGCCTCTGAAACAACCCTTTCTGACAGGACATAACCTCACACTCTTACCCAAGAGAGTCATTCATTTCAGTACTTGTACAAAATTAAATAAGGAAGCACTGTTGGAGTGTGGCTGTGTGTCCACTACCCAGTCATTGTTCAGCAAACAGCAGTCTGACTTCCTTTCCTCTCTTTTTCTCTCCATCCCCCCAAAGAATCCGTGGAGAAGATTCTGAAAGCTTAAGGACATTGCTGTTTACAAGGCACACACTGATTTATGGGATTATTCATTCATTTATTCCTTCATCTTCATCAAATGTTTATTGAGATTGTACTTTGTGCCAAGACAGGGAGAGATGTTAGAAACCTAGAGATGACAGAGACTTTCATAAAAAGCATCTGCAAGTTAGAGGTTTAGTGTTTTCAAACTGGGGGATGGTGGCCTCCAGGAAGGCCAAGGAGATAAGGTGAAGCAGGGCAGTTGGGATGCAGGGGCCAGGGAACACCAGTGTGAGTCGAGCAAAGGGGTGTTTCAGCTTCTCTTCAACTAGTCCCTACTGAGGCATCTCGCCAGCCCGAGTCCCTGTTCTTAATACACAGGGGAAAAAAAAAAGTTTAGGCAGCCTCCTTAGTGTCATTCCTTTTGGCATGAACCAAGTGGCATAAGTTCAATGCTTCTCTAAAAAACCCTGAGGAATGTGAGGAGGAGTAGACATGTCCTTGCATTGAGGATGCACACAGATGTGCCAGGGGCCACAACCATGGATACCTCGCACCAGGCAGAGTAAAATTGGTACAGTAATTGCAGGAGGGAGGCGGATAATGATTTTAGACTTTGTATATATTTTGTCAAGGAATGTAGGTCCAGATGATGAATTCTGACCAGCTGAGGGAGAGATAATAAGAATAATAACAGTAATTTGCATGTGCGTGGCACCTTACAGGTTTCAAAGCACCTTGACATTTTTATCTCATTGGACTATTCCAGTAGCCTTATTGCAAGGCCAGGTAAGGATTATTATCTCCATTTGAAAGAAGAGCATGTGAAAAGAAGAGATAATGCCCCTGTTGGCTAGATCATAAGCAGGGGAAATGTTTGAAGAAGAGAGCCGTGGCGGCTGGCCTGCATATCTGTCTTGGCTCTTTAGAGCTGGATTGCTAACACATCTGTAACCCTCTGAGTTTATGCCTTGTGTTCTGTCCAAGGTCTGTTAAAATACCAGCTTTGATCTTTAAAATCCTTTGTGGTCTGAGCTGGCTTCTTTACGCCCAGGTCTCTGATGGTGCCCTAGAAAAGACAGCTAATGTCAGCCGGATGCTTCCTGCTGATTCCTCTGGACTGGAGGCAGCCTGGCCTTTGGCAACAGATATTACTTGGGCTTGAATCTCCCTTGCTGTAATTCCTTACCTGTGTGACTTGAAGCTGATGATTTAACCCTTCTGAGTCTGTTTTCTCCTCCGTGAAATGGGAATCCTTAAGACTGCCACATTCAGGCAGAGAATCCACTTAGTGATTTAACGTCTGCGTGAGTCCTGGGGTGAGAAGTGTCAGAGTTTTGAGTCCTGGTTCTTCCAGAGTCTACTTTAGTTGCTTTGGACAAGTTACTTGCTGAGCTTTACTTTACTCATCTGTGACACAGAGTCCGTGATCACCCCAACCATTACAGCTGAGATGATGAAATAAACCACTGCAGTAAAGATGTCTGCCAGACACAAACATGAGATTGTTCAGTAACTCCTACACTGGCATGTAGGTCATTAAAGGATGACACGAGACAGGGTGTGCACAGTGCCTGGCACCTCCCAGCTCTTCTTCCTGCCACGGGACACAGATACTGTAGAGAACATCCTAATCTTTGGCTAACCCCTAGGGCCTCCTGCAGCTCCCCTACTTCCTAGTCTAAGCTTCCGGAGCACAACTTTCTCAGTCATCCAGTTTACAGCTGTGTGGTCTGGAGTCTTAGAATTCCCTCCTTCCCTCAGTTTTCCTGAGTGGAATTCTACCTTACCTCCGTTGTTCTGTTGACTAGCCCTCGTCAGTTCATCCCGTCACTTGTCTCAGAGATCTCCAAGACCCCATCAGTTCTTTCAGACTCACCAGATGCAACTCTGCCTCCCCATTGCTTAGGCTTTCCTTGGGCCCTTTGCCTTATCTTTAGGTCCTCAGTTCATAATCACCAGTGAGCAGGAGCACTGAAAATAATTGGATTTTGAGAGACGGCTGAAGAAGCTGGGTGAGAGCCATTTACTTGTAGAAGTAAAACCCAGGGGCTCACATTTGCCCCCAAGTTTGGTGTGGTACCAGAATGTGTGCTTGGTGCTGCCCTATGTGGATGTCTCGAAAAGATCTAGTTGCAAGACTGTAATCTTTTATCTGATGATAGCGGCCATCTTTAATTTTGAAGGCTTTATTTATTTATTTATTTGTTGACTTACCAGAATTACCCAGAGCTGATGCCAGATTATTTTCAAATGTGATTTCAAGGTGGTTAAATAATTCTGGACTCTCTGTCTTTTCTCCCTGGAACCATTTTCTGATGCGTCAAGGGGATGGGGCTGAGGAAGATCCCTTCCTGCCCCTTTGATAGCTGTTAGGCAGCTAGAAAATCAGGACATTGCTGGGCTCTGCTTTGTGACAGGTTTGTTTTCTGCTGGCTGCAGCAGTCAGGAAATGCAAATGGCAAAGGGCTCAACTTACCACTCACTGCACTTCTACATGTTCCCTGGGGCAGATACTAGCAACTTTTTTACTCATAAAACCCGCTCAGCCATAGATGGACACATGACGTGGGACCCGGCTGCTCCAAGAGACCAATCAGGTAACTTGCCGGAGGCCATGTTTCAGAAGGAGGCCGGTCTTGCTTTTCCAAGTGTCAGGCAGTTTGATCAGTCACTCAGCTCCTGTGCCTCTCCAGCAGTGCCCCCTCCTCTACCAGCCCGTGGATTCTGGAGCTTTCAGACTCACATGCTTCCAAAGGTTTCCTGCTCAATTGTTGTATATAGTGTCTGACTTACCCGGCTCTACAGCCTCAAGATTCCTGCTATAGCGTGCCTCTAGACACACACAGGAAGCCCAGCCCTGTCTTCCTGTTAACCCCTCCTGTCATCGAATAGCTGGAACTCCAGGGGAAAGTCTTTCTGCAGGAAGCTTTTATTGAATACTTACCTGTTTCAGACCCTTTGCTGGGCATGAGAAACGAAATGGATAAGACTCTGTGTCTTAAACACACTCTTAACAGCAAATAATTGAAGTGCATTGTGAGTTTTTTGCTTTGCTCTTGGGCCTTTGGTGTTGGAGGAGGATAGAGGAGAGATCTTTTTACACTACTGCAGCGCGGGTGCTGGAGGAGTCTTTAGAGGGCCTCACGTTAAGGGATTTAGCTGTGATTCTCCAACAGAAGAGGGAATAAACAGTACCACATGCAACAGGAAAGTCTGAATGAAGTTTTAGAGTTGTGAGAGAGGCTGACTTCTAGGGAGAGCTGAAGGAAAAGCCTGGGACATCTCTGGAAAGGAAGATTAGTCGAGGAAGTGCAGCCACATAATAAATGCTGCCGCCCTGGAACTCCTGCCCTCATGTCGGCTGCTGCGATTGGCATCCCCTTAGGAGCCGGTGGGCAACACAAGCCCTTCTGCTCTCCACCCCACTGGTGCCCACCTCAAACTCTCGCCCCTCCAACTCATCCGATGAAAGGACCCAGGGCCATTTCCTAGGCATTAAGTGCTCATGCGCGGTCTTCAGCACTGCTCTGTGGCAGGACAAACCCCAGCCACCTTGGCCGTCTCTTTCTGTTTTGATGTGATGGGGGCCAAATAGTTGGGCAGGGGTGAGTGAAAGAGCAACAGATGAAAAAGTGCACTCACCTGACCGGTAAAGTATGTGCTCAGAGTTTCCAGAGGTGGAAGTGAGTTCTGGTGACCCCTCCCCCCCCACTCTCCCTCACAACTGCAGGGGTTCTCAAAGATGATCTGGGAGAGTAGGGGAAGGACAGGGGAGCCAGCCGAGGGTCCTGTAGAGTGAGTAGTAGAGGACACGAAGAGCCTGTGAAACCTATAGAAAGTAGGGTTAGATGAGGTACAAGGTTGAAGGAGCAGGGCTCAGGAGCCCGAGAACCCTGAATCTGAGCAGTGAGTATCTATGCAGTTTCCACACGCATGCACGTCACAGCGCCTCATTGAACTTCCCAAGAGGTAATGAGATCAGTCTTCAGGACTTCCATCATGTTTAACCTATTTTATTTGGCACTTACTTAATGAATATTTTATAGGTGCTGGGTGCTGAGGATACAACAGTGAATAAGACTGACTGCTCTGCCTCTGCCTCTTTGCATAAATATCTTACTCAGAGATGTTAAACATATAATAACAATGACAGTAGGGTGAAAAGATTTTTTTTTTTAAGGAGAATTTTTGTTCTAAGATACTTAACATAGATGACAATCAATAGGTGTCAGCCCTGTCCTTTTCCAACATGTCACTGAAAAGGGTCCTCAAATTAAGAAATACTTTGATTCCCCAACACCATGACTTGGGTCTACTTCCACTTCCTCTTTTAAAGGGCTTCATACCTTTTCCCATGTCCATTTCTCCTCTGCTGCTCTCCGGTTCAGATTCTCTGAGAGCCTAGCCAACCTGGGAGGCCTCCTTGTAGTCTGCTGGGATCTCACCCAGGCCAGGCCTCATGCCAGAATGACTTTCGCCTCAGCCCAACAAAGCCCGTGGCAGCCCTTGTTCACAGACCACACTCAGGAAATGGAGAGGGCAGGGGCCAGAGACCTAAGAGCCGCCAGTTGTGCTGATGACATTGCTGGACCACTTCAGCCCAGCTCTGCGCAGTCAGATCAGCTCTCCCTGAGGCCTTCTAGGATCACTTAATCATTTACCCCTGGGAAGGACAGAGGAAGCGAGGGTCCTGTAGAGTGAATATTAGAGGACATGAAAAGCCTGTGAAACCTCTGGAAAGTAGAGTTAGATGAAGAAGTACAAGGTTGAACCCTGAGCCTTGCCCCTTTCCCTCCCCTAATATTTATAGATTGTCAGACTGCCCAGAGTCAGCCGGGGAGCCTGTGTTTTGTCCCCTTTGTCTTCACTGTATGAAGACACCCCACCAAAGGCCTCACCCAACCATCACTTGCCCATCCTCCACGTTTACATCCATTGTTTTGAGACATCCTAGTCTTCTCCAGATGCAGCATGGCTGCTATTGCTTCTGTCCAGAGTCCTCTTGTCAGTTACACAGCAGTTGTGACAAGCAGCTGTCACCTGTTTCTCCAGATGCTTGACTACGAACCCTCAAAGCCACATAGCCTATCACTGGCACTTATCAGATATGTAATAGATTTGCACTGAAGGAATGGGGCCAGATCGTCTCTGCCTTTGTAGCCACAGTAGCAGGTGAAAGTGGCCAAGGCCATCCTCCAGGGCACGATAAGGTCCACAGAGGCTGACCGGCCTGCTCTGCCCTGGGCCTCAAAGGCACATCTACCTGCCCTGCCTGAATCACCTCCCTCTTCCCAAGGCCCATGCTTATTTCCTTCATCATTACTTCACTGTCCATGTTCAGATTCTTTTCGAGAAAGCAGATCGTTGTTATTCTAATCTAAAACGCTCCTGTGCCACAGTTATGTGTTCTGTTCACATTTAGGAGTTTTGACTTGATTCGCTTTGTACTTTGGAAACCTAGACTTGGGCTTCAAACTCATTGTAGACTTACAGAAATAAATATGATTTAATCCTTTTAAGAGGAAATCTAATATCATGAACTCTTTGAAATAAATCAGAAGTTATGATGTCTAAACATGTATATGATTTGAAGACACAGGTGACCTCTAGACCTCTTGAAATCACATCAAGTGGCAACTTTTCAGAGTTAAGATAAAGGCTTAGTATAATTTCATCTCTTTGTTTTACCAACAAACAGGCTGCTCTCCTCCATGACTCAATCCATGTTTTATAAGAGGAATCACCAGGACTTAAAAGTGGTAGAGGATATAGGACATATGATTTACACCCTGTCTCTTAGCCTAACTCCACTGTGCACCTATCACATCTGTATATATACATAATAGTATTTCACATGATAAATTACAAACTTCACCGGAGCTGAAATATTTTCTATTTGTCCCAGAATCCTCAGTGTCTCTTACAGAGCTTATATGGTGAGTAGATTTATGTAGGTTGTGTATCAGAGCTTGTGTGGTAAGTTGGTTTATGTGGGTTCTGTGTCTGAGTTTATGTGGTAAGTGGGTTTGTGTGGGTTGTGTGTCACAGTTTGTGTGGTGAGTGGGTTTGTGTGGGTTGTGTATCTGAGCTGTGTGGTGAGTGGATTCATGTGGGTTGTTTGTCTGAATTTGTGTGGCGAGTGGGTTCATGTGGGTTGTGTGTCACAGCTTGTATGGTGAGTGGGTTTGTGTGGGTTGTTTGTCAGAGTTTGTGTGGTGAGTGTTTGTGTAGGTTGTGTGTCAGAGCTTGTGTGGGGAGTGGGTTCATGTGGGTTGTGTGTCAGAGCTATGTGGTGAGTGGGTTTGTGTGGGTTGTGTGTCAGAGCTATGTGGTGAGTGGGTTTGTGTGGGTTGTTTGTCAGAGTTTGTGTGGTGAGTGGGTTTGTGTGGGTTGTGTGTCACAGCTTGTGTGGTGAGTGGATTTGTGTGGGTTTGTCACAGCTTGTGTGGTGAGTGGGTTTGTGTGGGTTGTGTGTCAGAGTTTGTGTGGTGAGTGGGTTCATGTGGGTTGTGTGTCAGAGTTTGTGTGGTGACAGAGTTCATGAATGACTGAAGGAGGAGACAGGCACTACCTTTTGTGCCCTTGTAAAAGCTTTCTTTACTTGGCTAAGAGGTTTTTCTCCATGGAAGGTGTATTTTCCCCAAAATAAACCTCAAGTGTGTGTCACTACCAGAATGCCAGAGGATCAAAAGGCCTTTCTTTTTATTCCTACTCTTCCCACAAAATGAAAAAAGTTCCTTTGTTACCTAAAATATCCGAGCCAGAAGGTAGTGTTGTCCCCTAGCGCAAGCGCTTATTATTGTGGCTAATTTGGTCACATGTGTTTGAGGCAGAACAATGCCTCAGAAATTTTAAAAAGCAAAACAGCAATCTGAAGCATTTGTTGTAATGAGATGTAAATTGCCAACATCGGGAGTGGAGCCGACTAAAATTTGCAATAAAGCCCCCCCCCCCACGTCTTAAATTAAAAGCACTAGAACCCTCCCTCTGCTCTCCAAGGAAACAACATGGGGCTTTTTGTTGTTGGTGGGTTTTGTTGAATTTTGTCCTTTTCTTTCCTGATTCTGTAATACTGAACACGTGCATTACTGACTGATTCATCCCTCCCTACTCCATTCTCTGCCCATTCATCTGCCATTTTCTGAGCCTCTGTTGTATGCCTGCCTCGGTCCTTGGCTCTTCAGGAGTCATCATCAGCCTGCATGGTGTCCCTTGGTCACCTCTTTGTAAGTGGGAAAGCTGAGGTTCAGAGATGAAGTGACTTTTCTAAGATCATTTATCTTGGAGTCAACCCCACATCTGCTGAAAATCATTGTCAGGATGTGCATTTGACCAGTTTCTCTAGAGGCCCCACTTGCTGAGGCTGTAGCCCTGGCTTGTACTTTCTGTATATACCGTGTGCCAGAGAAAGGAGACTGTGGCAGAGAGCTGCCACCAGTGTTGAATGATTCTGACTCAAGGTGGTAAGAACGCTGATCCTTGAGAGCAGTACGGTAGCCTCAATGTTGGGCAGAGCTCTGCTGGACCCTGAAGAGGTGAGTCTGAGCATAGGAAAGGGGGTGGAAATGGTTACAAGGCCTCCTCTGCACAGGGTCTTGTGCTAAGTGCTAGGGGCTAAACCAGACCAGCAGGGTCCCAACTCACTGAGTCCATGGTTTACCAGAGTCAAAAGTAAGCACACAAGTGGATGTGTAGGAATGGGCAGTTGGGCTAGTTGACTAAGTACCCACTCTGTGCCAGACACTGAGGCTCCCCTCCACCACCGTGTGTGTGTGTGTGTGTGTGTGTGTGTGTGTGTGTGTGTGTGTCTGTATGTCTGTGTTTAATTCATTTATTTTTCAGTGTTGTCAAGTTGTCCTTTCCTTCATGCGAGGCTAGGTCAGAGATGTGTTTTTTTTTTTTTTTTTTTTTTTTTTTTGGTTTTTCGAGACAGGGTTTCTCTGTGTAGCTTTGCGCCTTTCCTGGGACTCACTTGGTAGTCCAGGCTGGCCTCGAACTCACAGAGATCCACCTGGCTCTGCCTCCCGAGTGCTGGGATTAAAGGCGTGCGCCACCACCGCCCGGCCAGAGATGTGTTATATTATCTCTTGTGACAAGAATTTGACGGGGTGCCAGATGAGCCCTGGTCTCTGACATAAAAAGACTGTCCAGTCCCTGCCTCTGCTCAGCTTCACAGCTCAGTTGAGGCACTAGATGCATCTATGGAGTGGAGATGGTGTCAGGGAGGGTACAAAGGAAGGTGGAGTGCTTCAACTGGAGCTAAATCACAGCCCTCCTGCAGTACATGTGAAGCCGGTGTTTAATCCCAAGCCAGGAGGGGACAGTTGCCCCTATTTGAAGAATCGTGGTGGTCTTATGGGAGAAGTGGCATTTGTGTCAGACCTTGTGTCACCCTGGGAGTTTGGGCAGTTGGACAAAGGGGACAATACACAAGCACAGCCTCTGAGACCGAAGAGAAGGTGTCTGTGCTAGGATGGCCACTTGGATTAGAAAGGATTCTCAGGAGAATGGACTAACAGGACATTGAGCCAGAGAAATGACACTCAACTCCAGCCCTTCCAGTCTCTGCCATTGTGGATGCAGAGTCCTTTGTCTATGATCATAGCCTCCAGAACTGTCCATTCTGAGTAGCTGCTTCTGAAGTTTATCTAGTCCCCATTTCTACTTCCTGGACTGTAAAAGGTTACAGGCATTCCTTCCTACCCACACTTCTTCCTCCAATACCCCTACTTAGCAGTATACCCATCAAAGACCTACCGCTTCCAGGCTCTCTGTCCTCATGTCATAGTGAACTTACTAAGAGCCTACCATGTGCCAGGGACTACTGCTGGCTCTGGAGGTGCAGTATGAGAAAAGCCATGCTCTTACAGAGCTTCACAGTATAACACTGCAAAGAGACAGGGGCTGCACACACAACTTACAAGTTAGAACAGAGACTGTACCTAGGAGCAAGGCATCGGAAAGAAGCCATCAGACTGGGAACTGGGTGGATAGAAAGGCAGCCTCCAACACTGATTTCATAGTGCAGAGGCCTAGGACAGCACTACATACAAAACTGAGCAAAGGAGTCAATCTGAATTTCTGACAGAGAGAGGCTGGTTGTCCTGGGCCTTCATGGGCCATGGTGGGGGACTTAATGTTAAGTGTAAGGGGGTGGGAAGCAAGGAGGAACAATGTCGTGTGAAAGTTACCTTGGCAGCCATTGAGCCGTCGAATTCTCCTTGTTTGAGACAAGGTGTCATGTATCCCAGGCTGGCCTGCAACTTGCTATCCAGATGAGGCTGGCTTTCAGTGTCTGATCCTCCCAAGTATGAGTGCTAGGATTAGGGACATGAGCCTTTGCCTAACAGTCTTCCCTCTTGAAAAGAAGGAGGTTTCATGGACCTTGCAAAGATGGCCTGAGAGCCAGTGGATGCAATGGCCTTCTCAGCCTGTTTCTCTTTTTCTGTCACTGAACAGCAGAGCAGAATGAGACAGCAAACACCTCAGCCTATCCTCAAGGGAAAGTAGAGCAATTGCATTTTCCAGATCTGAGAAAAGAGCAAATGTTTTTACTTATTCATATCTTGACAATTCACACCTGTAGTAGAGAAACTTCGGCGTGTGCTTTGGAGACTTTCAGTTCATTCTTTGTTAAGCTCCTTTCTTTTTAAGTAAACATTTGGAGAGCACCTACCAGGTTTGGGCCATAAGGGGAAAAATAAGAGCCAGGCCTGATGTTGTATAAAGCACACTTAGGTTATACTGTCAGAAAGATAAAGATGCTATCTGTCCTTCACGCCACAAGTTTCTTCTTCTGCAGCTCATTCACTTATAGTCACGAAATTAAAAGATGCAGAGCCAGGGTGGGAGCTCAGTCTGTACCAACATGCTGTGTGTTCTTTTATCTGTGCCATTCTGCTCTCTGTCCTTTCTGTGGTCAGCTTTGTGGAAAGCTCATGCTTAAATCTTTGGAGACTGCAGAGTCTATCTTTCATTGACAGCTGCTAGCTGCCAGCAGCTCAGGGTTGATATTCTTGTTCTGGGAAACTCTGTCATAAGGACTTCCACCAGCAAACTCACAGTCACATTCCCTCCATTAGCCAAAATCTAGGATATTTCAACTGAGCATAGAGTTGCAACCAGATCATCACACAAGGATTTAGCAAATAAAGAGCTTTGAACCCAGTTGTCCATGTGGCCTGGATAAGAAGTTGAATCCTGAATTCATCACTTACTTAAGTGAAACACAAAGCAGCAAACAGCTCCACAATTTTAGTGAAGGCCAGAATGTGAAACTATAGACTTTTGAAGTTGTTCTCACAGACAAGTTAATTATTCTGCCATATTTACCCATTTTCTCTGTTCTTTGGTAATCAAGACACAATGAGTGATTTAAAAAAACTGTCATTTTAAAAGCTAGTAAAGAAAAAAAATAGCCCCCCTAGAAACAGCAACCATTTCCCCAGCTTCCTTTCACTGTTTAAATCTCACATAATTTGTGTTGATTGCATTAAAATAAAAATATGAACGATCACTGTATCAAGCAATCAGGAGTTCACTCTGTGTTGTATTTTAATTTCTTGGTTGGAATGCCCTTGCTCAGATACTAGGTCCCTGGAAGGAGTTCTTTTCATTTCTCCCCACAGCTTTCCCCATTTCCCTTTGCTCACATGGCCCTCTCCATCACAGGCTCCAGAGATTAAGTTTGTTGGCTAGCCCAAAATTTGCATATTCTAGTAATTGTCATCCCTTCTCCAGCAGTCTGAACAGACCCTCTCTTCTGTGCAGGAAGTTGAGTTTCCTGCCATTCTACATAGATACTGTCACCCTAGAAGGTGTGCTTCAATCATACCTAATCACTGAAGTCTAGTTAATTCTTGCCCTCTGATTCCACCTTGTGACATTCATGCCTCATAGTGCTTAGAGTCTGGGTTTAAGTGTAGCATAAAGAACAAAAATAAGGTAGCTTTTTTTTTTATAGTGCCACTATGTGCTGATAGATGCATAGTTAAGAATATTTGCCTTTTATTTTCCTTGGAGTTCTAGACAGATCTCTTTTCTTAACTGCCTAGGTCCCGCCATTGACTTGGAAAAAGTAAAGTCAGAATGTCTCGAGCCCGAGCCGGAGTTACGGAGCACTTTCAGTGAGGAAGCAAATACGTCGTCCTATTACCCCGCTCCTGCACCTGTCATGGACAAGTATATCCTAGAAAATGGCAAGGTAGTGTTTTCAGCTCGATATCCATCCCCCAGGTGTTTGCTAGTCAGAGGAAAGGTGGAGAGTATGGCGGGGGCCTTCTGAAGCCCAGGGTGGCTAGCTAGCCTCCCAGCCCAGCCCCGGGTGACTGTGGAATTTATGGCATGGTAGCATAGGTTTCCTGGGACTTCTCCTTCTTCCTCTTTAAAAAAACCATTGTGTCAAAATAACTATGAAACTAACCTAACATTTTAGAACAGCTTAGTAATGAGAAAAAAATTAAAAAGGAGTTCCTTTAATAGTTCGATGAAATTCTTCCTATCTTTCTATGAACCCAGATGCCCAGAGAATATAAGGTTAACTCAAAGTGAATTACCCATTTGTAGATAGCAATTCAGTGTATATTCATTCAACATTTACAGATGTTCCCAGCCCCCCCCCCCACACACACACTATATCCTGGGGATACAAGGATAAATGAGCCATACCCCTTGTCCTCAAGTCACTGGCCCACAAC
The DNA here is from genome assembly GCF_049852395.1 of Peromyscus maniculatus bairdii. NCBI lineage: Eukaryota > Metazoa > Chordata > Mammalia > Rodentia > Cricetidae > Peromyscus > Peromyscus maniculatus. The sequence continues at coordinate 132,216,610 of NC_134853.1, forward strand.
TCTAGGGCTACACCTAATTCCTCATATTTCTCTCATGGCTCCTGAAAACAAGTCATGAAAGAACATATAAGCCTTGGTGGTAAGGAAAAGTCTGTTGTCAGAGCCCTTTGTCGAGGCCCTGGTAAAACCAGCTTTAGTGTTACATTCTGCCGCTACCACACACATTTCACACTCACCTCTCCTTGGCCCCCAGGAGTCATCTGTGCCAGCTTGTTTATCTTGCCTCGTGCTTTGAGTGGTCTCTGTTTATCTGATATCATCCCCTAGTGCAAAGGAAAGGTTGTACAAGTTGGTTTGTCGAGATACATCCCCACAACTGTCTGGCCTGAACATGTTGTCAAGCTGAGGAAAAGAAACATGTTTCTCTTCAGGGCTCTCTCGGGTGTGCTGCCATGCCCGGTATCTCTCATGGAGCACTTGCTCCTCTGCAGGGAGAGGACTTGATGGCCCAGGGCCTAGGTCTTGTCTTTGCTTCGCTCCTCAGACGTTCACAGTAAGCTTTGCGGGAGTAAGGTTGGAAGCTCAAGCCTTAGGTCATGACATAACTACTTTCGTACTGTGTGACATCAGGCAGGTCCTTGTCTGTAAAAAGCACATCATATTGATGCTTTCCATGGGCCATTTCAGACTGTAAGTGTGTAGCTAAGTTTGGTAAACCGCCCAAGGTGAAGCTAGAATGGGCGAACCGTTCTGGGACTCTTGATTTCCTTTTAGTCATGATCACATTGTGGAGTGATTGAAGAATTTTTTTCTTAAGAAACTTCCAAGAAACATCTATTTCTCTTTTGCTTTGAGGGCTGCCAGGCAGCTTCTGAGCCCTGCTGCAAAAGTAACATTCTCTCCCAAGAAAATAGGTCTCTAAACCTCCTTTAATTTTTAACACACACATTAAAAGCTTCTGGAAAATGTCTCTTTTTCTTTTTCCCAGCCACTGCTCTAAACCTCACCCAACTTTTCTTTGAGGCTAATTTGTAGTCAGGCAGAGGACTTTTGGAACAGGAAGGGAGGGAAGCAGACACTAGGAATGGACGACAGCTCCTCACAGCAGTAGGCGTCACATCCCAAATGATGGCCTTGTTCCTGCTGTCTTGCCTGGGCCTTTCTTCTGTCCAAACAGAAGACTGGAGCTCTGCAAGGCCTGGATCACTGGAATCTGATCCATTGCCACTAGAAATGAGTTTCATCCTATATCATACATCACAAAGTAATTCTTGGAAGTCCAGTCCTACCAGATGCCATATTTTTTATAACCTTACCTGATAAGGAAAGCTAACATTTTTTATCAAATGTTACTGTAGTTTACCTGAATGGGGTTTGCCACCCAGATCAGTTTCTGATTTTGATAAGTCCATTGCTTATCTAAGATGTTTTTATTTATATTAAAGAAAACACCCCATTGTATTATAAAATTGCAAAGACCATTAAACAGTATGACTTATATTTGCACATTATGTAACAGATCTTGAAAATGCACCCAGAGCAGGGCCTAATCTAAGCTGTGTGACAGGTTAAGGGCAGGTGGGAACTGAAAGCCAAGTGTCCTAGTTTCTAGGCCAGTGCTTTTTGCAGTCTGTCTTGCTGTGTCCCTGGGAACTGCACACTGCTCTAGGTAGCCATGAGTGTGCTGACCTTGGCAGCCCTGGTCTCAGTTGCTCAACGTGGACCTATGATGGGTCTTCCTGAGGCCAGGGGACCATTTCTTTCTGTGCTATGGCACTGGCATTGTACTCAGGTGGATGCCAAAAGATATTTTGTTCTCTGAGGAAGAGCTGCTCATCGGAGATGAAGCCAAAGCATGAAGATATATTAAATATGCTCGTACATTGAGTATGCTCTGAGTTTAGACTGGTCTTGATCACTCTGCAAGAAGCAGAAGGGGAGAGCCTTGACCTCTCTCCACTGGAATGTGCTGTGACAGGTGAGACTGAGTCGGGTAGTGATGGCTGTAGATGAGCTGGTTCTTCATAAGGAGTGTAACCTAACTCTGTGGCAGTTAAATAACATTTCCTGGATTGTGGACTGAGTATGGAAACCTGACAAGGAATCTGTGATTGGACTGAGTATGGAAACCTGAGTAGCTTAAAATGACAGGAATCTGTCATCTTAAGGACATCCCTTCTTTTCCAGACCAGAGGAATGTGAAAGCAGAGGTGCCAATGGGAAAAGAAGGGGCAAGGGGTGTAGCAACCACTAGCTGTATGTTCTCCTTACGTCTAGTTCATCTCATTTAGTACTTGATTACCCCTCCAAGAGCTAGAGGATGATCTGTGTGGTTGGGAAAAGTGAGGCTTAGGGAAGTATGGCGACAAGCCCTGACCCATGGTAATCAGCTGACAGACGGAAGAGACAGGGTCCAGACCAGGGCTGGCAGCTCAGAGCCCATCCCCCTCCTGTTCAAGCACTGGAAGAAGGAGGTGGATGTGTTCAGAGACTTTCTAGAGGGATGGACTTACTGAATTAGTGATAGAATGGAGCCAGGCTGAGGAGGTCAGATCTGCTGTGATAAGAAATAGGGAGCCATTCCAAATTCCAAAGGGTTGACATAAAAACATAGACCTGAAGACTGCCGGGGCCATCTAGTTAAAAGAGGAAAGCAGTGTTTTAGGGAAGTGGATGTCAGTGATTACAGGGTGAGCTGAACGGGGCAGCCACTGGCAAGAAAGCCAGTCAGCGGGCTTTTTTCCAGTCTCTATCTGCCTGTGGAATGCTATACTGGGATCTGGGACAGGATGTGGCCTACAGGTGCAGAAGACTCAAAGAGAAACCTATAATAAGCAGGGCTTGCTGCGTTAGGTGTGCACTTTCCAACCACATTAGCTCCACCTTGCCACTCAGGCTATGGCAGGGCAGGCCAGGAGGGCAAGAACTGACTGGACTACACAGATTTGGGACTGAATTTTGATTTTTAAATTAGCTGATTGCATGTCTTGGGGAAAGTAATTTAGTCCCGTCCCCCCCCCCACCCCCCACCCCCGAATTTGTGTTTCCAACTTCTAACTCTTAAGGTCCTTATGAGGATTAAGGAAGTTGAGTTCATTATAGGTACTCAGTAATATGGCTCCTTTTTCTTCTAGAACACGGGCCTACATGACTTCATCTTTCACCCAGAGTAACAAATTATGCCAGGTGCTGTAGTGTAGGCTTAGATCCCAGTAGCCAAAAAGCTGATGCAGGAGAGTTGCTTCATATGTCTCTGCTTTTTTTCTTTCAGAATCTAGTCTAGAGTGAAGTCCCTTGTCTCCCTCCCACCTCAGGAAGCTTGTGTGGGTGGCTTCAGAGTGTCATCAAGGGAGGGACACAGCTCCATCAGGGACCTTGCCTCAGCATGCGTACCCACCTGGCATAGACTGCCCACCTGCAATTCAAATGTGAACAGGGGAAAAGGCCAAATTTGGCCTTAGGCTCTGCTTGCTAAGCCAGCTCCAGGCGGCACGTCTCACCCCAGGGCTGCTCAACTGTCTGAGCAGAACAAACTGATTTGCAGTACAGAAATGCTCAGCACAGAGAGGCCAGGTGGATCTGGTTATCTGTCCTCATACAGTGGGCTGAATGATCTTTTGAGCAAAAGGAGGTGATGCTAGATGTGGCCTGCAGAACATTTACTTAGCAACGAGAGTGAGTTGCCTGGTTGTTTGTTTTGATAGTTAGAAAACCTCAGTAATTGATGAAGGAAGTATTACCGGCTGGCCTGGCTGCCCATCTCTGTGTCCACCTTTCTTCCCAAGCCAAGTTTGAGTAGAAGAATCTTTAATCATTTCTTGAGCAATTGTTCATACATTCTGCCATCAATCTGTATATGTGTATGCCATCTCAGGCCAAGACCTCTCCTAGATGTCTCCTGACCATGCCTTGGTGATGACCTGCAGGTCTTTATGACAACAAAGGCCTTTGGCAGAGCCTTCTCACAGCCCTTGGACAGACCAGCTGATTAGCAGGCCCCTCCCGTCCACCCCTCAGAGTCTGTTTCTTTCTTCCACAAGCTCAACAGAAACTCAGCCTAAACGGCTATGTCAAGGTCAAAACTTTTTTATTTTTAATGATGAATATTAGTATTGGTTTGCATGTCGTTACAGGCCACAACTGGGGACAAATTTTAAAGCTATAGCTCTCTGCTGGAAGCAGAGAGGGTACAGTGATTTCTTGGCTCTCACTTATCACTCTGGCTGTTTCTTCTTCTAGGGAGCACAAGATTGTGTTCTGGTGTGTGTGCTACCAAAATCAAACCGGATACGTTGTGGTTGCATTTAATTTCTTAAACCCCTCGGTGTTCTGAGCCAGAGAGATGAACTTTGAGATGCAATCCAAGTCTCCCACTTGGTAGATAGGGAAGCTGCAGTCTGAGCTGGAGAAGGACTCGCCCAGCTCCCTCCCGCTGGCTGCAGAGCCAGGCAACTGCTCTGCTCCTGCCAGCTGGCAGGGGTTTAGAACTCAGCTCTAAATTGGAATTATCTAGGGAGCTAAAGCATCCTGGTGTCTGGGCCACACCCAGACTAAATAATTCAGAGTCTTGGAGCGGAGGCCTAGGCACCAGTGATTGCGACAGCTGGGTGAGTCCTGCACGCAGCCTCCCCCATGTCAGCAGGAGGTGTGCCTCAGAATGTGCAGGTAGAAGAGGCTCTGACATTTCGAGAGCGTAACACACATGAGCGCATAATGTCCCGAGCACGGGTCAGGCTCCGAGCACCTGTGTCATAGCATTTAGAATCCCAGATCTGCCGCTCACAAGTTGAGTGACTTCTAAAGTCACTTCACATCACTGAACGGGATCTTCCCATTCATTGCACCTTCTGGGTAAGAGAGCGAAGTCGGAGCTTTAGAATAAGGCCGGATGCATTGCAAGAATTCTGTAAGCGGTGCTGTCATGGCATCTGCAGCAGCATCCCTTAGAGTGGAGAAGCAGTGTTTTAAAGGACAAAAGCGGCCTCCAGCTGCCTTCCTGTCGGACTAAACAGATGTGCTGTTATCTTTTCCAGGTTCATCTGGGCAGTGGGATTTGGGTTGATGAGGAGAAATGGCACCAGCTACAAGTAACTCAAGGAGATTCTAAGTACACGAAGAACTTGGCAGTCATGATCTGGGGAACAGATGTTCTGAAAAACAGAAGTGTCACGGGAGTCGCCACAAAAAAAAAGAAGGATGCAATCCCGAAGCCACCCCTCTCTCCTCACAAGCTAAGCATCGTCAGAGGTAGCACACCCGGTGGGAGCGCAGTGCTGGACACCCTGTCCTTTACTCTGTCAGACACGTGTCATGCAGGTTTCAATTCGGTGAATGCTTACTGAAGCCCCTGTGTGCCAGGCACCGTGTGGGACACAAGAGCATAGAGGCAGACACCATAGCTGTCACCAGAGATCTCACACTGGACATGACAAATGAATGTGGACACAAATACAGCTCAAGGGTGTAGCATGCCATGCAAGAGGGACAGTGGTTGTGCTGGGAATTGTCGGGAGGGGAGGATGCCTCGCTGGCAAAGCCGGGAAGAATCTCAGGGAGAAGGCTGCTGAAGAGGGCCTTCAGTGCTCCTCAGACAGGGACGGGGTTAGTGTGGAGAGGTGCTTCAGGAGGCCGAAGCATCTTGGACAGAGGGTGAGCGCAGATGGGCAAGGGGTGTGTCTAGGGAGCAGTCGAGGTGCAGGCTGGGGAAATTTCTTATTTTAGCCATGTCTAGAGCCATCAGTGAGATGAGCAGCAGTTGGTACGGCTTCCTTCTTGGCGTTGGGGATGGTGGCCAGAGAATCAGGGAGTCGTTTGTCACCCAAAGATACGGATGTTCCCCACACTCCCTTTCCATCTTCCCTCTCTCCCTCCTTCCTTTCCTTCTTTCCCCCATTCTCTTTCTTTTCTCCCCTTCCTTACCTTCACACCCTCTTCTTCCTCTTCCCCATCCATTCCCTAAGTTCTTACTCTTTTCTAGACCCTCTCCTGGGTTTTGAGAACACAAAGGACAAAACACAGAGTGCATCTACAAGGAGCTCAGTCTCATGGGGAAGCTAAATATAAGAACAACAGTATTGTACGATCAGTACAAAGTAAGGAATATGGTATAAGGCGCAGAGTGAATATAGTAACTGCTAATTATTCTGAGTACTTGTTATATACTATTATATTAAAACATCTGTCTTAAACAGTTGTGTATATATATATGAACTCTCCATCCTATCAACAACCCTGCTGTTGGCTGCTGTTACTATCCTTTTCACAGTTAAGGTAACTGGGCCACGGAGGTAGTAGGTACTTTTTCCCCAAGTTATAATAGCCAGCAGAGGTAAATCCAGGAAGCCAAGGGTGGCTTTGGAGTCTGTTCCTCACCATTGTTCTCTAAATGGCCAGGCTCTGCCACATCCCGGTGAAGAAAGTGAGACTCAGTGAGGTGAATGCCTTATTTGAGCAGGTCCTGTAGTTGAGCACATTCTGGGTCCAAATGACAAATGTAATCTATGATGCAGTCAGGCGACTTTGGGTCCTCTGAGTTTCACCCACAATGTGATGGAACCAAGGGCTGCATCAGCTCTGTCGGGGAGGAGGCCTGCTGGAACAGATGGTGTTCCAGCTGAGAGTTACACTGGGCAAGGCAGAGACCAGCAACCTCAAGTGAAGTGGCTCAAAGGGACAAGTGGCTTGAGAGTTGAGAGTGAGGTCGGGGAGGTGCTAAAGAGCCAGTCTCCCAAGGAAGTGAAAGACAGCAGTAGGCAGCTTGGGATTGCAGAGGCCATCCCTTGGAGGGGCGACCCCTGGGGAGCTGAAGCAGAGCCGGCCCTGCCACAGAGTAGGTAGGAGAATGTGCAGCAGAGAGTGGACAGTTCCGTCGTATGTTCGAGAGCTCAAGGAGGCAAGACACTGAGTGATTGGGCAGCTAAGCTAAGGTCACAGCCATAAGGCGTCTGAGTCTAGATTCAAACCCACGCTTTCTCCACTCTGGTCTGCAGCCTTTCCGATGTAACACAGGTGTCTCCCCTCCTGGCTAGCCCTGGATTAATTGAAGAAGGCAGCCACTTATTTTTAGATAATAAGAGGTAACCTTTAGTCAGCTGCTGTCTGAAATGGTGCGGCTTTATTCGGGAGGTCACCCTGAGAAAGGCCTTCTCGAGAAGGCAGCCCTGCTTCACGCGGTAGGTGCCAACCTCCAATTCTGTTACACTTGTCAGCGTGGGACTCAGCAGGTCCCAGGTGCCCTCAGACAACTGTCATGTTTGGGCATGAAGTTAACTGCCGAGAGTGCCTCCATTACAAGAAGCTGTAGCTGACTTCCCCCGTGCTCACGGCCCAGGGTAGTCCCAACACTGAACAAGGCTGAACACACGAAGCCCCGAGCGAGACCTGGGAACTGACCCTGCCCCACACTAGATATGGCTTTTCCCTTTCTCTCTTATTCTTGTTTCTCTTCAGATAACAGAAATCTTTGGCCATTTACTGGTCATTTCCCCTCTTCCTTTGCTTCCTTGGCTGAAAGCCTATGTGCTTGATTTTCATCTTTGTTTTTTAAGACAAGGTCTCTTACTCCATAGACCAGGCTGGCCACAAGCTCCTAGTCATCCTCCTGCCTCAACTGCTCTCTGCTATACTGCCCCTGTTAAAGGTTCTGCCCAGCATTTCTTGCTTATTTGATGATTATCTTTCCCCCTTGTCTCCATTAGAAGCTCAGCTTTATTTATGAGCATCTTGTTCTGGGCTTACATAAAGTAAGCATTTAAAAGAATTGACCTTTACCATGCAGCCTTCGGCCCTCTGTGTTCCCTCTTAATGAATAGCATAACCAGACAGGTGCATCCCTCTCTGCCCCCCACATTCCTGCCTCTCTATCCTTCCTGTTTCTAAACAACTCTCAAACCCCCTCTGTCTGTCCAGACCAACTGCTCTCAGAATTCAGACCTAACCATGTTGTTGTTTTTTCCCCCAATGCCTCCAGACCCTTCTCCTTACTATGTAACCAGGTTGACCTCTCAGAAAACAGATACGACCTCTTACTACCACCCACCCCAGCCAGTTCAGAGTTCCCAAGATTAGAGAGTAAACTTAGCATGACATTCGGGCATGTTCACAGTCTGGCCGCTGCCTATAGCTCTGGCTGTAGCTTTTAGTTATTAGCAGAAAGAACTGAACAAGCCTCACTCCCTCTCACCTCAGGGGATTTACAAGTGTCATTCCTCAAGCCTGGGATAGTCACAGCCCCTCCCCGTGTCCTGTGGTGCCAGTTAGTGCCAACCACAGCAGATTTGCTTGGGATCTTACCCCACCCCCCACCCCCGCCCAAGAGACTGACTCTCCATGACCTCTTAGTGTTTCTACCGTGTGTCCCAGAGCACTGTGTCTGGCTCAGTTCTTTTTTCTTGGAGGTTTCCTAGGACCCTCAGCTATGGCAGAGTGAGCCAAGCCAGACCTGGGTTTCAGGCTTCAAGTGCCAGCAGGAGTCTCTTGCCGTACTGAAATATGAGGTTGATGTTTTACTTTTTCACTACGGCCAGGCAGGTTGGAGGTCTCCTGCCATCCCACCATACAGCCACCATGTTTAGCCTAATTATTCGAATGATTCCAGCATGCCTTTAGCTGGTTCCTTCTGGGCAAGCCGTCTGGCAGGATTGGGACTGTTTGTATTTATTTTGTGTGTGATGTGAGCATACTTTGTCTTGTTGGGCATATAAAAGTGGCAGAAACCTTCACACTCACAGCATTGGGAGGATTTTCTCGTCTCTTTGATGTTCAAATCGTTCCCTCCCAGGTAGCAGTCCTGTGGGAGAATGCTGACCCTGCTTTAGGAAGATGAAAGCTGGAGGACAGAGCCGGGTCTGGCTCCGATGACAAGCTCCAAAACCACAGTGAAACCTTATTAAGGTCCAATGACCTTTTGCAGAGTATCTCAGCTTTCTAAATGAGCCGCAGCATTGCGTTCTGGTTAATTTTTATAACTTTTTTAATAGGACACATTAGCGCTGTTATAAACCTTGTTAATTAAGCAATAATCTCAAATGCTCCCTCGCAGAGGGACACATTCCCAGCATCTGCAGGTGATTAATAACTAGAATCTAACAAAAGCCTTTTAATCAACCTGAGGGGCCATTCAGAGCTGTTACCCCAGGAAATGAAGATGATTGGAATTCCATGCGGGCCTCCCTGAACACATTCTTCAACGCTTGCCCTTCCCTGTCCACTTCTTCTCTGGGGGCCATCACACCTACCCTCCTGTCTTTTGCTTCTCTCTCCTGCCTTTATTGTCTTGACAACCACTGGAGAGACAAAACTCCCTAGATTATCTAGTTTGGCACATCACTGGAGAGCAACACTTATCCCAGGTTCATTTCAGAGGCATCTAGGATGAGAGCCATATTTGAGCCTGAACATCTCTTGACAGACTTCTCCCTGATTTAGATTAGGTCAAAGCAAGGTTGCTCAACTGATAACATGGTCCTGACTTAGGGAAGTGGGGGCTGATTGGATTTTATCAGATCACAAGTTGTATTTCCACAGGAAGCTCCATAGGCATGGGAGCAGAGTGCTAGGTAGACTTTAGTCACCTCACTCAGCTGGGTAGTGCCAAGCAGAAGAAAATGATCAGGACTTAAGATGATGAAAACTGGAGCGAGGATCTTCTGGGAACTGATGATAAGGACACTTGCTTTGTGGGGTGCTTTCTAAAGGGAAGGGATTATAGGTAGACAGAGCAGAAGATCCCGCTGCCCATCTTCTTATCTCAGTTCTTACAGATGAGTGGAGATAGACGAACTGGGCAATAGGGGTGGTCAGGAGGCAATGGAGGCCAGCTAAGGCACCTTTGAGTAAAACTCTTCTCAGAGGAGAGGAAATGGTGGGCCAGAAAAAGCACATTTGTGACACACATACCCGCAGTATGGATGGCAAGAGGAGGAAGGCACACTTGGAAAGGCAGCCATGGGTTCTGACCTGAACTGCCTCTTCACTCTAGTCCCCAGGCTACCCCCATGTGAATGGAAGGCTTAGCACAAGTTAGTCTTACAAGCTACTGGCCTGAATCACCTCTGTGTGCTGCCTCCAGAAAGGCAAACTGAGGTTATCCATCACAATTCCTTATGGTTGGATTGTCACTCTCACTCTGTTTTCTATGTGAAGAAACTAAAGATAAAAGAACTTGCAGTTTTGTCCATGATTATACATCCTACCCATACCCGAGTCTGGAATATATTTGGGTGGTTGCGTGTGTGTGTGTGTGTGTGTGTGTGTGTGTGTGTGTGTGTGTGTACATATGTACACATAGAGGCTAGAGGTCAGTCTTGTTTCTCTGGTGCCATCCACCCTATTTGTTGAAACAGGGTCTTTTCACTGGCCTGGAACTCACTAATTATTCTGGGCTACCTAGCCAATGAGCTCCAGGAATCCACTTGTCTCCACCTCCTGAGTGTTGGGATTGCAAGCATGCATCACCACGTCTGGGTATTTTTGTATGACTTCTGGGGATGGAACTCAGGTATTCCTGCTTTCAAGGCAAGAACTTTCCCAACTGAGTTATCTCCCTACATGTTATATCCAGAACTTTTATGTTTTCAGTCTTCCCTAGAAAAGCATTCATTCATTCAACATATATGTATGTAGGCTTGCTTCTTTATCACATACTGCCCTAGGCTCTGGGAAATTAACAGTAACCTAAACATAAAATAACTGTAACAATCCCATATGGGTGTATAATTCTTTATTTCTTAAAAGGGGGTTATAGATGTTTACCCCACATACTTCTTGGAATCCTTCTAAAAGCTAGTTTATTTTTATTTGTTGTCTTAGTAAATGATGTGGGAATTCTAGGGCAATAATTTGTACCAAATCTCCAGGCATGTCAGAAAATCAGGCTCTAGTCAGGCCTTGTCCGGGCTGACTCTGCTTCACCATAGCAAATAGTGGGATCTCTCAGAGAGTAGTTAGAGTAGTTATCCTCAGCCTCAGCAGTAGTAGTAGTCACGCCTTTGCACACACGGATCTTAATGATGTGACTGTGTCAAATGGTAGTGAAGTTATAGGGCAACCAGTACTTACTTGCATGCATTACCACTTGGGAATGGCATCTAGCACATTTTGGAGGCGTACTCCTAATGTTCAGCATTCCTGTGCCTAAGCTGGTAATTAGAGAGTTTCTTAGATAAGTACCCTCAGACATGAGCAAGGTTATTTGCAATTGCAAAACCAAGTATCCATGGACAATCAAATGCACAGTTAAAAGTAAGATAAAGTCATACAGTAGAACATGTCTCATCAATGAAGGTGGTAACTTCACTGGTGACCTGTAGCTGTACTCTGTAGTGTTGTGTGTTCCACTAAGTAAAATCAGCAAGTCAGACCAATAGAGAGATGGGCACATTTATTAAAAGGCTGAAAACAGGAAAAAAAATGTTTAGGGACACATACCTACATAATAACTTTAGGAAAAAAGAAAAGCAAAAAAATTATGAGAGTAGTTACCTTTGATGAAAATGGGGATGGAGAGAAGCTCAGCATTCAGAGGTTTTAGAGAGATATATTAATCTGTCTAATAGACTTATCATCATTGGTAATTTTAGACAGTCTAACTATCTATGAACTCAATATGTAGACCATGGCTGGCCTCCAACTCACAGAGATCTACCTGCCTCTGCCTTGTATGTGCTGGGATTGATGGTGTGAGCCACCACACCTGGGTTGTTTTACCATTATTTTTTAAGTATACACTTACAGTGTTTGTCTATACTTTATGGTAGGGCTTTAGGTATATAACCATGTAAGATAATGTGAACCAGTATTTGAAAGTGTGTCAGGAGGCATGTCCTCTCTCTTCTCCTTAAAAGACTTGTTCTCAGATTCATCATTAATCCTTGACCTTCCTGTCTCTTCCCTCTGTCTAGAGTGTTTGTATGACAGAATAGCACAAGAAACAGTGGATGAAACTGAAATTGCACAGAGACTCTCCAAAGTCAACAAGTACATCTGTGAGAAAATCATGGATATCAACAAATCTTGTAAAAATGAAGAACGAAGGGAAGCAAAATACAATTTGCAATAAACTTTGGATTTTTTCATAAAGGCTTCGCATTTTCCTTGTGTGGCGTGTGCATTGCGGGCAATGGTGCCATCCAAATAGACCCTACCAGCATGGCCATGTCTGGGCAGAAGGCCTTCAGGGCACTGATGTCAGTGTCTTATTCTGGACTTGGACTTCCTACTTCAAAGAAGGCAGATGGATTTGCTGAGACTCAACAGGGCCTCACGCCCCCACCAGTGTTGTTGAGGGATGGGAAAAGCACTTTTCACAGGGCTCTAAAGCATCAGCGTAAGGGACCACAATATGAACTGTTCTTTTTACCATCGGAGGACATCTATCTCTGCTCCTCTATTTTGTTCTACAATAAAACTCCATTAATTCTTGATGTAGACAGTCGTTCTCATTTTTTTATGTAATATTAAACGTGTGTTGTATGTGGCCTGTAAGGTCCTCTCAGGAGAGAGATCCCATTAAGGGCCATGGATCTTGTGATGGCTCTTTAGGGGTCTCCAAAGCATCTCACCCTCTCTGACTTTGAAGGATGAGTCTTGGACCACTCAACTCTTCCAGGATGATCTGCTATTAGCATCTGGAAGAGTAAGCTTCCCTGATTATTCGAGCCTATTTTTGTAAAGAAATGGATACAGGGGCCTAATAATGTTAGCTGTGGTACAGGGTTGCCAGAAAATGGGCTATGTCAGTGGCTATTGGTTTGTTCTTTCTCCCTTTTATTTCAAATGATCATTGGGGTTTCATAATCATTTATCTGTTTCTTTATTTGGTTGCTGGATCTTTACGGTGTCTGGCCCGTGTTTTTGGCAAACCATCCTCCAACTTCCTGTGGACTTGTACTTTTCTTTATACAATGCCAATAAGTAAGTGTGGCATTTTGGAAAGGGCAAGGGCTTTGGACAAGGCGCCTCTAGGTTCTAAGCCTGGCCCTCCTGCTTGCTTTGGCATTAATATAGCCTCCCTGTGCCTACATTTTCTCTTCCAAAAAAGGAGAAAGCCTGCCTCACAGTGTTGCTATGGGGATTAGAGGTAAAATATATAAAGTGCTCAATAAATGTCAGCAATTGTTGTTACCTTCATTTTTGATTTTGGACTTTTAGACATTGGTGGAAAACTTTGATCTGTTGTTTATAATTCTTTCACCTTTTTTTTTTTTTGGTTTTTCGAGACAGGGTTTCTCTGTGTAGCTTTGCGCCTTTCCTGGAACTCTCTTTGGAGACCAGGCTGGCCTCGAACTCACAGAGATCCGCCTGCCTCTGCCTCCCGAGTGCTGGGATTAAAGGCGTGCGCCACCACCGCCCGGCTCTTTCACCTTTAATTTGATTATCTATAAACAAAAGCTCAAGGTTACTGTGTTAAATAGATGGGGTAGGTGCCACTCTGAGACCCTATATTTCAGTTAATCCAGTAATCATTTGTAATATAATAGTAAATTTAATAATCCTTTGAGGACCAGGGTATGCTCACCATAGGATATATAGAAAAGAATGTCTTCTGTAGTATTTTCCCCAGCTCTCTGTAAAGTAGCATCTTGTTTCAGAGTCCTTATCAGTAGAATGAGGAAGTCAGGCAATGTGGAAGAATAATAGTAACTGGTTGTAGAGCAGAATTTGCCTAAGTGTTTAGCATGGGTTAACTCATTATATGAGGTAGGGAAAGTTTGTGGTTCATATTCAGCAAGTTCTTGTTAAGATATGTTCCCTTTTCAGCTGGGCATGGTGGCCCACACCTGTCCTCCTAGTACTTGGAAAGTAAGGTAGGATGATCAGGAATTCAAGGCCAGCTTTGGCTACATAGTGAGTGCCTTAGTTAGGTTTCTATTGCTGTGATCAAACACCATGACCAAAAGTGGCTTGAAGAGGAAGAGCTTATTTCAGCTTACATGTCTGATGTCCTGATCACAGCCCATCATGAAAGGAAGTCAGGGCAGGAACTCACCTAGAGGCAAGAACGGAAGCAGAGACCACAGGAAGAGTGCTGCTCACTGGCTTGCTCCCCATGGCTTGCTCCCCCTGTTTGCTTATACAGTTCAGGACCACCTACCCAGGGATGGCTCAACCCAGAAATTGATTAATCATCAATCAAGAAAATGCTCCACAGGCTTGCCTACAGACCAATCTGATGGGAGCATTTTTCTCCATTGAGAATTCCTCTTCCCAGATGACTCCAGCTTGTGTCAAGTTGACAAAACACTAGCCAGCACAGTGGGCTGTGAGGCCAGCTAAGGCTACAGGAGACCCTGTCTCAAAAAAACAAAACAAAATAAAAGATACCTTCACTTTTATTGCATCAGGCAGCTGGAGCCAAAATGATATGAAATGCCTGAGAAACTTTATAAAGCATGTTTCACAGTTGACTTCATCCCTTTTCTCCCCAAGCATGAAGAAAATATAGACAGCCAAAGGTTCCATGTATGCCTCAAAGACTAATCCAATATACAACTGCTTCCCAGGTGTGTGTCAGTTTAGTGAGGGAGATTGCTATAGCTACAGTAAAAATGCCTGGTGTATATCCGAGCACCTTGTGTGACTTATGATGCACACACTGGGGAAAACAGGCCTGTGAAAGACTGGGACCTGGGTTCAAGTCCTTGTTTTGGTACTGTGTGCCTGCTGTAATAATTATTGACTGCTCATAATGATCTATGATCATTATATGACTGCTCATAATTATCCCTAATTCAGAATTTTGTGCAGAGGAATCTAGATGCTACCTGGGAAAGGGCTCTGTAAGTCACTTCCCCATCTACTGTTCCCCATAGACTGTTTGAAACAATTGATCTCCAGCTGATAGGGCTGTTGGTGTTAGGGAAGATTCTGGAAACTTCAAGAGATGAGGCCTAAATGGCAAAGCTTGGTCATTGGAGGTAAGCCTTAGAAGTTTATAGCCCCCAGTTCCGATTGGGCACTCAACTTCCTGATCCACCCTGTGGATAGCCTCCACCACGTGCTCCTGCCATAACCTAAGCCCCTCCCTCATGCCTTTCCCCACCACAATGAATAGAAACCATCTGCAATCATGAACCAAAACGAGTCTTTCATGCCTTGTCATAGTTTTTGTCAACTTGACACAAACCTAAACATACTTGGGAAGAAAGGCCCTCAACTGAGGAATTGCTTCTCACAGATCATCCTGTGGCATGTCTATGCATCCTTTTCTGATTTCTGATTGCTGTGGGAGATGCCAGCCTACTTCGGGCAGTGCTATCCTTAGGTGGGTGGCCCTGGGCTGTGTAAGAAGTGTAGCTGAACATGAGTCTGGGAGTGAGTCAATAATCAACATTCCCGCATGATCTCTGCTTCGGTTTCTTCATCCAGACTTCTGCCTTGAGTTCCTGCCCTAGCATCCCTGGATGATGGACCACCTATAAGTCAAACAAGCCCTTTCCTACACATATTGCTTTTGGGAAGAACATTTTATCATGTCAACAGGACCCTAAGTATGATATGCCCTGAGTTAATTCTGACAAGTATTGTGGCCATAGTGATGTGAAAGAACTGCTGAAATCACAGAGAGGGTGGGGGGTGTCAATCATCGTTAGCAAAATAGGCAGAGAGAAATCGGAAGTAGATGCAATAAGGAAACATGCTTTTAAGAGCAATGCTAAAGGGATAAGGAGGTTTCACCCACTAATAAGACTGACTGATAGGGTTTTGAGTCCCTGGAATGTCCCTAATAACTTAAAAACACTTGACATGAATGAAATGGGCTCAAAAATGTTTGAGTAATGTCTAGCCTAAGGAGTTAGAGCCAGCAGCAGTGGAACTGGGTCCAAATCCAAATGCAGCTCCCAGGGAAAGACAAGACAGGGAGAGGGGAGAATGAACCAGAAGCTCAAGGGCCAGGTAGCCTGAGGTAGGCCTCATAACAGCAGAAACAAGAGAGACCCTTGTGGTAATATATTGAGAATCGTAATAAACTTGCTTGAGGATCAGAGGACAGAGCCAGCCACTAGATTACACATGGAAGTAATATGGCAGGGCAAAGAAAGGTATATATGGCGTGAGGAAACAGGAACTCACTCTCATTAGGCTGAGGATTTCATAGAGGTAAAGACTAGTGGCTGGCTGCTCTGTTTCTTTGATCTTTCAGCATTTACCCCAATACTAAGTTCTGGGTTTTTTTTATTAAAAGACCCTTTAGAAATTTGAGTTACAGACCCTGCCTCAAAAACAAAGCAAGATCAAAGGAGAGGACAGTTTCCAAAAGTTCTCCCTTCCTTCCTCTCTCAACAAATAAATAAATAAATAGATAAATCAACAAGCTAATCAATACATTATCTTCCCTGAAAGATAAGTGGACTATCACAATGGCTCCGAATCTAGCCCTAGAATCTCAGAGGATGTGTAGGAATAACACAGCCTCAGTTATCCATGGTAATCATCCTCATTAATTCAAGTCATTAGGAGATATTGAACATAATTACATCATAACAATTTACTTCATTCAAATAGGGATAATGTAAGAATGTGTATTTTAACACAAACACCACTTTTGAAAAGTACCTATTTACTAGAACTCATTAGATATACTCACCAATGAAAGAATAAGTGCTTTTTAAGTAAACAGAAACCTCTGCTAGCCCCTTTAAATCACCTGAAGATATTTGCAGTTGAGTCTTGGTTTCTTCTCCAATAACTGGGCATCTTCCCTAGAACCTTGTTTAGAGTTGCTGCTCACACTCCCAGAATTCTGCTTGTCCTGTGGTACCAGTGGTCTCCCCTTAGCTTTACACTTGGATTACTTGGATTCTCAAGATGGGCCAGTGTGTTTTGTTGAGCAGGATGGCAGTTCTGAATTGACAGAACCTGAGTCAATCCCAGAAGCCTTGGCTACAGATTCCTCCATCAAGTGGAAGAGGAAGGTGGGACTCATTTTAATTCTGGCCCATGGACTGTGTGAGGAAGACTGTTTCCTTCCTGCCCCAGTTTGTTTCTTGTATGTGTTTCTACATTGTGATTATTTTTAATTATAAAGAAATAAAAACAAGGTTATAGAATTGGGGTGGTGGGAGTAGGGAAATCATTTCAAACAGCACTGCTAGAAATACTATGATGTGATTTTTGTCCAAGGATGTAACTATTTTACACACAGGACCAAGTTTACACTCATCCCTGCACATTTAATATGGTTGTTTCTATGTTGCTCCCTGGCATTTATAACCATCAACTCTAGCATCCCCAAAGTGGACAGACATAAACGTACAGTTGGGTAAGCCATCTGGTCAGTTGTTCAAGTCCTTACAGTGGGGCTAACTCACCGATATTCCATCCCACAAAGTGCTTCACTGCAGGGAACTTGATTTAGGTAGTTGATGCATCCCAGTTCACCTCTCAGCTCTGCAGATTACTACCCTGCTCGAAGCTAGGTGCTTCCTCTTACCATTGGCTTCTTCAGCTGTAATGTGGAGTAAGCAGTGTCTAGTTCCTGGGTTCTTAGGAAACCTGTGGAGATGCAGCCAGAGTGGATAAGTGGCCATCAGTACTAATGAGATTCATCTCCTTTCCTGCCCTCTCCCTGCCCTGTTCATTCCTTTACCTGAGAATGTGTCTCTCTTGTCTCCACCCTACTGCCCTCTTGTGCTGAGATCTTAGCTTTCATATCTGCTCTTGGCTTCCTGGAAATCTTGTGCAAATTCTGCATTTGTTGGAACCTTTGGTGCAAGCTGTGTGTGCAGGCTCCACACTTCTGGCTCCCCTCACTCACCTCAGTCCCCACCCCCTGCCTCCTGGCCCATTTATAGCTCCTTGGAATTTTATGTCGTTTATAAATAAAACTTGATGGAAATGTTTGTATTAACATTCCCTTTACACTTTCTTTTGTTTTCTTAGTGTGCTTTCTTCTCAGCCAAAAGGAATGTCAGTTACATTATTCTTTATGCTTGTAATGGGTGTAACCACTTTTGAAATTATTCTCCCAACTTAGTTGGCAAAAAAAATGTGTTTTATTATGTTTTCTTGTTTATTATTGAGATTGAAATCATTCCAGAATTTTATTCTTCTTTATAGAAAAGAAAAACTTCTTCAAAACCCACGACCATTTCTAGTAGGTTCTATTTCCTTGTCTTCTCATTTTCTTGTGGATCAGTTTATTTACTGGGCATAAAGCATGTGCTTTGGCATCCACAAACAAACATAGCAACAGACTTCTCTCAGCTTTTATTTGGGAGGGATGGACGAGTGTCTGCCAGGAAGCTTTATAAGGTCATGGATGCTATAGGTCAAAGATGATCTTGTAGGTGTCCCCTAGATATCTTTTTTCACCATAATAATGCTTAACCTGCCCCCATGCCTCTGGCTTAACAGCCATGATGGCTCTTTTCAGGGTTCAGTATGACATCATTGTTCACCAGCCAATCCAAAGCTCAGATTCATAGCTACCGTGTCTCACTGGGTTTAGATGGTCATGTGTTCATTTTATTGCTGACTCTTGGCCTTGAACATGCTCCTAGCCTATCTTAGCTTCCTATTGCAGTTTGGTTTCTGTTGCTGTGATGAAACACTGACCAAAACCAACTTGGGGAGAAAAGAATTTCAGTTCACAGCTTACAGTTCATAATGGTAAGAAAGCCAGGGCAGGGACTCAAGGCAGGAACCTGAAATTAGGAGCTGAAGCAGAGACCATGGAGGAATGCTGCTTACTGGCTCGATCTCCATGGCTTGCTCACCTTGATTTTGTATATAATCCAGAACCACCTGCCCAGGTATGGCACAGCCCACAATGGGCTGGGCCCTCCTGTATCAATTATTAATCACAAAAAATGCCCTATAGATTTTCCTATAGGCCAACCTGATGGAAGCATTTTTTTTCAGCTGAGGTTCCCTCTTCCCAGATAATCCTAATTGGTGTCAAGTAGACAAAGAAAACTAACCAGAACACTTCGATTTTCTCTTTGGGGAATGGGCATATCTGCCTCACAGGAATGTGTCAGCTACTGTGATGATGGCCCTTACTGCTGCATTATCCTGTTTGTTAGAACTCTGAACACTGCAGCTACCCTTTCAGGTCATAGTTCCAAAGTCAGGACTCAGGGATGGGTGCTGGACTGTAGAAAGCTGCTGACCCACGGGGTGTCACCTCTTACTCTGGGACATTAAATCAACATCCTTAGTGATAAAATTGTCTCATGCTGAACAAGGCAGTTCTGTAAAGTAAGATTAAGAATGTGTTTGGAACCAACATCACCCAATCCTCCTCCCTGTTTTGGGCCCCTATCCTTGTCCCTGTAGTTGCCCATGTTGTATAAGGAACCATGTAAGTTTTGAAGCCAAAGCAACAACCAGAGGATACAATCTTGACTTTAAAATGTATTTACTCTTAGAGGAAACTGGATATGTTACCTTCAAGTCTCCTAGTCCTATTTCTGTGTCCCTTATGCTGTCAGTATGGTAATTGTACTGGTCTGCTATTGTACCAGCCCTTCAGTACCAGCCTTGGTAAATGCGGAGTCCTTTGTTCCCTTATTCCAGCTTCTTTCATAGTAACAGCACTTCAGTCCCACTCCTACCCCCAGTCATGTGGATTTTTGAAATATATTTCTTAAATGAAATGCAGGACTTTGCATACATACCCATCACATTTAATCTCATTGATTGCAGCCCAACATTCCAGCTGGTTGAGGTCTTCTCCAGTGTTGTTTAAGTTACAAAAGAAAATCCCAAAGAGAGCCAAAACCTAAAAAGAAAACCAAGTCATAATCCCAAGAGCCAAGCCCAAGGGTGTGGTCATAGTTACTCCTCATGAGGCCTCTGCCTCCAAGCTCCTCTGACATGTGCAAGCATCCCCCTCCCTGGTACGCCCACACTGTGGCCTGGTTTGCATAGCTACCATCTTAATGCCCCTTCCTGGCACAGGGACAAGGTTGCTTTCTTAACTCTTCACTGTATGGTTAGTTTCTTGCTAGTGGGAAATGCTGTCTGGGTAATCTTTTATGACTGTTTTCCTTCTGCTGATTTTTTTTTCTTTGTAGAATAAATTCCAAGAAGTAAACTAACTGGGTTAAAAGACAAGAACATCTTCGCATGTGTCATTGTATTTCTTCCCAAAGGACTCAGCCATATTTTAAGAGCAGACGTACATGTACCACTTCCCAATGGTATTGCCTGTATTTGGAATATTCAGAGTTTGGCATATTAGCTTTCTCTCTCTCTCTCTCTCTCTCTCTCTATATATATATATATATATATATATATATATATATATATATATATATTCTCAACTTATTCCTTTTGTGAGTTGGTGATGTATACATTTGAAGACCTGAACTGAAGAATGTTTTCAGAATTTTATTTTATGATATAGCTTTCCTCCAAACTTCAAGATGTATGAATGTGACCTTTTGTATCCTTACCAAATTATTCAGTATAATTTAAAGTTACTGTTATCCTTCACTAGAGACTCCTGGAACTCTACTCACTAACAAACTTTCTTTGAACTGAATTATTTTAAAACTTCTAAAATTATTTTAATTTTTTTATTATTTTCAAGTAACTGTGTGTGTGTGTGTGTGTGTGTGTGTGTGTGTGACTCTGTCTGTGTGGGGATATGTGCACATGAGTGCTGGTGCCTTCGGAGGCCAGAGGTTTTGAATCCCCCTGAGCCTCTTTTAGATAAAAGGAAGGCTAGTACATAATCCTCATAACTGTCCACCACCTGCAGCATTGTTAGGGGCACAAAATGAAGAAGCACACTAGGAAGCTCCTGGAAGAGGTGGGCAGTGGCCGGCCCCCAACTCCATGCCAGATGGCTCTCCTTTCTCTGCTCTCCTCTCATCAGACTCCATGCTGTCTGGGGAGTTCACTCTAGCTCTGGGGCTCAGCACAAGTGATGCTGGCAGGTTCCCGACTTGGGTTTCCTCCTGTGTGGACAACCCCACTCATAACTTACCTAATGGTCTGCTCATGGGATTCAGTGACTACCTAGTGAAAAGCCTAGCCAAAGTAAGATCTCATACAGGCACTGTTGGGGTGTGGCGTCTCAGCTACTCAGCAGTGGGCACGTGGCCTCACCCCACGTGTGTAGCCTCAACAAACCAAGAGCCATTACTATCTATGATGTCTTCCTCTGCACTTCCAGCAATATCTTAATCCAGAAGTTTCTGACAAGATGCTTGGCTCTCCATGTCAACAGAAAGTATTTCTTTCATCCGTGTCCTTTGTGTCCTCTTCTTGGCAACCAGGAGGTCTTGGAGGGTTTGGGGGCTTCTCGGTCTTCACTGAACATCCCTTTGGCCACACTGTCCCAGCTTCAATCCGTCTTTCTCACTGGAGTGTAAGCCGTTTAAGGTGTGGTGCCCTGTGTTTGTGCCCAGGTTCCCTGGTCTTCTCACAGACCCTGTAGGGTGAAGGTGAGTCCTCTCTAGAAACAAGCGTGTAAGAAACCAGGTTACTGACCCAATCCTGTCTGCTGAGGGCATAGAAGACCTTGAGAGTCAGGAAGACCCTTCTTGGATGGAGAGTGCCATGGTGCCATCTGGTCTTGTTCTCACAGGTTGAAGTCTGATAGGCCCCATTAGGACAAGAAAGAAGGAAAAGGTAGACTGGTGAGTTTGGGGATTCTGATCCTCCTTGCTTGTGTGGAACTCTGGGCTCTACCTCTTAGCAACTCTGAGACCTTGGGCAGGTTACTTCTTTGATTTGGGACTCAGTGTGCCTTTGTATAAATGGACTTTCTTGGGCCACCTCTTGGATGCACAGAACAGCTGGCTTGTGGGGTGAGAACTGGACATGACGTTTCCTCCTGCGCTCTTCAGTGGCTCCTTCGCTAGGTCAGCCAGCCCTCTGGACTGTAGATGTACCAGCTGCAAGAAGCAGGTTTCTCAGCTTTAGGACAAAGAATGAAATGTCCACAGTTTAGGAATGTTGCCTGAAGTGTTGTGCACACAGGGGCAAGCAGGTGGGGTTTTGACTGCACTCCTCCTTTCGGAGGACAGAAGCAGGGAACACCAAGCCCTTAGCTGGGAGCAGCACAAGCTGCCTGTGTGGGACTTGGAACTGGTGGCTTCCTTTCTATGAACCTCAGTTATAACACGCGTGACAGTTCCAGCCCTTAAAGGCAGATGTGACCCCGACATCATCCCTGAAGCCACAGAGCACTCCCAGTGGAGCCCTAAGGATCCTCCAGCTCCCACTAGAAAATGGATTCAAGTCTCTAAGGCCTACTTGCCTTCCTGAACTAGTGGGAAGCCCCTGGCCTGGACTCAAGAAAATGAGAGGCACCACTAAGAGGCCCCCAGCTGGAGGAGGAGGAAACTGGAGTTCTTTTTTTTTTCCAAGGAGCCTTTTAAGTTATTTTCATTTTGCTGACTCGCACTTTTCTGAGTTAAGGAGCTTTGGGAGACGGTTCTAGGCCATTTAAGCAGAAAGCCTCATTGGCTGCAATCTCTGGGAAAGAAAGGAAGAGATTTAACACTGTGTGGGCCAGCTTGTGGCTCCCTCACTATTCCTAAGAGGCAGGTAGGGGCTTTGCCAAGTGTTTCTACCCTCCAGGGAGCTTAGCTCTTGTGGTGGCTAGTCTTATGTCAACTTGACACACAAACTAGAGTTATCTGAAAGGAGGGGGCTTCAGTTGAGAAAATGCCTCATATGATCTGGCTATAGGACATTTTCTTAATTAGTGATCAATGGGGTGGACTCAGCCCATTGTGGGTGGTACCTTCTCTGGGCTGGTGGTCCTGGGTTCTATAAGAAAGTAGACAGAGCAAGCCATAGAGAGCAAGCCAGTGAGCAGAACTCCTCTATGGCCTCTGCATCAGCGCCTGCCTCTAGATTCCTGCCCCATTTGAATTCCTGTCCTGGCTTTCTTCAGTGATGCACAGTGCTGTGAAAGCATGAGCCAAATAAACCCTTTCCTCCCCAAGTTGTTTTAGTCATGGTGCTTTATCATAGCAATGCCAACCCTAACTAAGATATCCCAGGACCAAGTAAACCTAAGCTGTCCAGAGTTAGTCAATAAAAACCACAGGGCAACAAGAGTTGAAGGTGGGCTGGGCTACCTAGGTTCTAAATTATGCTTCTGAGGCGCCTGTCTGCCTGCTTGCCTCCTTCCTTCCTTCCTTCCTTCCTTCCTTCCTTCCTTCCTTCCTTCCTTCCTTCCTTCCTTTCTTTCTTTCCTTTCTTTCGTCCTTCTCTTCTTTCTCTGTCATTGTTTTTAGTCAGAAGGGCAGCCTACAGAAGCACGCCAGTGCCTTCTCTGTACCCTTTCCCCTGCACAGGGTCAGAGACTCATTCATTTAGCTCCTTGTGTTTCTTAGGTCCACAGATAAGACCTCATGTGTTTGATCAGAATGATTAGGCTTAGGTTTGGGCATTATTGACAGCTTATACTGATGAAAGAACAGTACCCTAGAGAAGGGAGGACTCTTTCCTGACTGTGTCAGGGTCAGACAGCTAATAAATTAGAGGGCGAAGATTCAACTCCAAGTCTTTTTGAGGCCAGGTTCACTGTTACCCTCATCATAGCTTTGGCACATCTAGTAATCATCTCTATCTGAGGCAGCTGTGCATCAGACCCTGTTCTGCATAACCAAATCAGAGAAGTGTTCTCCTTCCTGACTGGACTACAACCATGCTCACACTCACCTTGACTCTTTCCCTTGTGGAGCAAAGCATGATGGCAAAAAGTGGAAGCCAGTGTACATACACACACAACACACATGCATGCACAGTGTCTCTGTCTCTTTCTCTCCTATCTCTCTTACACATACTCACACACTCTATATCTGTCTCTCCCCCCCCCTCACACACACACACACACTGAACTTCTTTATCATGTGATATGCAACCACACAGAAATGAACCAGAGCTATATGTGTATCACAAATAAATCATAAACGTAATCTCAAAATCGTATTTGTCTAGTAAAAATGGTAAATATCAGAGTGAACTTTAGAGCTTGAGACTGTTATGTAAAATGTTAAAACTTTTGAGACATCCTAGAAATTTTTTTTGTGACAGGTTCTCACTATGTTGCCCTGGCTGTCCTGGAACTTGCTGGGTAGACCAGGCTGGCCTCGAACTCACAGAGATCTGCCTGCCTCTGCCTCCCAAGTGCTTGACTTAAAGGCATATGCTGCTATGTATGAATAATCTCAAAATCATACTGAATAGTAGTAGTAGTAAATATGAGAGTGATCCTTAAAGCTTGAGGCTATATGTAAAATATTAAAACTCCCAAGACATCCTAGACATTTTTAATGAACATTGTCCAGGTGTGGGTAGAGTATGAAAACTCCAGCAGGAAAGACACATGCCAATTTGGGGACAGTCCTCTCATGATGGCAGAGTGAACATAGCAAAGAGGCTCTGTAATGTTTCAGTAATTTAAAGCAAGTATGCAGAAAGCAGAACATGCCCAGGGTTTGCACTACTGTGCCACATTACACACACTTACCCCTCTGTGGACCTGAAGTGTAAACTTGGCCTGGATTTCAGCTATGAGAGGGGGTCCCTCCTCACTCGGGGGCTGTAGGGAGGATTAAGTCACAGAGCAGTAAAGGCATTTGACAACTGTAAAATATCAAAGGACTGTAGACAGTTACTATCCATCCCCTTCTGTGCTTTTCCCTTTCTGACTCATACTGTGGCACCTACAAGGGCAGAGACAGCTCCTAATTCATCTCCTGACCCTAGGCTGGGCTCAGGAGCTGTGACTAGCTCTGAGTCGAACCCTGGGGTGCAAGAATCACTGTCTGCACCTCCTCTCTCACCTTCCAGCACTCAAAGGGCTGGATGGCTTGAGCAGAAACCTTTATCACACTTGAGGACACATAAATCCATTGTCAAGTTATTATCAGATGCTTAGAAAAGGATGGTTGGAAGCCCAGCCCTCACCCTGGGCACCAAGAATGCTACAGGAACCAGAGATCCCCTCCCAATCTTTCCCCTCTGGCTCCTGTGCTAGCTAGCGCCCCCCCCAACCCCCAGCTGGGCTTTCTCATCTGGCTGACTGAGGTCAAGGGTAAGTGCAATGTAAGTGATCTAACTTGGTCAAGGACGTCTTGGAACTGAGTTCTTCCATGCCCTTATCTGATTCCCTCAGAGCTCTATAGAGGGTTGCCTTTGCTCTCAATCAGAAGGGGGAGATTCAGGGGCCAGTGAGGTTCCAATGAGCAGAGCCAGGAACAAATCTGATTGTGCTGATTCTGATGGGCTGAGCTGTCTCAATGGACTCCAAAGGCAAAGCTACACCAGGAAACCATGTTAGCAACAAGATGCATGTATTCCCCACCTTGTGCTCCACCAGCACAGTGGCAGAGGCAGCTAGAGAAGCTGCCGGTAAGAGTTTCCTTTGTATTTTGAATGTGTAGTCTTTAATTAGACTTTGCCTTAATTGCAAGATTTCCATATACCCCATGACTGCTGTGTGCCTCATCTGGGGATAAATACGTCTATCAAGTAAGAAGCAAATTGTGGCTGTTGCCTTGGCCCTGTCATTCCATTGGCTTGCTCCTCCACAGTTCCTCTGGGGACATAGCATAGCTTTCCCCTGCTAAAGTGCTTTGGGGCCCACATTTTAATCAAAAGTGTACCTGCCTCCAGGAAAAAAAAAAAAAGAAGAGTATGGACTCAGCTCAAAAGTGATTAAATTTAATAACCAAAAGACCAGAAAAAGGCTGCTTTGCAGCACATAATTTCACCAGATATTCCTCCTGTCACGTGGCCATATTCTATATGCTGTATGGGGACACTTTATTAAAAAATGCCATTTATTTTAACAGCAGCAATAAGGAAAACACACACCTTCTCCCTCTTTCTCCCCACTGTGTTAAAGGCATTTGTGGTTATTAAATTACTCTTGAGTAGAGGAATGCCTGTCTCCAAATTTACTCTGAAGCATTTCAATAAAATGATCTCAAATGTTTATTCACTCAGCAAATACTCACCCAAAGCCATTCTGGGCCCACTGCCTAGCCAGCACTGGGATAATGAGGTAAAGCAGGCAGAGCTCCTTCCTGCTTCCCATTGGCTCCCAGAGCATGGGGCGGGACAGCTAACAGAGGCACAGCCCCGGGCCTGGCCCCTGTCTCCTAGAGGAGCTAATTGATGGATGGATGGGTGGGTGGGTGGATGGATGGATGGGTGAATGGATGGATGGATGGATGGATGGATGGATGGATGAATGGATAGATGAGGGGAACAGTAGATCTGGAAAGATTAGAACACACTAATGTCTCAAGGCTTGGGCTGACACTGCATGAAACCCAAGGGGTTTTAAGAGAAGGATTAATAGCTCTCTTGGACTGTCCTAGAGGAGGGGTACTGGCCAATAGCTGATCCTCTGGCCAGAGGATAGGCACTGGAGTTACAGGCAAAGAGAACAGGGAGGGGGAAGGCCTGGAACTGTGCAATTCTCCTACAGATGTCCACAGGCTGTCTCCACTCTCATTTCTTGTTTTTCCCCAGCTAAAATGTAAGAAAACAAAATTCCTTCAGAGCAGTGTGGGAGGGTGTCCAGCCAGAGGGTCAAGGGCGGGATAAAGGCCAGGTGAGTGTCTAGCTCACTGTTCCTTCAGCCCTGCAAGAAGTCCAGTGTGGAGGCAGGATCAGCTGAGAGGCCAGGCTGCAGGGTGAACCAAGGTAGCGCCGGAGTGACCACCTTAGGAGCTGGACTTGGTCTTGAGATGTTTGCAGGGAATCATGGGGTTTTGAGCAGGGAGGCCCATGGCTAGCAGGGAGGGCCACTGTGGTGAGACTGAGCAGAAGAAAGAGGGTAAGGCTGCAGTGAGGGGAAACAGGAGCCTCGAGAGAGACGCAGGGAAGCCTGGAACCAAGGCAGAGCCAAGCCGAGGCGATTTGCTGACTACAGGCGGCAAAACAGAGGCTCCGCTCATCCTGGCTTGGCAGTGAGTGGACAGGGACATTGCTAGCCAAGAGGGTGCCTGGGACCTGTCCCTGGGACACGGTGGAGGGCTCTGCAGCACGACTTGTGCTCTGGGGCTCTTTGCTTGAACAGGAATTTCATTGTTTAAAACAGCACCCAGATGCAGGCCTCATGCTTATGGAGTCAGAAACGGAGCTGACAGGATGCTCTTTAAATAACATAAGACAAGTGGGAGCCTGTGGAGCGAGGGGTCCCAGCATCTGCCATCTTACCACTGACGCCAGGATGTCCAGCTCCCACCTCCAGCCCTTTAAAGATGGTGCTGTCATGATGGGGAAGGCATCATCCCATCTTAGTTCTGGGTAAACAGGCCAGGGTCTCACGCCATCAGGAGTGGGACCTCAGTTCTCCTTCCGCCTGTTTGCTCAGCTGTGATCCAGGCATGGTGATAGCATCTGTCTTGCTGTGCTGAGCTGAACAGCCAGTTGTTGAGGGACCTGAGCAAGCCCAGTGCACTGGAACGGCTGCTCATACCCCAGGAATACTGTCACCCAGGCAAACCCTGTGTTAGGATGGGCACTGCTGCCCAGCACAGGGCTTACAGCTCACACATCCTCAAACCCTTGGCATGGTTGAGGCTCCTGATGCTCGGGGCACCTCCAGTGTCCCCTGGATCCAGCTCATATGCAGACCACCAGGGTGTGATCTCTGGAAAAACCTCATCCTCCCAGGTGTCTCTTGCCCTGGGTCTCCTGAGGCCCCAGGCTCTGCTAAGCAGACCCTGCTCCTCAGTAGAGCCCCTGATACCAGAACCCCTTCAACCCCCACTACCCCAACCTTCCTTCTGTGAATGAATCCCCCACAGCCCCAGCTGCTGTCCAGAACATTCTAACATTCTCCCAAGGTCCTTCTGTTTGCAACCTGCCTGTCTCCGAGGGTAAATTGCCTTCCCCTTACCTGTGTATTCCCACCATGGGAAACACCCTGTCAGGAAACCCTAGGTCCCAGGCTGACTCAAGTGTGCCTGCTCCAGAACCTTGTGATTCTAACATTGCTCACATTAGTGAATTCCATTTGTGTTTTTTTGTTTGTTCTTTTGTTTTTGTTTTATTGTTGGAGACAAGGTATTACCATATGGCCCTGGCTAACCTGGAACTCAAAGAGATTTACCTCCTCTGCTTCTTGAGTGCCGGGATAAAAGTCATGGGCCTGTCTTGCCTACCAGACCAAGACATGACCTTCTGAAGGGCAGTCTCCTTTGCTCACCATGGGTCCTGGGCCCAGCACAGAACCTGGCACAAGGGAATCAGGAGAAGTCAGTTCTCAGCTAGTAGAAGACAGTTCCCCAGTCACAGGACACTGCACATCCCGCACTGCCAGGGGACTCAGATGGGGTCAGGGAGATGGGGCAGGACTGACTTCCCTTCAGGGCTGCCAGGGTGCTGCCACCTCCCCTGGGGCTGTCATCTTGGCGCCTTTCATGTGTGCTCCCGCTTTAACCCCATTCATGGGGGCCACCGCCACGTAATTGGATTGAGCAGGCACTGACAAGGTCAATTTGACAATTTCATTAATCTTTTATTAAACACGAGCCCTGAGCTCCAGCCAAGCTTGTCTGTGAGCTGTCCCCAGAACGTGCCTGGCATATTCCTGTCTCCTATGCTTCCGCTAGGCCAGACGTGACTGTCCTGGTGATGCCGGCCATGACAGAGTGCTTCCTGGGTGCTGGACCCAATGCAGAGAAAATCTCTCAGTTTCCCGGGCCACGTGGTATATGATTAGTGTGCCACATGATTATTATCAGAATGTTGATGGTGGTGGTGCTAGTGATGGTGATGAAGTCACAGTAACCTTGACAATTAAAAAAAAAAAACTCTTCCTTTGTTAAGAATGAGATTGTGAAATTCTTTCTTAATGAAAGAAGAGCAGCTGACAGTGGGACAAGCAGGTTAGAGTGGACCAAACTGAGGTTCAGAGAGAACAATAAAGATGACTACGATAAAAGGTGTGTCCGGCACATGATACATAACACAAGTTGTTAGAAGTGGAAGGACGGGGGAGGGAAAGGAAGAGAGGAGGGATCTGGAAGGCCGATGGAAGCTGAAGCCTCTGTAAGAACCTAGAGAAAGGTAGTGGACACACCTTTCTGTTTGAGAGGAGGACCTTGAATTAGACAGAAGCTCCCGGGATTCAAGAGAGAAAAAGGAGAGAGACGGGTACCAAGAGGAGGTGCCTAGGTGGAGGCCAGAGTGAGTGTGACAGGGAGGGAGAGAGGAAGATGTGGCTGGAAGACAAGGTGGGACTATGGCTCAACCGGAAGGTATTCAGCAAGGAGCAGGAAGCATCATTTGAAAGCACTTCTGGATACATTGTGGGGATTGGGCAGGACTGGGCTATTTCAGGCATTCTGGCAACAGGAAACAAGGACTCCTGAGAAACTGTAGGAAGGTGCGGGATAAGAGCAGGGGAGAAGGACAGAGGGCCCATAGGATTTCAGGCAGGGGAATGGCTGTCTCTGTAGCTGGACAGTCAGGGCGGGGGGGGGGGGGGGGGGGGGGGGGGGAGTTCCATGCCAGGCCCAGACAACACAGTGAGCATCAGTCCCCGCCCTCCCCCAGTGGCAGCAGCTGTTCGGATCATGAATAGCATGGGCTGTGTAAAGCTCTTAATTAGTAGGGACAGACAGGTTGTCAAATGAGACCCTTGCTGACACAGCCATGCCTGGGGCTTGTCTCCAGGGCTGTAAGCAGATAGGCTGCCTCTAACACCATAGGTTAATGGCTCCCCTGGCAAGGCAAAAAGCACAGGGACTCACAACTTGGAAACTGACAGGCTCACCTCCAAGGACCTAAGAAGTCATCAAAGCCCTTGGCCAGTTGCTGCAATGCCACTCAAGGCCTGAGCTTCTCTGGAGACCTCAACTCCCCTCCTTTGCTGATTCCTGCTCCCCACAAAACTTGAACTTCCCGAGGAGTAGACTGCATAGACATTGGCCATGGGCTGGGCACCTGCCAGACCCTGAGATGTGGAGATGGGCACCCATGGTGGAGCTCTGAGAGAACTCCAGAGAGGGGTGATCTATGCAGGCAGCCAGCGATACTCAGTGCCGGGAGTAGAGTGTGTCCCCAAGAGAAGAGATGGAAAACTGAGAGGCTGTTCTTTAGGGAAGCCTTCACAGAGGGCGTGACCTCTGTGCTAGACCTTAGACTATTCGCAGAGATTCTATGAACAGGCCAGGGGTGGGAAACTTTGGACATCTCTTGATGACCAGCCTTGTGTCTTATTATTATTGTTGTTGTTATTGTTATTATTATCTGGTTATGTAAAATGTGCCATAAGAGTTGGGAGAAACTGGCTTGCTCATGTTTCAATCTACCTGAAGCAGAACCTAAGGAAGGGTTCACCAGCTCCCTGCCTCCTTATTGAAAGAGGGGAGCAGAGAAGGAGTGAGAGTGGATGGAGGCACAGAGATTCAATGTTTAAATCCAATCTGATTAGTCTATCTGCTTCTGGAAATGCCCCCAGGCTCACTGCTGCCCCGGGACACAGTCCAGCCTCGGCTGTCAGCTTCTCTCCATGTACCTGGCCACTGCTCACCTGCCAGCCTCTTCCCTCAGGCCCACCCTCTTCCCCTTGCATGCCTCCTGCACCTTCTGCTCCTGCTCTTCCCAGGGAAGCCACGGGTAGTCTGCACCCTCAGGCCTTGTTAGTGTGGCTTACTCCACTTGAAGGGTCTGTTTCACCCAGGGGACCCCATGGATAGCATCGCCAGCTGTGGTAGCATGTCTTCTCTGGGAGAACTGAGGTGTTCAGAGGCAGGTATAAGGCAGCTGGGCCTTTGGGAGTTCTTCAGTCCCCTTGCTCAGATGTGAACCAGTCCACTGTACCTCCTTCTTCCAGGCAGGTAGACATCTTTTCATCAGTACCCCTGATGCTTACAGGGCTCTGTGTGGAGGAAATAAAGGTGCAGCCTCCCAGTCAGTCACTGTTGAGGACCTGAACCCTGGCTTCCCTGTGCCACATTGCAGAGTTATTTCATCTCAGTGTCTCTGGTTCCTCCTCCCTAAACCAGGATTAATGATAGAAACTGTTTTGTTGCAGGAACTAACCTGGCTGTCATTTGAAGGTCTTAGAAGAATGCCTGGCAGGGAGCAAGTGTTCACTAGAGGGATAATCATTACTATTGCTTTTTAATTTGAAAATAATAAAGTACAAGGTAAAAATACTCAGGAGAAAAAAAAGAAATAGAATCCCTCTCAATTACCTTATGGTTGCTTCCCGGTGTTCTGTTCATCGTGGATGTGTTGAACATCTATTGTGTACCCACACTCACACGTACACACACACAATCCTGAGATACTCTTCTAGGCTTGCTTTTCTTATACACCAATGCCTTTCAAGACACATCGTGTCTTTATCTGGCTTTGTAGTCACGAGGCCTGGTACAGACCAGGCACTGCATCAACTCCTGTAGAAGTGGGAGAGGAGAGACACCGGGAGTCAGGCTGGCTTGGGGCAGCAGCTGTGGCTGAGGTCCAAAGAGTCAATTACAGCACAGCAGTTGTCACTGCTGAAGGGAAGGGTGACCACATATGAGCTCCTTCCTGCACTTAAGATACATTCCCTTAAAGTTTCCTGGCTGGAAATGTCAGTTCCAAATGTATACAGTAATGGCTTTGGAGATGAGGTCTTTGGAAGGTATGGGGGATTGGGTGTGGTCACCGGGCCTCATGATGGCACGGTGGCTTCTAAGAGGCAGAGAGACCTGAGCCACTGCACACACACATCCTGTCTCCCCACGGGATGCTATCTGCCATGGTTCAGGGAAGCAGAAAGACCCTCACCAGCTGCCTGGAGCTGTGTTCTTGCACTTTCCAGCCTCTAGAAGTAGGCGCCCAAGAATGTTTCTTTATGGATTGCTCCTCCCAGGAGTCTGGTTCTCTGAGCACAAAGCAAACTGAGACGCCCCTCATTTTAGTGGCAGATCTTGAAGCAGAGAGGAACGGGTTCCCCTTGAAGTTACTCAACAGTCAGGGAGGGGAGAGTTAAGCCCAGCCAGGCCTTTGCCTTTGTGCTCAGGTGACATGTACCAACCTTCCCTTCTTCCCTCCCAGTCCTCCTCCCCTACAGTATACACTGGGGGGGGGGGGGACGGCCAGGGTGGGGACAGCCAGGGTGGGGACGGCCTTTGCTCCTGTGCTGCAGTGCTCTGCAGTTTCCCCAGCCCCGAGTTTGTGGTAGAACCGGGAGCAGCTGTTTCCAGATGGGTCCCAGGTAAGAGGCAGAGGGGAACAGGGGACATGGCCAATGGAGGAGAAAGGTTACTAGGATAAGGGGAACTCATTACCTTTGTTGCTGCTGGTGATTTTTGGCTCTTGGAAGCGACAGTATTTTGCCTTGGTTTGGAAGCTTTGCCCCCTCGGTCTCCCCCGCCACCACATCTAGGCCCACATAATCTCCTGCAAGAAGGGAGGCAAGCTTGACCTTGGCCTAGTGGATTCTACTGGGTCTCACTGCTAGCAGACTAAAGCATTTTCTTTACTAGAAACGGCTCTTTTCTGGACCCTCCTCACAGGTCCTCTGTCATCTTCACTGCGCCCTCTGCCCTTTGTGTGTGCAGTGTCCTCTGCCCCTTTTTTTTTTTTTTATCTTGTCTCAGAATCACATGGCTCCTCTTGATCCACCCACTCCTCTGACCACAGTGACCTGCCCCTCTGAGTACCTCACACAACCTTCCTCTTGGACTAACTCCAGTGCTCATATAGCCTTGTCTGTGGATGCTAGCATCCTACCCTAGAAGGGTGCCTAGGATGGGAGGCTGGGCAGTAGGTGGTTTATAGCATTGGCTAGGTGTGGGTTTCAGGCAGCCAGGGAACCAGGCAGTTTCCCGTCACATGCTAGATTCAGCTGTGAAAGAACCCGGATGTGTGTGTGCTTTATCTAAGGGTCTGGGAAAATCCTCTTTCCAAGTCTCAGATTCTGCATCTGAAAGATGGCAACGATGCTGGTTGAGTCGAAATGTTACACAGGCAAAAGTGTAGACAATAATTAAACGTAGCAAGTGCCCTGCTAATGTGTATTCCCTCCCCTGGCCCTTTCCTTGAGCCACAAAGGTAACTACAGGGGGGAAAAAGGCCCCGAACTCAAAGTGGAATAACAAAACTGGCTCCTGGCTGGGCATGCCAGAGCTGGCTGGGCAGCCTGGCATGGCCTTCGAATAAACTCCAGCTGGGTGTTGAGATGCCAAACCATGGCTGACTCTTCACAGGGTTTCCCAGAGTCCAGCAGCAGCTGTGGGGAAACATTCACTTCCCATCCTGCTTGGACCTTTGAAATGACATTCTTAACTGGAAACACTGAACACCAGCGGGTTCATGGAAGATTAGTCTCTGTCAACTGCACTTTGGTAATTAAAAGAGCACATTTTACTAGAGCCCCGGGCTGCTTACCCAGAAATGCGTTCGAGATCACGATACCCAAGTGATTGGGTGTGAATTGGCTTGAGCTCATGGCCATCTTGATGGCAAGTCTCTCTTCTCAGTGAGTGGAACTACTGGCCACCTCTCACAGGGGTTCTCAGTTTATATCCCACGTCTGCCCAGTGCCAGACGTTCAAAGCAGGGATGAGAGGCTGGGAGAGAATTCCCCTTCTAGCTGGGACACTTCCCTCAGGAAATGTGCATATGGCTGACACTACCCCACAAGTGTGTATTCCAGATGGCTCAGGCTGGCCCTGTGGAGTGTGACCACTTCCAGTGGGTACAATTTTCCTTGATATTGTCTTCATGGCTATCCAAAGGAACCAATTCACGTAACAGTTCTGGACTCAGTGATGTTACTTCACTTATTCATCTGTCATCCTTTTATCCACGGATACAGTCATTTATTTAACACAAACTTATGGAGTTTCTTTGATGTTCCTGGCTTACTTTGAATCTGGATGTTTGTATGATTATAGAAGATTCAAGGTCCCTGTCTGCATAGAGCTTATTCTCTAGTGGAATAAGAGACACAAACTCTAAGGGACAAATAGACCTGAGGACAATCATAGTTTTAAAATAGTTTGTGTTTATGATAGTGGGAGAGTGCATTTAGCAGAAAATGCTTCAGATTTGGAGTTTTGTTCTTTCTCAGGCTGGTGACATATGGCAATGTAACACAAAATCTAAATTGGTCTTTTAATAAAAACCCAGAGCCAGATATTGTGGCAAATGCTGAAAGATCAGAGAGACAAAGGAACAAGCCACTGCCACCTCTCACCTCACCAACTCCACAAATTCTCTGACTTAATGCCTCTGGGAGGTAGAAAGAGCTCCAGCCAAAAAGCGTTCCTCAGCCGAAAAGGGCTCCGGCTGAAAAGGCTTTAGTTCCTCTCTCCCCAGGCCTTATATAACTTTCTCTGCTCAGCTGTTTCACTTCCTTCCTAGTGCTGGGATTAAAGGTGTGTGACTTCCCAAGCAAAGGAATGAGATCTCAAGTGCTGGAATTAAAGCCGTGTGAATCCCAAGTACTAGGATTAAAGGAGTGTGCCACTATTGCCTAGCTCTGTTTCTCTCCTAGACTGAATCAATCTCATGTAATCCAGGGTGGCTTTGAACTCACAGAGATCCAGATGGATCTCTGCCTCCCGAGTGCTAGGATTAAAGGTGTGTGCCACCACTGTCTGGCCTCTATGTTTAATCTGGTAGCTTGTTCTGTTCTCTGATCTTCAGGCAAATTTTATTGGGGTACACAATATATTACCTACACATGGCAATATGTTTGTTCTCTCAGGAAGCCAGACAGAAATGTAAACCATGGCTTAGTTGATCACATAGTACAGTGCTGTCAGCATTGTGGACATGGTTATCCAATTAATCATAAGCTATTCAATACTTTATTATAAAATAGGCTTTGTGCCCTATGACTTTGCCCAGATGTAGGCTGACACAGTGTTATTAGCATGTTTAAAGTAGAGCAGACTTAGCCAAGATGTCCAGCAGGTCAGGTGTATCAAATGCATTTGAATTTACATTTTTCAACTCCCTGTGTTTTTTTAGGAGTTAATTCCAATGTGTGAGAAATAATCTTTGTCAGCTTGATAGGATTAAGAGGCACCTAGGATGCTAGTATAGCACATCTCTGTGAATTTACAGAGAGGATGAACTAACCAGGGAAGACCTACACTGGATGTAGACGGCATCCACACCGCAGTGAGGGTCCAAGATGAAAAAACAGTGGGGTGGCAGTGGTGGGGAAAGCTGAAAGCCAGCCAAGCCTCCTGCCAGGCCGTTCCTCCCTCCATTGGTGGACTACCTGGAAACATGAGATATTTGGGTGGCCGGGGTGTGGGGGGGGGTGCGAATCGATTCAATCAAGAACAGCAATGGGGAGAGTGAGATGAGAAGTTGGCCAGGAAGCAGGACTCCAGTGGAGGGCAAGAGCTGTGGTTCAAGTCAAGTGGAAAGGAAAACCCATGACGGTTTTCAAGCAAGGAAAAGACATGACCAAACTTTTGTCTTAGGAAAGATCATTCATTCCAATTACTGTGTCAAAAAGACCACATGGAGGCAAGCATGGAAACAAGAGAAAGCCCCTGAAATGCTCAGTCCACGATGGGTTCAGGAGGACTGAAGTGCTGGTGGAGATAAGAAGTGGTTAGCCTGGAGATCTGCTCTGGAGAAAGTTAGGTCAGTGGGATGGATGAGGACAAGAGAGAAAAGGGGAAGTCAGCACAAGGCAGCCCCAGAGTTTTAGCCTGAACAACTGGAAATCTGGAGCTGCCGTTATGACTGGATTAGGAAGGTTTGTGAGGACAGACTGGGGACTCAGTGATACGTTTAAGTGCATGCTGGACATATGAGGGGAGAATCTGGCATAGTAGTTAGATATGAGGATCTTAAGGTACTAGCTTGGGACTTGACCTGTACACCCAGGCGTCACTGGTGCATAGATGACATTTAAAACCAGGCAAAGGACGAGAATATGCAGACTGTTACAAGTTGCAATGTACACATATGCATTTTCTAATGGTCTTAGGTGACCCCTGAGAAAGGGTTATTAGAACTCTCCAAGGGTCACGATCCACAGGTTGAGAATTGCTCTAAGTGAACATGGTAAATGGAGAGCTGAGGGAAAAGAGAGCATGAAGAAAGCCCTCCACAAACAGTCCTTATATCTTCCTATCACAGATGGCCTCCCTATAACTGCCTCCCCTCGACCCCTCCCCCCCACTGCTCAATATGGTGCTGCTATTTCTCTGACCTCACCTCTTCCACATCCTACCATCAAATCTACAGAAACCTCTAGGTATGGTGTTCTGGCTCACTTAAAGTCTGTGCCTTAGTGCTTCATACGGCTATAACAAAATACACAAACAACAGAAATGTCTCGCTCACAGTTCTGGAGGCCGAGAAGTCCAACATGAAAGTGCTAGCTATTGGTATCAGATGAGGGCCCCCTTCCTCAAGCATGATGCCATTTGTGTGTCCACAGAGAGCTCCTGTAGGCCTCTTGTACATGGTACTAGTCCTATTCCTGAGGGGACCTGGTGACTTTCCAAAGACCCCCTCCTTCTGATATCACCATTAAGCTTCAATGTGTGTATTTGGGGAACATAAGCATTCAAGCATCCAGTCGGACACAGGAGCCTGCCTTCTCCTTCCTGAAGGAATAACTCATTTGACACAAATAGTGCTTTACTCAAATAGAGCCACTGTGCTACCTCTACCCAAGTTAGTCATCATGCTGACAGCAAGGCTCCTTTTCCAGATAAGGAAATGGAGGCATGCAGAGATTTGATGATTTGCCCAAGTTCACATCAATCCACAGCATCTGGCTCATTGACAGGGCACCAGAAGCCTCCAGACAGAATTGCCTACCCGAAAGAGAGCCTCCACAGGCAGCTGGGAGGAAAGTTCCAGCTTAACTGAGTGCATGGTGTGGATCAGATGGGCTGAGGCAACCAGGGAAGAACATAGACTTTGTGGCGATATTAGAGGAATCGAAAGCTAGGATAGTGGGTGGTGGAGACAAACAGGGACTCTGTTTGCTTCTATCAGTGTTCAGACAAACCTGGGAAAGGCTCCTTTTTCTGGGCTGCTTTACTTCATAAGGATAAGAAACAGGAGACAGAGATGAACTATAAATGATGGCCGATGGTTGGGGAAGAGTAGGGACTGTTACCATCACCTCTTTTGACTGGCTCAAATTCAGGTATACATATATGACAGGCAGCTGGAAATGCAAGCCTGTGTGTGTGTGTGTGTGTGTGTGTGTGTGTGTGTGTGTGTGTGTGTGTGTTAGCTTCCTGAGTTCAGATCCCAGGTAGCTACATGAAGCTAAATGCAATAGTACATGTCTGTAATCCCAATATGCCTACAGTGAGATGGGAGGCATGGCCAAGGGAAACCTAGAAAGTCACAGATCAGCTAGCCTGGTACACGCAATGGTAAACCACAAGAGACCTACTCTCAAAACAGGTGGAAGGCGAGGAAGGACACCTGGAGTTGTTTTCTGACCTCCACACATGAGCTGCAATATACACATGCCTGAACACACATGTACATGAACACACGGATGGACACACACACACACACACACACACACAGATGACACAGACAAAGACACAGATTCTCCCCCCCACCTCTCTCTCTCTCTCTCTCTCTCTCTCTCTCTCTCTCTCTCTCTCTCTCTCACACACACACACACACACACACACACACACACACACACACACGTAATATTGAGCAGGAGTTCATTCCAGGAATTCCCAAGACCTCGGAGGAAGAGTGTAATAGAGCCAAAATGTGAACTCTGGTCTCTCTCTGGAACTGGGATCTGCTTGGAGACAGGCAATCTGAGGGATGATGTCCCTGAGTCCAGCCTCTGCCATGCAGCTGTGCCAAATACCAACAAGCCCAAGGATGCTGTAGTGCACAGATGAATCTGTAAATCACACAGACCTAACTCAACTCTTATTTATCCACTTACAAGGCATGTGATCTCAGGATGTTATCTAACCTCTTTGAACCTCAATTTCCATACCTATAAAATGGATATAATCTGCCTTCAAAGAGTTAACGTGGCTATTAAAGTGATTAATGTTGTGAATTGCGCAGTGCAGTGCCTGACATACAGTGAGTTTGCTTTCTCTCCTTCTACTTCCCATTTCCCAGGATGGTAGTGTCACATCAAAGGAACACAGAGTGTCAGAAGGGACAACATGACTCTAATACTCTGAGCAGTAGCAAGGGAGAGGGATCTGACTGGACAAAAGACTATTGCCATGTACCCAACACAAAGGCATTCCCAGGAGCAGCAAGGATGGTGTGGGCACTACTCTATCCACTATAAGTCACAGTGGCACACTAGCTGAACGCCTGGCTGGCCACTCTGGTTGCTGGTGGGCCTTGGAACAGCAGGCAGCTAGGGGACCTCATGGAGGAACCCTTCCTGGGGAGCAAGTGCCATGTCTTGGAGGTTGCCTGTGCTTTCCCACCCAACTGGGCACTCCGAGAAGGAGCATGTCCTCTATCCATCTGTTTCGCTTTAACCACGGTGTTGGCTGCCTTCCTTCTCGGCTGCTTCTGGCCAGGGGCTTTCCAGTGAGTTAACAGCCCCTGGGAGAGTGGGAGAGGAAGCCCTAAGGGGAAGGCATTGAGATGGGAGGCTTTCCAAGGCTCTCAGGCCAGCCCAACCGCATGCTCTGTCCTCAGCCTCCCTCTTCAGCTCCATCAGCGCTTCCTGCAAGAATCAACTGTTGCGGTTGCAGCATAGATATGCATAAGGCAGAAACGGGTGGCTGTGGAATTCAGGACACCAAATGTCCTCACGCTTCATTTTGTCATTTTTTTTTTCTTAAACAGACTAAAGAATCGGTGGCCCATAAAAGTAACACTAATGTTAATACTTCACGTGTGTACAGAAATTTAAACCTGGTGGCATACAGACTTGAGACTTGAGCTCAACTTATCTCCCCAACCCCTGAAAGAGCACAGAAGGGAGTCTGCCTGGGCTCCGCACTGTCACCTACTCCTCTGAGAGACATTAATTAGATGGTGGCATGACAGGGTCCTGGGGCGGGCACCAGATACTGAGCAGTTCAATGGGAAATGATCTGTTTATCGTGACTCATTCATTCACCAGGCGTCCTCAGTCCCTACCAAGTGCCTTGCTTTATCTCCATCTTGATTCTGATCTGTAAGAGGAACAAGAGTCTGCTGTCCTGGGTCACAGGATGGGATAAATATGCAAATCTGTCTTTATTACTTTGTTGTCCTGACCTTGGCAGCAGGAATAAAATGCCACCTTGTTCCTCCGCCATCTCATTTGGATATGTTGTTCTTGTAATTGAAGGCTGTAGTTGTTGTAAGCTACTGAAATGTCAGTGCACCATCTGGTCCAAGGTTGGGTATATAACACGGTCCTGTTGTGTGAATGAGTCTGTGCGGGCAAGAGGGCAGAAGGATGTCAAGGAGCTGAGATAAAGAGAGTGGTGCTTGGAGACTGGGTTTGACTGTAAAAGCTGTTGGGTGAACACTGATGGGCACCTGTGCAGTGTCCTGCACGGCCCTGTGTGCTGGTGCTGACATACAAGGGATCCATCTGCCTTGTGACAAGGACCTTTTAGTTTAGTGGAGTGCCTCAGAACACATGCACAAGTACACTCAAGTGTCTCAGATGTTGGAATAGAATGTTCAGGGCATCTAAGGAGGAGGAGCCTGGATTTCCTAGATTGAATTTTAAGGCTACACATAGTGACACACACTTCTAATCCTAGCACTTGGGAGGCAGAGAATAGCAGATCTCAGTGAGTTCAAGGCTAGTCTTGTCTATTCTAGGCCAGTCAGAGGTATATGGTGATATCCCCCTTAAAAAGAAAAAAGAAAAAAGAAAAAAGAAAAAAAAGACCTGGAAGGCTTCCTGGAGAAGTAATCTTTTTGTGGAGGCTTCCAACCACAGTTCACTGGATTGTCAGAGTGTGAAGGCTGTTCCTGGAAGAGGGATTTGAATGGTTTTAAAAGGTCTATTTCTTCACCTAAAATGCTGTGGCAAAGTCAAGGGATTGGAAATAGCTCGACTGGGCAGGAGCAAAAGGTAAAGGCACCATGGCTCTTTGGAGAGAAGGAAGGTCAGGAGAGAACATCCAGAATGGGTTTGGGAAGGCTCCCACGCTGGTCCACACCCCAGTTTCTCCACCTGTACCTGAGGACCAAGCTGTTTTCCTCACATTGCTACCTTGAGAATTAAGGAAGATGACCATAAAGGGCCCAGCATGGTTCCCAGCCCACCACTCATACAAATCTTTCCTGTTACTCAACCCAAAAGCTGTGCGTAGGAGTATGGCCAGATCTGAGTTTAGAAGGGCCTGAGGGCTGAACATGGCTCCCATGGAGAATGGTGGAAGCAAAGGTGTGCTGGCCACGGTCTTGGGAACAAAGCCTTCCATGTCCCCTCGCACCAGCAATGAGCAAACATTCAGAGCCTGGTTCTGGCTGGGGGCAGGGAACAGAGTGGAAGATGCCAGCCGGGGTGGGGTTGGGGGGTGGGGACAAGCAGGAGAGCCTGGGGGACTGTCGCTGGGCATTTGCAGCTACCTCCCTTGGTGTAGTTTTTCTCTGGGGTTTAGAGGGAGGGCCCTGTCACTTAGCCAGGAAGCCATCTCCACTTTGAGCTGTTTTGAACTCTGTCCACATCCCAGGGCATCTGGGAGCTATCAGCTGCCTGAGCAAGTCAGGAAACTGCCATGTAACACACACACACACACACACACACACACACACACACACACACACACACACACACACCTTCAGCCCCTCAGGCCTCAGTGTTCTGGTGTGTTGGGGGGGGGTTGGGGGGGTTGGGGGGGTTCCACCCAGATTGGCAGCATCTAACAGTCTTTGGGTACTCTGCCCAT
This sequence comes from Peromyscus maniculatus bairdii, assembly GCF_049852395.1. NCBI lineage: Eukaryota > Metazoa > Chordata > Mammalia > Rodentia > Cricetidae > Peromyscus > Peromyscus maniculatus. Next base: position 132,257,316 of record NC_134853.1, read on the forward strand.
TTCTGACACTCCTTAGATGAGGTTCTCTGGGATCAGTGTCCTGTGAAGAATGGAAGACTGTCTGCCAATTTACAGCACCTCCATTATAAGTGCCACTATTTTGAATGACCCAGTTCTAACAATGTCAAGGCTATGTTGCTCTAGGTGACATTCAGCTTCTTCCATTCTTCCAAAAATCACATGTCTGAGCAATGCACCTACAGCATGTCCTGGCTGGAGTGAGAAGGCAACCTCCTGCCTCTGTAAAACTTACGTTCTTGGAGGAAAATGTAGGTAAATAATAAAATAAACATAAAAAAGATAATAAGATACACACACACACACACACACACACACACACACACACACACACACGGAAGACTAACTAATGAATTTGCCCAGTGTGTGTCCAGCTCTGTGCTGGGTCCCAGAATTGATGCTGGCTGTGTAGCCTGCTCTTTCTCTAGCCCCAACACATTTCTTGGTGCTCCTGACAAGGCAAACTCTCCCTTCTAATTCTCCTTTTTGTAACAAAATAATTCTTGTTTTCTGTTAGTTGTTTCTTTTTAGGCATATGTGTGTATGTGTGTATAATATATGTATATATATATGTGTGTGTGCATTTGTATGTATATATGTATATGTATGTGCATATGTATATATGTATGTGTATATGTGTATATATGTGTATGTATTTGCATGTGTGTGTGTGTGTGTGTGTGTGTGTGTGTGTGTGTGTGTGTGTATGCATGTTTTGTTTATCTACAGTACTGAGGATTGGAGTCCAGGCCTTAAGCATTAGAAAAATTTGTTTACAGCTGTTTTAGTTTTGTGTTAACTTAATAAAATGTTTTGGGTCTCTTCCCTTTTTATATGCTATAGAACATATTTAAAGAACTGTCTAATCTCAAATATTTGAGAAAAACATAAAATCACCTGGGCCTAGAGCCTTTTAAAATTGTTCATTTTCTACTATGGTTGCCGAGGGTTTCTCAGATCAATATTGGAGGCATCCAGAAACATTTCTTTTATCTGCACAGGTTGTCCCTTCTTAAAAACAAAATTCTCTGTTGCTGTTGTATTCCATTTATGTTATGGTTCTGATCTCAAATGTTCCCAAAGGCCATGTGTTAAAGGCTTGGTTGATGGCCTAGGACCTTACTGGGAGGGGGTGGATGTTTAGGTGCTGGGGTCCAGTAGGAGGAAGTGAAGTGTGTCCTAGAAGGGGATTGGGGAGCCGCCAACCCTTTTCTTCTTCTCCTGTTTGCTTCAACAGCCCCATCCATATACACTCCAGCCAAGGTGGGACATGGGCTGGAACCTGAGGACATGAGTGACCCAGGTACACATTTCTTCTTCACAGGGTTCTCCCAGGTATTTTGTCATGGCATCTGAAAACTGACAATACATCTTTTTATTAGCTTATGTTTGTTGCTCTTTCCTATAATTTTATTTTCCGTAAACAAAAACAACAAGGACAAAAATAGTGCCAGATTTACTGGTTTCCTCTAGAAATTAGTTCTCGGGTTTCCTTATGAAATCTACTTGTTTTCTCTTTTCTAGTTTGTTTATTTAGATGTTTACTGTCCCTTCCTGGGACTTTCCATGGATTGCCTTTGTTCCCTTTTCCAATAGTTTAGTGGCAGGCTAAATTCTTCCTCTCAAGCTGTCTTCTTTAATTAGGAATGTGTTAGAGTGTAAGTGTTTCTCGCTCGACATAGCTTTTTGGCAGCATTCTGTTTGATAAATTGTTTTCTTATTTCCATTATTTTCTAAATATTTTGTACTCGTGGGTTTTTTGACATAATATTATTAGAAAAGATTTTAATTTCCATGTGGCAGTTCACTGCAGCTGTTTCTGTTGTAGAAATTGTTACTTATTTCTAGTTTGTCTGCTCATGGTCCAAAAATGAAAATAGTATATATTTATATCACTTGGAATTTAGTCTTTATTTGTAAAATAAAAACATTGTTATGTGTCATTAACTCTATCAGTTCTTTTATTCAGATATTTTTTCCACATTTACTTTTTATTTTGCCATGCCTCTTTAGCTTTTAAATATTTAACATGTATAAAATAATACGAGTAGGTACATAGTTACCTCAAAACATAATCATGTAATGGACACCTATGAATTCCCTCTGCTTTCTTAAATTAGAACATGGTTAATAATCCACATTCACCAATACTTTATCAATTTGCTTACCCTCAGTAGTTAACTGTCATCGTATTGTTAAAGACAGGGTCTTATTGTGTAGCCCTGGTCAGCCTGGATCTCATTATATATAGAAGAGGCTGGTCTCAAACTCACAGAGACCCCCTTGCCTTTGCTTCCTGAATGCTGGGATTAAAGGTGTGTGCCACTACACCAGCTTGTTATCAATTAAAAGTTATCTATCTATCTATCTATCTATCTATCTATCTATCTATCTATCTATCTATGTATTTTGTCGGAGGGGGTGGCATTCATATGCCACAACACACATGTGGAGGTCAAAGGACAACTTCTGGAGAGGTGCTTTTGTTCCCCACCTTGTTAAGGTAGAGCCTTATGGTTTTGCTCCTACTCTGCATATTGCAGGTTTCGCTGACCTAGAGCATCAAGTAGGTTTTTCACCTCTTGTCTCTCTGGTAGGACTGGGATTGCGGAAGAACACACCACTGCAGCTGGCATTGTTGTTGTTGTTGTTGTTGTTTTCCTGTGTGGGTTCTGGGTCAGGCTTGCCTGACAAATGCCTTTGCCTTCTGACTCTTCCTCTTAGTCAGCTATTAGCAATTTTACACTTCATTTCCCTGCTATTTAAACACGCTTTAAAAAGTCTTCTATGTATGTATGCTAGAAACTAGAAACAGCCTAGCGGACACGGTTACCTTTGTCTACGGTCATGCTGTGTATGCTTCTGTACAATGGTCTCTCTGACTTTCTCATACTTGATGCTTTAAAAATCTGTTTCTATACTACGAGAAATTGTTCTATTAACTTGTTCTCAGTAGTGATATCAGACAAAATGTATAGTTTCAAGATATAATAAACATGATCAGGGAAAAATTTTTTTTTGGCTATTTGGGGTTGCTGGGTGGGTCCACTTGATGCCTGGCCTGATGCCCCGAATTTAATCCCCAGAACCCATATGGTAGAAAGAGAGACCTGACTCCTGCAAGTGTCCTCTAACCTCCACATGTGTCCTGGGACATTCTATCCCTACCTCGAACATGCATGTGCACACACACAAACAAACAGATGAATAAATATAAAAAGGTAAAAATAAGAAGTGAAAACTTTGGGTGTCTCATTGAGCGTAACAGGTGTGTGACAGTTGAGTCCTCAGTGTGGATTTGGCCTTTGTTAAAAAATCAGTTTCACGGCCGGGCGGTGGTGGCGCACGCCTTTAATCCCAGCACTCGGGAGGCAGAGGCAGGCGGATCTCTGTGAGTTCGAGGCCAGCCTGGTCTACCAAGTGAGTTCCAGGAAAGGCGCAAAGCTACACAGAGAAACCCTGTCTCGAAAAACCAAAAAAAAAAAAAAAAAAAAAAAAAAAAATCAGTTTCACGTGTTAAATAGCATATGCCTTGAATTCTGCTTTTTTTTTTTTTTTTGTATTTTCCCTTCTGCTTTCTTTCTAATTGAGTTTGCTTTAAATATGTTGGAAATTGAGTTTTTAACCTAGGTAATTTTTGCCTGGAATGTAGGTAATGTGACAGTTATATTTAAGAGGTGGCATTCTAAGAATGACCAAGGTTTAAGTCTGTTCTCTGACAGATAGCAAGTTACTTAGATCCCTTATGCTGAGAATGTCCAGGGCAAAACACATGTAATAAGATGTCTGCTTCCTATAGCTACTGGAAGAATTAGGAAAGACAATGCCTGTGAGAGCCTCGCCACTATACAGCCCATATGGCCAGTATGCAATAAATGTTGATTTTTAAAAAATTCTCTTATATGTTACACGCAATTTAATATTTGCATCTTAGTCCAACAATATTTGCTTTCCAAGAGACTAATCTGAACTATTTTTCTTACTCACCCATATGCCAGTATGCAATAAATGTTGATTGGTTTTTGGAAAAATTTCTCTCGTAAATTGCATGCAACTTAATATTTGCATTTTAGTCCAATAATATTTGTTTTTCAACAGAATAATCTGAACTATTTTTCTTACTGATAAGTTAAATGATTTGAACTACATACAGTCGTCCTCTAATTGATCTAATGCCTGTCTTTAATTCTACCACTTTGCATTATCTTTGTGCATTTTTTTATTGATTTCTTTGTTTATATCCTTCCTATCCTTCCTAAAAAAAATAGAAGTTCAAAATCCTGTTTGGAAGTTAATTACTAACGTATATTTTAAGATGGGTGACATTGGTCGGGTATGGTGGTGCACACCTGTAATCCCAGCACTCAGGAGGCAGAGGCAGGTGGATCTCTATGAATTTAAGGCCACCCTGGTCTACGTAGTGAGTTCCAGGACAGCCAGGGCTACATTGCAGAACCGTATCTCACATGTGTGAAGGTCAGAAGGACACTTTAAGGAATTATTTCTTTCCATCTTGTTTTGTAGTTTGAGACAGGATCTCTCTTGTTTCTGCTGTGCTGTGCACTCCAGGCAATTCTCCCAGCTCCGCCTCTCATCTCACTATGCAAGTGCTGGGGTACAGATGTGCACCGCCTCATCTAGCTTTTCCTGTGGGTTCTAGGGACTGAACTTAAGCCATCCCACTTGCTCGGCAGGCATTTTTACCTGCTGAGTCATCCTGCCGGCCTGATAACTTTTTAAAAAATGTTTCCTTCTAAGAAAAAGTCAGAAGCCAATTACTTTTTTATCTAGATACCTTGTTTCCTTTCTGAATATTGGTAATGGTGACTGAACTTTCTTTTGCCAAGATCTAGCTAGTTAGGTTTTCTTTTTCATTTGTGTTACTTCACACTGATCTCTTGGGCTTTTGATGCATACAGCTATTTGTTTTGGCTAAGTATGTTTTCCTCTGTTACATGTTGCATTTATTGTTTTTATTGTCATTGTATCCCTCTCCCTCCTATAGTTCTCAGAATCTATACTTGTCTAATGTATTCCTCATCTTTTTCTTTTCTTTTCTTTCTTTTTCTTTTTTTTTTTTCTTATTTTGCTTCTGGGCCTTTTTTCTACATTCAAATCTGTCTTTCTCTCCTGGCATGAGAAATTACACTTCTATAGCATCAGTTCTGTTCCTTCCTCGCCCCCTGGGATCTGAGCTAGGTCTTTGTTCTGTCCTAATGTAGCACATTAGCACTTGCATCAGTGGCCTTCCTTGGCATCTCTGTCCCAGCATCCATCCTCTGCCATCTTCTGCCCTGGACTTGTAAGCAGCCAGTCTAATATCTCCTGAGGACACTAAGCTCTTTGATATGTTCCCTATTTCTTCTCAAAGCTCCCTCCGGGCTCTCAGGACAAACTTTCCTTTCCCTTTGCTGTACCTCATCCAGAGCTGCATCTTTATTGGGTTTTGTTTTGTTTTGTTTTCTGTTTTAGGCTTTGCTTTGAGTTGCTTGATGATCTTTGAATAGAGCAGTCTCCAGAAGACTTGGCATTTGCAAATGGGAAACCCATGAATGCAGCACAACCCCTTTCTTGTCCTGGGGTGTAGTCTTCCAGGTTCAGATCTGAAGTCCAAGTGGATGTTCCAGGTCCACTAAGAGAGTGGTTCACCAGCAGCAGCACCACCACCTCCCCTGAAGATGACTTTCTCATGCGGCTTAGATTCCTCCCTTGGTTCAAGGAGGTCTGCAAGCCCTCTGTCCCCAGCCAAATAACTCTTTCGAGCATTTCCTGTCTTAATCTATTCACAGGGCCTTTCTTTAAGGGCTGCTGTATTCATGAATGCTAGTAACCCTCTGCTTCCTGTTGTGACACGTCTCAGATCTGTTTCTGAGTAGATACTCAAGACAAGAGATCAACAGAGGCCAGGAACAGGAGGACAGGGTTTCTGCAGGCTCAAAGGCAGGTCCTCTGCAGTGACTCCCACTTTCCTGCTCAGCACATCCTACATTTAGGGGCAGGATGTACAGAGGGTGAAGGACTTCCCGATGATTTCCTGTAGGAGTGGACATAAAACCATAAATTTCCCTGTCCTCAAATATTCTATGTAGCACTATTGTCTGCTTTTATTATTTCACGCGTCTTCATGGGACTTCTGGTAGAAACAGAAGGTCTGCTATGCTAAGTATTACTAGCCAGCTACCATACCAACATCCAGAGGTTTCAATGAAGAGTAATTTTATGTGTTTCTTATTCATTCATTGATGTATGTCTGTCTCTTGTACTAGTTTAAGAGCTCAGATTATTTTACCTCTAACCCAGTATAGGAACTGGATGTTCAAAACCTAGTGAATGTTAAGGTAAACCACCACAAACAGGTCAGAATGCAGAATGCTATTTTAAAAGCCAGGGCCATTGGTTATCATAAGACCTGCAACATAGTCACAATTTAATAACCCTAATACCTTTCAGCCAATTTGACCCTAGCAGAAGCCTGAGACTAGCAAGGATGGGTGTTATCTTCCCCAGTTTACAAATGAAGAAACTGAGGCCCCAAATGAAGCAGATACCTGCCAGTGTCACAGTTATGGGATAGGACCAGGAAGCAGCCCCCCTCCTGTGCAGGGGTGGTTCTCCTGCCTCCTCTCCCTTCTGCCTGATCTGGTCATGTGGAGCGGAAGGGAGAGTTGAGTAGGGGAAGGACAGAACTGCTCTAAAGGCCAGAGGGCAGCCTCCGTTGCATGTGCTAGTAGGTAGGCATTAGGTTGCCTCGAGGGAGGCTGACGGAACCTGAGTGTGGCAGCAAACAGCATCTGGTACAGAGAGAGACACGAGGTAAATGTGAAAAGCAATTGTCAAGCAATGATTAATTGAGTCCTTGCCATGCGCTGCTCTTTTGTATTCTCCCGGCATCTCTGCAGAGTAGGCACCATTATTCCCCTCTCGTGGAAAACAGAGCTGCAGTGTCCAGAGGGCATGTTCACGCCTAAGATTACAGAACAGTAAGAAGCCATCCAGGAGGCAAATGCCTCCCGCCTGATCCCAAAGCCTGGGTCTTATGCTGAGCTCTGGGTAACACAGGCAGAAATGAGGCCAAGGCAGTGTGAAGTTATGTCAGTTGTGAAGACAGTCATAGCCATAGATAAGTCTTCCTGGAGTCAGGTTTGAGTGACTAGAAGAACCCTGATCTCGAGAAATAGCCAGATAGTGTGGTCAGCAAAACCCCCCTTCCCATGGCAGCTAACCGAATGGCCCTACCTCCCAGATGTAAAGGAGCAAGGCCAGCTCCTGTGAGCTGCCAGGATTCTGGGATCAGCTAGACTTACATTCCAGTGCTGCTCTTCTTCCAACGTATTTGTGCTGTGACTTTGCATCAGTGACTTAGTGTCTCTGGTCTTTAGCATTCTTGTCCATAGAACAGAGATAATAACGTGGCCTGAACTAGGTGGTAGGAGGATGAGTTGAGAGCATCTGGCATGATGCTAGACACAGTAGAAGAGATTTGAAACCAGATCCTGCTTAGTTCCAGGCCCTCCTGCCAGGCAAAGCATGTCTCCTAAGGAAGCCTTCATTTCCCTTTTTGTGAAAGGAGATAAGAATCTGTGGCTCACAGCACACAGGGCTGCTGGGAGCTGGGCAGAGCTAAAGGGTAGAAATGCCGCTGGATCTAACTTGGGGTATACAAGCAGTGGAGAAACCCAGGGCAGGCGAGGGGAGGAGACAAGTGTCTGGTCCAGCTTGCTCTCTGCAATCAATATGGTAAGCAGCTTTGGGTGGTTTCTTTTGTCTTTGGGTCAAAATCACAGGGCTGCTAAGGACAGTCTCTGTGTACCCCGAGTTATTGGGCTTCTCCCCACCGTTTCTCCCCAATGGCTTCTCTTGCTGTACTTCCTGGTCACTCTCCCCTGTATTTATCACAGCCTAGCTTTGTCAGCTCAGGCCATCTTACTGATGCTCCACGCTTCTCTGAGCTTCATTCCATAGAGCTTCCCTTGAAGTGGCCTCTAGCCTAATGGCCATTGTCTGTCCAGAGCCCAACTGAGAACACTGCTAAGCCAGTATCCATCTGTATGTGTGTGGATGATCATAGCCTGGGGTACAGGAGAGGGAAAGGCAACATAGAGGGCAGGCTAGCTCAGGCTGCATGGAGATGTGGCCCAATCCTAACAGTCATTCTGAGAGGGCTCATTTGTTAACTGGATTCAAGGTTAGGGCTGAAGTTGAGCTGAGGGATCCAGATGTGACCAGAATTAGGCTTTGGCTGTGGCTAAGAAGTGGTAATGTGGAGATATCCTTTGTCTTATATTCATCTATTGTTTCTAACAGACAAGTAAGTCTGTAGCCCTCCACATCAAACCCAGCCCCAGGACATTTCTCACACACACCTGTTAAAGTGCCTTCAGGTTCTGTCTTAGATTTCTGTCATGTTGTATTTTTTTCTTCTTCTTTTTTTTGCTCTTAGGAGTATATCAAGACTCAGACATGAATGGAATAAGTGAATAATTACATGTGTGTAATTTCAAGCTTACAAGGAAACTACACGAAACCTCCAAACGGTGCTTTGATCTGTCTGGTCAGCATTGAAGTTCCCTAATTAGAGATTCATTCATTTCTATTAGTTTTTTTTTTTAAACAACAGAGGGAAAAAAGCTCTGGATCGGGATGTAGGAGATGTGTGCTAAGTCTTGCCTATGCCTTCTCTGACAGTTATATTACCATACTCTGTTAGCCTCACTCTCCCTGTATAAAATAGAAACTATAATGTCCACTTTCCAAAACTGCTGTCTAGGCACCTGGAAGGGCCCTATAACTAACATGCATTCTGTTCCCCATGCATGCCCCCAACACACACACACACACACACACACACACACACACACACACACACACACACAAAGTGAATTCTGAAAGCATCATGCTGGAAGCCACCAGTAGGTGGCAGCACAAGGCACTTTCATTTTACCACTCCTGGCCTAATGAGAGGCACTTTGATGCTTCAGGACCAACCCTAGCGCTGCTGAGGTCCTTGCCTTTCATGCTAGTGGACTAAAGCTAGATGGCTTCTTGTTTTGCTTGGTGAAGAGCAGCTGAGTCCTGGCACACCTACCTCCAGAGTGTAAGCCAGTTTCCTAAAGATACTGGTGTTTGTTCTAAAAAAGAGGTGCCTTAAAATGGGGTTCACCTATAGAATTTGGCTGAGTCGCTTTCATTAGGGCAAGCACAGTGTTGTCCCTGTGCCGGCCACTTTTCTGATGCCTGGACAAAGTTATCACAGGCATATGTTCTGGGTTCTGAGCTCCCTTCTCTTCTGAAGTATGACTGGGTACCAGGAAGGCAGTGGGGGAAAGGTATAAGTCACAGGCATTTGAAGGAAAGCAGCTTTGAAGTCCTGGGGCCATTATGTTAATGGCATTACTCAATTTCTGGAAGCAATCCTGATTAAATATTCATTGGCTTTGATTATACTGAAATTAGGGCTAAAGCGTGAAGTCAAATTGAGGGGAATAATGGCAGTGTAAATAATGCATGGCCTCTAAATTGAAAACACCAGCTTGTGCAGCCAGGTCGGGCCCCCACCCTGCTTGTCACTATACCATTTGTTTAGAAGGTGATTAGTCCAATGTGGACATCTCTGAGCAGTTGGGAGACTGGAACTGGAAAGGATCCCAGGGTTCCCTGTAGCTCTGGGAATGCGAGAGATTGAAAGCGGACACCTTGTAGCAAGGGATTTTCTTTAGGTCAGGAACCCGGAAGCTTAGAGTTTTGGTGACATGCCATCATAGAGTCCTCCAGTCTGGAAATGACATAATCATGGGATCTAAGAATAACCTCTTGTCTTACAACTCTTTGGCAGTGTAATTACTGAACAAAACAAAACAAAACAAAACAAAAAAAACAAGTAGGGTGGAGAGAGCTGCTGCCTGAGAGAGAGAGGCAAGGATCACCAGGTGAGATTTGTTCAGATTCACAAGCCAGAGAGACAGGAAGATCTGCTGATGGAGTTGTGGGACAAATGCTGTGTGTAAGATGGTGTTGTGGGGGTCCAAACAAAAGTCAAGGAAGTTTCAAGGGAATGTGATAAATGGCATCTTTATCATCGTATTCTTTGTTGGTCCCTAATGCCTGGCACAGGGCCTGGCACAGAGAGTAAATGGATGGATGTTGGTTGAATGGATAAAGCAACATGATGCTGGGAAAGGAGAAACTGAAATGAAAGGCCATTTCAAGTAGATGGGAACACCCTCCACCAGCCAACCTTAAACCCCTGCTGTGTAAAGTGCCAGTGAGATAGATAGGAGTTTTCTCCTGTAAGAAGTCAGGTCAGGACTCATGGTGGGCCAGAAGCTAGTCACATAGAGCATTACACTCCCCTGACAGGGTGAGTGACAAAAGATCACCTCTACAGTTGGGTTACGGAGCATGCATCGGGCATGCAGATTCCTCACTGGGTTGGTCTATGATGTGCTACAGGATGACCAGTTTCATTAATGATTACCTCAGGCTCCATCCAGTTCTCTGTATAAGACCCATAAAGATGACCAGGAAAGGCAGCAAGTCCGTGATTCTTCCTTGGGACCCCTCCTGCTCTCAGTTCCTTTTCACTTTTCCTTATTAAAGCTATATCTGCCTTGTTCACTTCCTTTCCATGGTTCTCATTCTTCTTCGACATCAGACAAGGAACTTGGAAGTCATGGGATGAAGGTAAGTTTGGAGGTTGGTGATTGTCTAACACCCCCAGTTAAGCTCACCAAAAAATAAATAGAATTAAGTAGGGTCCCATCACTCCCCAGATCCCACAGCAGCAGGATTCTACGTATCATCCAGGTCAACTTTTCTAACAGTCTTAGGAGGCAGGCATGGTGATCATCCCATTTTATGATCAAGGAAAGCAATATGTGAAAGGAATTAGTTTGCACACACTTAAAGAACTTAAATTATACACATTTAGTAAGGGACAGACTCATGGGTTGTCATCGGAGGCCAGCCCTGTCTCTTGCTTCCTCTGCTTCCTGACTGCTGTCATAATGGTCCAGCTCCCACACACTCCCACTGCTCAGCGCCTCTGCCACCATGCCTTCCCCTTTGCAGTGGACTACACAGTCTCAAACTGTGAGCCAAAATCATCCCTTCCTCCCCAAAGTTGGTCCTTTCTGGTATTTTCATTACACAGGTGAGAAAAATAATTAATCTAGGCATTTAACCTCTACCTAGCCCTAGGTCAGATGAGCTGTTAGGAAGATTAAACAAAAGGATTAAGGCTGGAGTTGGTGCCTTAGAAGAGAAGCAAAGAGCTTCAAACACATGAAGGAATGGGTCCATGAGTATCTTCTGGGTTGTGTTTGGTAGTGTGAATGTGGGAGCTACCTGGCCTTGGTTCTTCCTTTCATCAGCTCAGTGATCACGGACAGGTTAATGAGAATTCCTATCTAACAGGGCTACCGAGGATGATATGAGTGAGTGGCAGTAAGACCTCCAAAGGTCCTGACATGTAGGAAATGTATGAAGAGCATCAGCTGTTTGGGGAGTTCAGATGACTTCCTGGCACGAGTGCTATAATCCTTCCTAGCCTCTTTCCCTATGTGCAAAGCAAACAGCGAGCAAGAGAAGGATGGAGAGGAAGCCAAGGAAGTAGTCACTAACCTGTGTCTGATGCCTACCTGTACTGGTAGGCAAAATATGCCTATAATAACTATGTTCTTGTAGGCATAATATACATATAATAAACACCAGCACATTGTACAGCCCAGATCACCCCCACAGCGCTTTTAGAGTCACTTACATAGTCCTGACCTGCCTCCTGTCAGTATCATGGGTAGAGCTGTCCCTTGGATCCATTTCTCCCTAGGGAGAGGGTGATGGTTATGTTGCCAAACAGTGTTTGTCCCCCTTATGGTTCCGTGGGTGGGTGGCCAGCCCACGCTCCCTCTCCCAGACTTCTCCCATCTACTGTGATGTTCTCCATGTGGGTGACTTGACAGACAACCATGCAAAGCCTTTCCAGCTCCCTCAGCATTACCTGCATGTCCCAGTGGGAGGCTGGGATGGCAGACTTCCAAGCTTCACAGCATGCCGCCCCTGTATTGGTGCTGGAATCTGCCAGAGCCTCTTGAAGCTCAGCACTAATTGGACTGGCCTAGGTTTTGCTGCATTCTTTCTGAAATCGCCCATCTTTGTGTAAATACTGCTGTGCTGTAGTACCATGAATCTGGTGCTGGTGTTTCGACCCCTTCCTCCTATATTTCCATTTCCTCTTCTCTTTTCTCTTAGGCTTTCACTAAGAAGCCAACAGCAATGTTATTAGAAAGTTCTCTAGTTTATTTATTGTTAAAACAACATTCTTGACTGTTTCATACATATATACGACACATTTTGTTTAGTCTTCCAATGCTCTCTCTCTCTCTCTCTCTCTCTCTCTCTCTCTCTCTCTCTCTCTCTCTCTCTCTCTCTCTCTCTTTTGTTTTTCAAGACAGGGTTTCTCTGTGTAGCTTTGCGCCTTTCCTGGATCTCGCAGACTAGGCTGGCCTCGAACTCACAAAGATTCGCCTGCCTCTGCCTCCCAAGTGCCGCGATTAAAGGTGTGCACCACCATCGCCTGGCTTCAATGCACTCTTATCTCCTTCCCACCCCTGTCAACACCCCGACTCCCCAAGTCCCTTTTCCACATTCATGTCTTTTTGTTTTGTGGCCCGCTGAGTTTAACCAGGGTCATCTGTGTGACTGTGGCCTTGGAACTATACACTAGAACCTAGCGGGCTCACCAGGGAGGTCACAACTGAACATGATGCCTCTCCTCTAGAATTTTTCAGTAGCCAGTAGTTCAATAAGGAGCAGGGCTACAAGAGCCTGTCATCCATCATTAACTGTGGACAGACCCAGTCTTGTGCAGGCCCAAAGAGGCAGATGTAGCTGCTGTGAGATCATGATTACAACGCCTGTGTCATGACCTAAAGATAATATTCCCCAGTGTTCCAGCTCTTGTATTCCTTCTGGCCCCCTCTCTGGGATGTTCCCTGGACCACACAGGGGTACTATACATGGGAGCACTCAACAATCACTTATTCTTGGCAACTTGAACAGCCAGGAGTCTCTATATTCACGGCGAAGTGTAGATTCTCTAATTAAGGCTGAGAGTAGAATTTCTCTATAGGTAAAACCATAAGTATTTACAAGGCCATTTTGTACCATGTCTAAATGCTAAAACAACAATAATAAAAAAAAACAGTAGTAAATTCTCCTCTAGGGCCTATCACTTCCACATTTTTGAGTGTGTTTTCAGCACCAGGATGAATTTTTTTCCCGTGGAGCGAGGTTCAAATCTAATCTGAAAGCAGTTGGTTGTTCCCACAACAGTCAGGCCATTATTACACCAATGGACTCCCCTTTATTTACAGGTTGGCATTATGGCCACAGCTAGGTAAGACTATTTATGCCTTTTCTTTGCCAGCAGCCTGCATAGCACCTTTTGGTACTGTGTTAGCTTGCCAGCAGGGAAGAAGCTCCCAGTACAGTTCAAGCTTGACTTCTCTGTTCCTTTCAATCAATGTGTGATGTGTCTTCAGAAGTAGAGTCTTGTAATTTAGTTCTGGTGAGCAACCAAGAGGAATGACAAGAGCCTGTATTGTATTGGGGGCTTTGCTATACACCCCTCACTGTCAAGTCATGTAGTATCCCCATAGCTGGCTTAGGATTCTTATTTGATAAACAATTATTCTAGGAGAAGCAGATCTATGAAGAAAATTCATTTCTAACTCCTTTTAAAAACATTTTTACTTTACTTAAAGAGTAGTAGATTTCCATACACACACACACACACACACACACACACACACACACACACACACACGCACACGCACACACACCTACCTACCTTTTGGTTAATCCTATCCCCCCCTTCAACTGCCCAGTCACAATACCCTTATCCTTGCTTAAATCTTTCCACCTCCTATGATCCCCAGTATCATCCATCCCAATCCCTGCTACATCTCCACTTCCTGGGAGTTCCCTGAATGCCAAATCCTGACCTAGGTGTCTCATTTGTCATCTTAGCGGAAGTAGTACCTATCCCTCCAGTTGTCTCAGTTTTAGTTCTTACTTCAAAGATCCAAATAGAAAGAGATTCATAGAGGTAAAATGACTTTTCAAAGGCTGCACAGCCAGTCAGAAAGGAAAGTGGTAGATTAAAACCCACTGCTCACTGCCTACAGTATGCTGTTTGGGTGAGGCTGGTGAAGATGGCCTGGGTTTAGAGTCAGGACCCCTGAAGTCCCACAGAGCAAAGACACTGAGACCTCGATCTTTTCTTTTGTTTAAAGAAGGAACAACTGAGATTCAGAGCATACACTGCAGTCACACTGTGAGAGAGCAGAAATGTGTTTTTAAGGCTTTCAGGACTCCAGCATTTACAGCAGAAACCAGAGCCAAAGATACTTTTCTTCTGTCTGTATCTTCTGGCCCCTCCCCTTCCCTCCTTTTCTTTCTCTTTCCTTTCTTTCTCCTCTTGTGCTCTCTTCTTTCTTTTCTTTTTCTCTTTTTGCAGAGGGGAAATGGCAAAAATGTCTCTAATACTTACAAACAGGGATATCATGTAAAAACCACCGCCAACATTTCTTGCAAAATGGAGGCGGCATTGGTTATGCTGCAGACTCTGCCTCTCACCTGGCAGCCACACCCATCTATGTGCCTGTCCTGCTCCAGCACTGCTGGGCTTTGGGCCCTCTCACAGGAGGCAGGATTAGGACTGAGTCTAACAGATTAGACTGCAGGGGCTTTCTACCACACCAGGCACCTGGGGGCAGACCCGCGGGAGGAGGCAGTCTGGGTGGACTACGCTCTGGGGGTGAATTTCCTGTAATCTGGATGAAGTTGTTTTTCTTAGCTCCTCTCTTCTCTTTATTTTCAGTTGATTCATTTCCCAAGTTCCTCTTTGGATTGGCTTTGTTGAAAGAGCAGCCTCTGGGTCTGGATTAACTCAGGACTAGCCTTCAGGTCATCACCTTCAGCTACGCCTTGGATTTTGCCTTTTATGGCATTAGGCAGAAGCCGTGCTGGCGTCAAGGTTCTTGCCTCCTTCTTCAGCCCCAGTGACACCCAAACAGCAGGGTCCCAACTGGCTGTGTCTTATCATTCACTTAGTATGAGCTGGAGTTGAAACAAACCTTTGTCTAAAGGCCAAGGCAGGACAGGTTTCAGCTGCATCTCTGGTCCAAACTGCTTATGGGGGCAGGTGAGTGGCTGTCTCTGACTGTGGATGGGGCAGTGTTCTGAGCCTCTTCTCTCCTTGTTTGGCAAACTTGTTCTTGACCACTGTCTAACCACACTGAGGACTGCACTGACCTGATCAGCCCAGACTAGATACAACCCATGAGTCTTAACTATGCTCACACGGGGTAACAGCTCTTCAGCAAGAAAAGATCCCCCCCCCCCCACACACACACACAGTGTATCCAGATCCCTTGAGGTGTGGAAACCAGGCCTCTAGGTATACTGGGATCTAGGCTGCTCGCCTCTGAGGGGCAAGAGAAATGAGATTTGTTATTTTCCTGGGTGCATTTTGGGGTGGTTGTTAGAATGTCAATGACTACCTGCTCTTTATTTATTTTCTTTTGCTTTTTTTCTTTTCTTTTATTTATTTAGTTTATTAAGAATCTTTTTATTCCTTTTACATACCAATCACAGATCCCCCTCTTTCCTCCTCCCATTCCTCCAGCCTCCCTCCCTAACCCCCATTTCCTCCTACAAGAAGGTAAGGCCTCCCATGGGGAGTCAGCAGAGCCTGGTACACTCAGTAGAGGCAGGTCCAAGCCCCTCCCCCTACCTCAAGGCTGTGTGAGGTATCCCACCATAGGTAATGGGTTCCAAAAAGCCTGCTCATGCACCAGGGATGGATCCTGATCCTACTGCCAGGGGGCCCCGTAAGCAGATCAAGCTATACAACTGTCTGGCTTATACAGAGGACCTAGCCCAGTCCTGTGGAGGTTCCACAGGTTTTGGTCTAAATGTAATGGGTTCCCACTATATTTTCAAAACTAAAAGATTTCCTTGAAAGCAGGACTAGTTAGGGCATCTTCCCCACCCATTCTTTCCACCCAGCAAATTAGAAAGTGATTACATTCCGTGTGCTTTTGACAAATCAGCTGTCGACTGGTACCTAATTACAGAGCTAATGCTCCATGGCTCCTCACTAAGTTCCAATCTCACCTTCTGAGCAGAGTTCAAGTCTTGACAACTGGATGTTAATTCATTAGTTAAGATAGGGGACACAGAATTAGGAAGGTCCCCAAGCATAGCAAGCCCATCTCTCTACCAAGACCCTCTGTGAGGGGCAGCCTCGCACACAACATCTGGGTAGGAGCTGCTGGAAAGAAATCCTCAGGTCACTCTTTTTTAGTATACTTCTTGCCTCATCCCAAAATGTTCTCTCTTATTCTAATTCTAAGCCACAAGGACAGACGGACAATGTGGAGAAGGTAGAGGCCAAATGCCATTTAGAATGAGATTGCATGCATCTGCCTGGTGGCAAAGGGCCCAATGTTCAGGTTCTTTCTGTGGGGATGTTAGAAGCCCCCAGTGTTAGTGTCAGGATGGGATTCTGATAGGAAAGAAGCCTAGTTTCTCGCCAGAGCTGGAATGGACCCATTAGTGCCTGCCAGCCCATGAACCACTGGCAGCAGGCGAGGGGATTCGTTGAGTTGAACAAGTTCACAGAATTACTTAGAACTTGGTGAGTGCTTGAATACAAAGCATTGCATCCTCCATTACACCTGTCCCCTCCCTTGTTTCACAGGCAGGAAGCTGCAGTTGAATGATGTATGCAAGTTTAGACAGAAATGACACCCCTACAGCTTGGACCCAGCTTGTGTCTGAGCCCACTGATTGCAGTGTTCTGTACTGCTCAGCTTTCCAGCAGCCTTTAAGGACAATAGCCAGCTTTGCCTGAGTGCTCGGCTTCCTCTCCTCCGCTCCTGCTTCCTGCACTCTCTAATCTTCTCATCTGTTACCTCACTGCTGAAGGGTTGTGGTTCCCATTTCCTAGGCAATAAAACTCAAGTTCAGTGTGGGTTCAGAGCTGGCTGAACTTTGCACAGCTACACAGTGAGGGGATAACACAAACCACACATTTAGTACATCAGGCATGCTGTTGGTCCAGTATCTCCCATGAACAGCCCATGAGACTCACTGTCATCTTCTTTTATGCAAGAGAACATTGCATAAGAGCTGGAGAAAGAACACCGCACCAGGGTCTGCACCTCTGATGCTCTGGGTTAGTTTGTTCAGCTCCAGTACAACGTCCAAGGGGCTGAAACAGCAGAAACCCACTTTCTCCCAGTTCTAGAGGCTGCCAGCCACAGGCCCAGAGTATTGGTGGGCTGTTGCCTCTGAAACTCCATCTTTAGCCCGAGGACGCCTGTGCTTACCAGTCTTTGCACTGTGTTTTATCCAATTGTGTATCTGTACCGTACTCACTTCTTCCTGAAGGCTTCCAGTTCGCCTGGGTTGGACGCCATCCTAATAACTTCATTTCACCTAACACTTCATTAAAGGCTCCAGATACAACTACATTTAAGTGATGTATTCATTAGTTTTCTGTTGCTGTGATTGTTATAGGGTACCAGAACAGGAAAAACTCGCAAGAGGCCTGAGTAAGTCAAATGGAGTTTTTATTCACTGCCTGCAGGACTGTCCCGAGCAGATTAGCAGGAAGCACCCTCAAACTCTGGTTGGTTTATTTTTAAGAACAAAAAATGTAAAAAGGCAGCTCTGGACATCTGCAGCAAGTAAACATTGTTTACAGAAGTGGAGAGATGGCAGTTAAATGGTCAGACAGTTCACCTTTAGCTCAGTGTCACATTGTATAGGAACTTAGGACTGGTCCAGAGACCAGTTTTACCCAAGATAGTTTTACCACTTAAAGCATTCTTAGGAATAATTTCATGAGATGGCATAACTATAGTTCAGTAGCCCACTACATGATAAACACCATTACCAAAAGAAACTTGGGGAGGAAAGGGTTTATTTCATCTAATAGCTTGTAGTCCATCATCCAGGGAAGTCAGGGAAGGCCCTCAAGGCAGGAGCCTGGAGGCAGGAACTGAAGCAGAGATCATGAGGAGAGCTGATTACTGGCTTGCTCTTTATGTCTTGCTCAGTCTGCTTTCATACAGCTCTCGGGACCACCAGTCCAGGTGAATGAAAGAAAAAAATAAAATAAAATGGAAAGGCACGACAGTTTCTAGGTATGGTAGAGGAGAAGGTTTATTGTAGATAAAAGGGAGAGCCTACCAGAGGCACCTGGAAAGTCCAGAGTAAACATGACCCTGAGCCAGGCCATGTGAGGAGAAGGGAGGGGAGAGGGGGGGAGCCAGGAGAGTAAAGGATAGACGAAAGGGCCAGGTAATTAAAACGGCTGGATTATATAGGGAAGGGCAATTCTCCCTGGGCTGAAGAAGTTCAGGGCAGGAGGTGTATTATGCCAGCTACACCCAGTAACAGGTAGGGACTGGGGGATGCTGGGGGAACCTGGTGGCCAGGTCTACTTTGATATGTTAAATAGGCACCTCAGCCATTTGTCCTGGGTTTGAGACCTAACACCAGGGGTGGCAGTGCCTACAGTGAACTGGGTCTCCCCTTATCAATCATCAATTAAGAAAATGCACCGCAAGCTTGTCTAATTGGGATATTTTCTCAACTGAGGTTCCTTCTTTCCAAATGACTCTAGCTTGTGTCAAGTTGTCACAAAACTAACCCGCACAGGTAATATATGCTATGGCCCCTTCTCTCCACCCAGTCTCCTGACCAGCCACCCATCCCCTTCCTGAGGCTATCTTCTCTTGGTAGCCTTTTGAAGGCTGGAGAAGGGAGAGAGGGAGAGAGAGAAGAAAGGAGGGAGGGAAGTGGAGGAGGGGTGTCTGGGGAAGGGATAGCTCCTAGAGTCCTGTTCTGAGCTTGCTTCTCCTGACTCTGAGTTGAGCCTAGCTTTCTGAGACCATCAAGAGTCTGGGAAAGAGTCATGAGGAGATGGAAGTCTGGGAGACCAGCTCACTATATCAAGAAATCCAGGAGCTGCCTCTACCCTGGCTGTTCTTGATGGAGCTTCTCCAGGGGCATCTGTGTCCTGGCATCCCATGCTTACTGAGGACTCTGGAGCCCAGAAGCACTGACTGTACAGATGTGACAGAGCCCCCTGCTCAGATGATTCCCCGTTGTGGGCAGGAGCACCTGGGGGCTGATGTCATTGTCTCTGAGTCAATACTCAACAATGGGAAGAGGGATTTCTGGATACTCTTCAGTAACTGATTGTGAGAACAGTACCCTGCACACGCATTCAAACCCACTGCATGCCCCTGAGTGCCGGGCTCTGTCTGCACAAGAATACACTCATCTCACCTCTCCCCCAGGGTACCATGTCCCTGTGGGGTTCCTGGCCTTGTTTCACAGACATAAAAATGGAAGAGTAGAGAAAGTGGCTTGCTGAAGCCTTACCTTATTCCAGAGGTTCCAGTGAGACAAGAACTGCTAATATCCCAAGCCAGAGATGGCCACATCCTTATCAGAAGAAGTACCTGGGGCCCTAGTTTCAAAATTACAGATCCCTGAGAGTCTGACTCCATGGGTCCAGAATGGGGCCCAGGAATCTGCTGTGTTCATGGGCACACCAAGAGGTGCTTGTACAGTTGTGGGAGTCACTTACTGATTGCCCCAGGTCTTACTGTACCACACAGAATAAAGGCCAAGTGGCTGTCTGTCCAGCTAACATTCTCATCTGTTCAAAGTCAGCTTTCTGTCCCAGTTGGTCACTGTTGTGACTGCCTCTTCTCCCCTGAATGAGGTCCCTTGTCATTCATAAGTCTCCACATCAGTATTTTGGAGCCTGGCCACCCAAATTCCAGCACCCCCTGGCTAAGCGCTAGTGCCCGTCCTCAGTGCCTTTCCCCCTTTGCTTTGCCCCAAGGTGACTGTCACCTTTTCAGCCTACACTAGAGATTCCATTTTTGCTAAGTTCCTGGGCGCTCAGCTGGCACCATGGGGACGGAGTGGGTAGGTGATGGTTTCATGAGCTGTTTTGTTGTGTGTTCTTTTGACAAGGTCAGCTTACAACAATTATTATTTTTTTTTAATCATCTGACGTTGCTCTTATCTGTGGACCTACACCACGAAACACAGTTTTGCCCAGAAAAGAAAAACAAACAACCCAGCTCCATCCTGAGCCCTGCTCAGTTTGCAAGGTAGCACCACCGTCTTCCTGATCCCCTAACAACCCCTAGCATCACACTGCACATTAATTAGAAATCCAGAGCTTGCAACAGGGGAAGTGACTTTGTGTTTCAATTTAATTTGTTCTCATTTTTTGACAGGGTCAAAGTTCCTCTTCCCAGTCTGAGTCTGAAAGCAAATTAGAGCTGTGTCATTTTTATATTGATGTGCCCAGGCTAAGACCTTTGGAAAACATTTCCTTATGGGAATTGATCTAGTCGGTACTGTTTTCTCAAATTTTCATTTAGCAAACATGGGCTGCGGCATTGCAATCATTACGGTATGCTGATGTGCCAAGGAGTGTGTTAGGTGTCAGGGGTTAACAGAAAGGGGCAGGCCTCGGTTTCCATACTGGAGGAGGTTACAAGGGTGTAGGAGAGGTGCAATCCATAGAAAGATACAGTGGCATGGTTCTGTGAGCCGGGACACACAGGCTATCTGGCTGCAGAGGCCAGGGTGGGCATATTGAAGGAAAAGCTAATGCTCTGGGCTTTGTATGTTACCCCTATGAGCAGCTCACACCTGGTCCATCCAACACATAGTGGGTGCATTACTTCTTTAATCCTCATGACACCTCTCTCTGGGAAAGAGTCATGAGGAGATGGAAGTCTGGGAGACCAGCTCACTATATCAAGGGATCCAGGAGCTGCCTGTACCCTGGCTGTTCTTGATGGAGCTTCTCCAGGGGCATCTGTGTCCTGGCATCCTATGCTTACTGAGGACTCTGGAGCCCAGAAGCGCTGACTGCACAGATGTGACACAGCCCCCTGCTCAGATGATTCCCCATTGTGGGCAGGAGCACCTGGGGGCTGATGTTGAAAGGAGCAGAGAGCTTGGTGTTGAATCCTGAAGATCAACTCCTGGCTTATCATCAGCCAGTTGTGTTACTTAAAAGAAATAACTGCTCAAAGAGATGAGGGGTGACTGAGCCTCCAGAGGGTGATTGTAATCAAAGGAACTTGCTCACACTGATGAAAGCAAAGATGTGCATGTGGGAAGGGGTAGACAAGATCAACAGAGTAGGTCCACAGCTGTGAGCATTCAATGGGGTTGCCTCCATCTTGGCCTTGGTTGTACCAAGCAGTCCCTACCAACTTATACCTGTCCAGCCACCCTCACCCTGACACCCCAAAGATCACAGATAATGCCAGTCATGATCTTTATCACCTAGTTAGTGGTGTAAGATCTGAGATTTGAATCCGGGATTGACTGACTCAAAGACCCTAAGTCTTAAGCTCAATCAGTGGCCACAAGGACTACCATCTGAGCACAGATCTTCTGAGTATCCTGAATTCATTCTTTCTGCTCAGAAGCCTTCTCTGAGAAACCTGACCTGACCTGACTCTTGATGCTGGACCAAGAATCTCCTCTGCCCAGGCTCCCTGCACTCAGAATTCTGACTGTCTACATACATACATCTCTCCAACTAGACTGTGAAGTCTGGAGGTTAACAGCAGAGCTTGTACCAAAGCTGGGGGATCACCCCATGTTCAATTAGCTCTTAAATAGAAAGCTCCCCTTTAACAGTAACAGGTAGAGAATGTAAGTGGGTTAATAAGCCATAGTGCTGGCTGTGTTAAAATATTAATGATGTCTAGAATTGAAAATGCAAATGGCTGCGTGGAACTCCTACACTTGGTATTAAAGAGAAGGACTTTGAAAGGGCACCTCAGAGGAATGTGGGAGCGGAGAATATGGGCTTGCTGAAGATGGCTAAACAAGCAGACATTCACCACCTTGTGGCTGCCATATTAGCTCCCTTCAGAAGTAAGTCTCCATCTCCTAGGGGTAAGAGGTAATTGCATGGAGGGGTAGACACAGTCTAAGTGACGCCAGTCTTCCTGGATGAGCTCGGCCTGCAGCAGGGTATAGTCAAGGTTAGACCCTTGAGGCCTGGGGACATTCTTACCTGTTCTGAGCTGTCCCACTTGCTGTCCTACATCTGGGAACAACTGGTTTAGTCAACCCCATGCTGTCTTTACTTGGCCGTCCAGCTATGTACTTTTCTCAGCCCGCACATCAAAAGTACAAGCGTGCTTTCAGTGTTCACAATGCCACCTGGTGTCAGGTTGGCAAGTTGCCGGAGAACAGGACTGTGACTGTCATCTTGCCCTCTGAAGTGCTCAGGGCCAGTGCATGGCGGGTCCCAGGCATGGAAACGGAGTGAAAGGGTTTTTTGTTGTTGTTGTTGTTTTGTTTTTGTTTTTGTTTTGTTTTGTTTTGTTCTGACTCGTTCTGTTGTTATCTCAAACCCTAGAGCAAAGGGATGGGTGTCGCTGGGGCAGTTTGACCCTTGTGTAAGGCTAAGCCTGCCTTATCAGGTGTCAGATGTGTGACAGGCACAAGCAAGCACTGAAGAGGGAGGCAAGTGAGTGACATCAGAAGGCCGCCGAGCAGGAGAGAGGGGAGCGAGGGATGAGTTAAAGCGGGCCCATGGCTGTGGTCACCCAGTGTGGTTACCGGCCAAGCAGCCAGTCCTTAGTTACTGGCTATATGGAGCAGACCCGGCCATTCTGGTGCTACCAGGGTGCCCTGTTATAACACAGTCATGCCTGGTGCCTCAAAGCTCCTGACATAGCAGTCTTGACGCCACCTGATGCCATCTGCTTCATTTGTGTTTGTTCAGTGGGTCAGGCAGCTAAGAACTGTGTCCTGAAAAGCCAAACCTCTCCTCATAGCTTTACTGTCCCCACCCAGTGTCACTACATTTACAGTCTAGCACTCAGAAAGTAAGCTTTGACCCTTCTTTCTAGAACCAAGAGGGATCTGCCACCCCAAACGACTCCAACTGATCGGGGGGTCTCTTCTGATGTCTGCGAGTGCAGTGTGTATGTGTCTGGATTGTGGCTATTACCAGGCCTCCATGGTACTTTGCTACGACTGAGTGTGATGCCCTAAGGACACAGGTCTGAGTAAAAGACGAGATGGAAGGGAAAGAATGCAGGGCTTGAGTCAGGCTTTCTGGTTCCCACCCTGGCACAGCTGCTCACCAGCTGTGTGGCCTGGGGTCCATTACCCAGTCTAACCTGATGGGAGGATGGAATGGGAACTTCATTCCTCTGAACTGCAGTGTAGAGCCTTTTTCTCTGGCTGTGCTTGTCACATGTGCCTGGAACTCAGCCGAATCCAAACTATAGTGATTTTTTCCCCCCACCCCTCCCAAGGGTCTGGTTCTTCAGCCTGGCATGCATGTGTTTTGTTCCTATAACAAATACATTAATCCTCTTCCTTTGATCAATACCTTTCTCTATCTCCTCATATACATGGCTTACATTTCTGCTTTAAATCCAGTCTTTCTGCTCTGTTTTGTGAGTTCCCTGGGAAAGCAGCACTCCTATTATCCTAGTGTATTTTGTCCTGTTCCGAGGAAGGGACAGCTGTGGGATTATCTGCTTGATGCATGCATGTTTTCTTGTCCACTCATCCTCATGTTCTTCCCTGTTTTTGACCAGTTTGACCACTTCTGATGTCTTCCTGGGTCATGCTGTAACAACTGCAGGGAACTGAGGGACCATCTTGCTTTATGTTTTTCATTATAGATGATGAAGCCAGACCCCGTAGTAGAGAACCTGGCCCCAGGTAGCAGTAGATGTGGTACTTAATGGTGACTGCAGACTAGAAGAATAACTTTCTTGGGTCTGTCCCCCAAAACATAGTACATATATATAATTGATAACCTTATGGGTAGTCACTAGGAAATATTCTAGGTATCAATATTTACATATGTTTATGTTTGTCTGTATGTCTGTGTGTGTGCATGCACTTATGTGTACATGTATGTTCCAGTATGCTTGTCAATGCATGGGTGTACAGAGGTCAGAACTCAATGTTGGGCTTGTTCATCTATCACTCTATCATTCTCAGCCTTATTTTTTTAAGGTAGAGTCTCTCACTGAACCTGGAGCTCACCAATTGGCTAGACTGCCTGGCTGGTGAGTTCCCGGGATCCCTCCAGCCTCTGCCTTCCAGGGCTGGGATTACAGGCACCTGCTGCTATGCTTGGCTTTTCACACAGGTGCTGGGGATGGAAACTCAGGTCCTTACACTTGTGTAGCAAGTAATTTACCAAACTGGCCCATCTGCCCAGCCTCCTGAACATCAATGTCTTTACAAAGTTTCCCAGATGGTATTAGAATCAATGATCAGAATATAGGAAGTATTTCTTGTCAATACACTGTCCTCATATATCCAGAGGAAAAAAAATGTCCTTTAACTGGCCACAGAAGACAGTCTCTAATATGAGGATGGGCTGTCATGGGGCAGGTCCCAAGCTAAGTACCACCCTTAGAGCCCTGGATCACTAGAAAGCATATTATCATATTATTCAGCAGAATGTGTAGAAGATGTACTTGTATGCCAGGCATTGTAAAAGCTAAGAGCTTTACAAACACCAACTCTTTGGCTCCTTGGAGCATTGCTGTGTCTACTGTGATCCCATTTCCAGATGAGAAAACTGAAGCACACATAGGAAGTAGTGAGTCCCTGTTTGTGACCATTCTGCTAAATCACTTCTCCGGTTCTCAGCTAACATTTGTGTTACCTGATAGTACCATCAGAACTTTGGGACTCTAGATGGAAGTATCAACCAAAGATGCAAGGTCAGATGGAAGGCTTCTAAAATCAGTGATGTTGAAGACTGCCTTCCTGGAGCACACAGTATAGATACCTTTCCTTGCCTAGCCTTGGAAAACTGTATTCAGCAATTTCACTAAGCTGCAGAGACTCATCTCAGGCCTGTCCAACTCTGCTCATGTGTGCCCTAGGTGTATGTCGTCTCACCGAGAATTTGCATAAAGGGTCCATTTTATCTTAGGAGCTCCATCCCTGAAACACAAAGTACTGCTCCATAAAAACACCTCAGGAAACAGGTTGCTGTTTATCAAATTTTAATGATTTTTTTTATTCCAGGAAAGCTGTATGTAATCTAAGTTGTGAAGTCATTAAGACTATAAGATACATGATTTTTTAATATGGGTTAACATGGGTTATTTCTTTAGCTGACTGAAGACATATCAATTTTGAAAATGTGGGAATGGATACAAGTGATTGTTTTTTATTTGTACCCCATGCCTATAAGGAGCTATCTGCCCTTTCCTCCCACAGAACTGGAATAACCAAAAGGTCTTATCTAGGATATACAACATTCAGTGGGCTGCATGACATAGGACACTGAGTCTGTTGGACAAGTACTCTTCTGTAGCTGGAGTGCTTCTCTCCAGGCTCCACCAAGCCCCGCAGTCCCACAATCCACTTATAAAATAATCACTCAGACGCTTATATCACTTATAAACTGTATGGCCGTGGCAGGCTTCTTGCTAACTGTTCTTTTATCTTAAATTAGCCCATTTTTATAAATCTATACCTTGCCACGTGGCTGGTGGCTTCCCAGCGTCTTCACATGCTGCTTGTCCTGGCGGTGGCTGCAGTGTCTCTCCCTTCAGCCTTCCGCTTCCCTGAATTCTCCTCTCTCCTTGTCCCACCTACTTCCTGCCTGGCCACCTACTTCCTGCCTGGCCACCTACTTCCTGCCTGGTCACTGGCCATCAGTGTTTTATTTATATAGAATGATATCCACAGCATTTCCCCTTTTCTTCTTTTTTTAAAAAGTAAGGTTTTAACTTTAACATGGTAAAATTACATATAACAAAATAATTATCGAGCAAGAATTATAGTTACAATATTAAAGAAGATGTCCTATCTATCTTATATTTGTGAATTTAAGGTTTTATATCTAACTTATCTTTTATCATAACTGAGGAAATTACAACTATCTAGTTTTCAACCACATCAAAGACCTGAGAAGGAACATAATGGTACCTGAGAAATGGTAGATGGATGCAAGCAACTTTCGGGAATCTTGCAAAAGTAGACCAAGACAGCTGGCAGCCTGGACAGTCACCTAATGTTTCTCAGCATTGTTGGTGCATTCAAATTGGCTACAGGCCTAGAGTATCTGACAGACCATTTTCAGAAGCAGGATTTCTGAAAGACCATCTTACCCTGTCTTGGCAGAGTACAGTGGTCGCTTTCCTTGTGTCTCGCTTGTCCAGAAAGGACACCATTGCATTTGTATTGTCAGCCATCAAGGCAAGGGCAGTTCTTTGCCCAGTAGGCCATTTTGTGCCAAAAAGACAAACTTCCAAATGGAAATGTCTTAGAAGCCCAACATTCTCTCGGGATCAATTGGTGCAGCCAGGAGCAATTGTGTCTCACATCAACAGAATTTTAAGTTATTTAAATGCCATATTCTCTAGGTCTATGAAGTGTTTGAAGATTACCTATCTATCTGAAATATATCTATGTATACCTAGAAGACTTAACTAACATGGCTACAAATATGATTATCATAGATGACTGATTATTAATCTATTTTTAATTATCCATTACAATTTTAAATGAGTTAAACATAATACCTCAAACAAGAATAGAAATATATATATATACAGTATAACAAAATTAACTTCAAGCCTGCATCAATAAACTAAAATTTATACCAATGTAAAACATTTTAAACATAAACTAAAATCTATACCAATGTAAAACATTTTAAACAAATTGTTCTCCAAAAGTAGGTTCATCAATCCACCCTTTTATCTTATCATCTCCATATACTCCTATATATCTATATCATATCCCCTTTTCTTTTTTAGAAAGAGATCACATTTATAATCAACCTGTTTTAAATAAAAATATTGGTTTTTCTCTGTCCCACACCAGAGGGCTCTTCTGATTTGGGACACAAGAATCTCTTAACCATTTTTTTTTAAAAGCAGTATGTCTGGGTTTAGAGGGGGAGTGAGCCAATTCCACCTCCAAAGCCAGCTTGGTATATTTGGGAATTTGGGAGTAGCATCTCTTACTACTTCCTGCTGGAGGGGGGGCGCTGTATCTTACGGGGACACAAAGAAAATTTTAGGCCTATGGGGTAGTCCGTGAGGCTGTATTGTGTGAACCAGTTGTCTTGAAACCGCTCTGGTTGTTGGATCATCTGGGCCATGGTGTCATCGGAGACCTTTCAGGGGGTCTTGGCTGGTGAAACCTGATGTATCTTAATCTGGAACAAATCCACAGCCTCTGGCTTTCTGTGAAAACAAAAGCAGAACCTTTTTTCCAAAGTAACATATCCTTAAATCCAAATTTTGAAGTCAAGGTACCTTTAAAATATACATTTTGGCATAACTGAACAGCTTTAGTAATCAAATGTTTTTCATGAGTTACAAATATCAAAGAGAACATAATCCAGATTCTCTGTGTGGTAGCCATCTTTACGTGGCTTATCTTTTATATTACCTTGAGCCTATTGATTTAAACTGTACCATTTTAAGACTGAAAAGGTGCTGTGGCTGCTGGCTCCGCCCACTTCAGCTTCCCAACACGGCAGTGGTACATTTTCCGCCAGCTCTGGGAGTCATCAAGTCTCAGAAATAGTGGGTCTAAGCTTTTATCAAAGCAGCATGTAGCCCAGAAACCTTTTTTTTAAAAAATAATAGTAAAGACTAAATCTACCACACAGCTTAATGTGCCGCTGGCAGATGCCTCATTTCCGCCATACTGCCAGTCAAACGCACACGCCAGGAACCCGCCAGTGTTCAAACCCGCGTTTTGCGGCGACTAGCTGCCCGTATGAGACAAGAAGCAGGAACCTGGTTTTGGCTCTGTTTAGAATTGGTTATTAAATATTCTCAGGTTTAAGGTGGAAACTCGAGCCGTTGGGCGCCATTTGTAGCTGGAGTGCTTCTCTCCAGGCTCCACCAAGCCCCGCAGTCCCACAATCCACTTATAAAATAATCACTCAGACGCTTATATCACTTATAAACTGTATGGCCGTGGCAGGCTTCTTGCTAACTGTTCTTTTATCTTAAATTAACCCATTTTTATAAATCTATACCTTGCCACGTGGCTGGTGGCTTCCCAGCGTCTTCACATGCTGCTTATTCTGGTGGTGGCTGCAGTGTCTCTCCCCTCAGCCTTCCGCTTCCCTGAATTCTCCTCTCTCCTTGTCCCACCTACTTCCTGCCTGGCCACCTACTTCCTGCCTGGTCACTGGCTATCAGTGTTTTATTTATATAGAATGATATCCACAGCACTCTTCCTTTAACCAAGCCTTAGCCAAGCCCACATTTGGTAGTATACCCAGAGCTCTAGAAGCATGCTGTGGTTTCTGCCATGTTCTGTAGAATTTGAGCTATGAACCCAGTAGTGACACCAAGGACCAGAACAGGATGAAAATGTTCAAGACCCAGTGACAACTTTGTTGCCTCTTGGAAATTGAAAATGAGTCTCTTTTGGTGAAGATATCACATGCTTGACTACATGTCTTGGAGGAATTGAGCTGGGTTTGACCCCAAAGCCTCCTCCCTAAGGACTAACTTTCATAGTACTGGAAGGTACTATGCAAGCTGCCAAGGAGGAAAATATTCAATAAGGCTACCCAGCAGCGACACCTATAAACCACAACAATGATCAGCAAGATATTCCTAAAGATACAACAATGGCATTTATATCTTGGCAGTAACCAACAACTATCTAATTGGGCTTAAGGCCTACTCAACAGGAGAAAAATCATGGCTTTGTAATATAAACCCAGACAACCACCCATAGTCATAGACCTCAGAGGAAAACCTACTACTGTCACCAGCCCCAACTACAACAGGGCCCCTATGTCTAAGACTCAGGAAACATTGGAAGAGGAGGCAGAAAGAGGAACCATAGGACTAGGATGTCTGTGTAAGATTGTGTCTTCTGGATATGGCAGGGAAGCTATACACACAAAATTTCAATGGCTGTTTAAACAAGACCCAAACAATGACAACACCAGCTGGTAAGCCAATGTGCATGGGGAGAATCTCACAGAGCCCTATCTGTAGATGAAGACCTATAGACAATTAAAAACTGTTGAGAAGAGGAGATGAGCACTCTAAATGTTTATTCATTTCCAAGTGGTCAGCCCTTAAAAATATACATATAAGTAACACTGAATTGACTCAGTAGCTTGTGTTTATATGTGTGTGTACATGTGTGTGTGTGTGTGTGTGTGTATGTGAATAATAATTAAATGAATTTGATAGAGAGGAACATGGGAGAGCTGGAGGGAGGGGAGAGAGTGGGGAATGGTATATTTTAGTTAAAAATTTAAAAGTAGTGTCAAGTTCTTGATATAACATAAAAGTTACTTTACCTGGGAGACTTTGGTCAAGTCACTCTGCCTTTTGGAATCCTGGCTCTGAAGGGGAGCTCAGCTAGACTCCACTCAGCTCTGCTCATCACCTGCGACAGTGTATGATATCAGGCAGCATCCTTAACATCTGAGATCCTTACAGCTGTAGAAATACCATCCCTGGAACCCAAAGTCATTACCACAGGGAAAGTTGGCATTGAGTGTAGCTGATTGCTCATTAACCCACTCCCACTGCTGTGCATTTGAAATGTGATTTACGTCTCTACATGCCAGGTGGTTTCTTGTGCAAAGTTCATATCACACTGACATGGCCCCTTTTGTTTCAGACACACTGAAGCAGCTGCTCTAACACAGCTATTTTGATATAGGGACATTTTGACACAGCTGAGAAAACAAAACATTAGACTGTTGGCTTTAAAAAAAAAACATTACCAAATAATATGCCAAGGAGACATTTCAGGCCAGCTCTTCTTGTCCTAGCAGGACCTTCCCCCATCTCTTCTGGCACAGGGGCTCAGAAGGGAGAGGAGAAAGGTGGGGACCAGGGTTCCTCTAGGGCAGTAGGTCAAAGCGGGGAATGCAGGAGTCTGGGACATCAAGGGATTGGCAAGATGAAGGACAGTGACATCAGACATGCAGTGGGTGTGAGAGTACCTGGTAATTTTCAAAAACAATTTTACATATAAATGTAGTCATTTCAAAACTCTCACATCAAAATAACCATGTCAAAATGCCCTTCTCTGTCTCAGACAAAGGAAATGAATGCCAGGAAAAGAGGAGCAAGAAGACAGCTTCTGCCCCGTAGACTCAGAATGGGGGGTGGGGTGGAGCAAATGACTATTCTCCTGCCAGGGGTTGCTGCAATAGGGATTGGAGAGAAGTGGGGTTGGGGGCAGGGCTCAGTGATTGATGGCAGGAGGGTGACATTTCCAGATTGGGCATGTTTGGGAGCCCAAGAAATGCTTGCTAACAGCCAGGGTCCATTGAGGGTTTTAACATGTGATGAGCATGGTTATTTGTAGTGTTTTAGCTTATTTACTACTCATAACACACAATGCAATGTATATCACTGTTATCTCATCTTACTGAAGTAGAAACCGAGATGCCCAGAAGGAGTTTTTCCTCCACAGTACAGCTGGAAAATGACTGAGCCACATTGGATATCAGATATGGCTACACTAAAGGTTTGCTTATATCCCACTTCCAACCATACATCTGCCCCCTTAGAGTTAACCAAGAGCCTGGGGCCAGGGAAGAACCCAGGCTATAACACTCATAGGACCTTCTAGGGCCTGGTTTCTCTTCTTATGCCTCTGCTCGCTGTGTATCCTCCAGTGACTTGCTCTCTCCAACCACCATGGTCCCATCCTTGGTCCTGTCCCTCTCCAGATCATGCCACTCAACAACCTTTGGCTATAATCCATATTAATATGGAGTTGGCATGCACACATGATGGCTGCTGTTTCCTGTCTGGGTTCATGGCAGCTAAAAGGGCAAAATCCTGGTTATAAAGCTAATGTTCTTACTGAACCACAAAGAACAGGTAAGAAAAGAGAAAGAAGTGTGATTGGGAGGTGGCCAGGAGGCTATTGCATGGGGAAAGAGAGAAACCTGGTTAGCCCCTGGGTTATGGTAAACAAGGCCCCCCAAAATTGCCTGGACAGCCAGAACATCATCTGGGGAAGAGACTGCAGGAGGCAGAGGAGTCCCACAAGCTGTTACAGTGACTTCCACAGTGCATTGAGAGGGGACTAGGTGGTGTCAGGGCCAGGGGCAACAGAAACATGTCCCATTGAGCAGAACAAGACTCTTGACCTGAAAAGTCATGGGCACAAGGGGCTGGATTTTAACCAGTATTCTCACTTCTGTCTATTCTGGACCTTTGACTTTCTGGCCACTGCCATTCATTCTCTGTCTCTCTGTCTCTCTGTCTCTCTGTCTCTCTCTGTCTCTGTCTCTCTCTCTCTGTCTCTCTCTGTCTCTCTCTGTCTCTCTCTCTCTGTCTCTCTCTCTCTCTCTCTCTCTCTCTCTCTCTCTCTCTCTCTCTCTGTGTGTGTGTGTGTGTGTGTGTGTGTGTGTCCACAGTCTGCTCAGCCTGTGCAAAGCAGGGTTGGTTCATTTTCTCAGAGCCCAGAACAATTCAGTTTCCCTGGCTCCTCTGAAGATGTTGTGTTGAGAGGGAAAAAAAATTATACTCTTTAATAGAAATACTTTTCCTTCATTAAATGAAATCTCCAAAGCCCAGTAGCATTTTTCGTGCTTATATAAAGATGCCAGTGGGGATTTGAGATCGAAAGTAGTATTTTTATACAAGTCAATGAAGATCTCAATAGGACAGAAAGAACACTTTTCAAATCTAAATTCTTCCAGCATCAGGCAGGCAGATCCGCTCCAGCAGGGATCATGGCACCTCTCGCCCTGCTCTAAACTTCTCCTCAAGCACTGGAACACTCACATATATTGCTTCTCTGCTTGGGGAAATTATATTAATAGTGCCTTTCCAAGGCTTTAAACCATTACACTTGAATTTCCGTTTGCACTTCCGTTCTCATAACTTTTTATAAAGAGTCAGGTATTTGTAGAAGCTTGAGTCATAAGCAGATGCATGTGTATGCTGGCACACATGGAGTCCAGAATGCTGTCTCCTTGTATGTAGCATAGTGGGAGAATGGATTCTCTCTGTCAGGGTGTCAGCAAATGGATCTGCAAAGATGGATGGGAAGAGTGAAGTCTAACGACACCGCTGGGCTTGGGAGATGGCTCTGTGGAGACAGGGTTTCCTCTACAAGCGTGAGGAATCACCTTTGAATCTGCAGGAGCCATGTAAAAGCTGTACCCTATGGGTCTACATGCTCGGAGGTTGACACCAGAGGTTCTCTGCGCAAGCTTGCTAGGTAGACAAGCTTCTGGTTCAGGGAGAGACCCTGCCTCAATAAATAAAGTGTAGAGGAATTGAGGAAGAAAACTACCATCAACCTCTGGCCTACTCACACCCCTCAACACATACACAAGCACCTCCCCACCTCCCTCCACACACATACATATACATACAAGCATACCCACCACCCCACAGGTACACACACACACACACACACACACACACACACACACACACACACTCACATTCTTATATACATGTGAGAATAGATAAATGCATGCCACATACATATACATAGGGAAAAATACTATAACTCTTGCAACCTTGGCAATGTACGTAGCCTCACAATACAGTGCTCAGGAGCCCAGGGAGACTTGGACCACGGTGGGTATAAAGCACTTGACAATACAGCACTGCTCAAAACCTATTGTTTTCATTTTCTTTTCACCTGACTGTCATCGTCATTAGTTACCGTGGTTCATGTTAATACAGAACCTCCCCAGCTCCAAAGTTAAGGACTTAAAAAGACAATTGTCTTGTATCATGCTGAGAATCTGCACTCTGACCATTTCTGCCCCTTGTTGTCTGGACCTTCAGCCATGTGACTCTTACTTGACAGATGGAATCAGCTGAATGAAAGCACTAGGAAGGGTCGACTGGATCTTCATAGCAAGCTAAACACTTGCATGCTGCCAGGTCCTGGGAGGGGAGGAAACCTGTAAGGCCGAATCAGTGTGACCCTCAGAGAGTAGAGCATCAGGAAGGACTGGTGGATGTTCTCTGATCAAAGCTTGCTTTGGTCACCAGGTGAACCCAGGCTCTGGGATCTGGTGAGTCTGGCCCTTTCTTGACTTTCCGTTTAAGGGACAGGGACTCTCATATCTCTCTCGCAAGGCTGATGGCAGCAGCCAACAAGTTCTTAGTTATGGCATCTATATCCAAAAGAATTCATTCCCTCCTGTGCCACAGAGCACCCAAGTAGCTGCTCCATCCTCCCACAAGTAGCTGCTCCATCCTCCCACATTGCTGAGAAAGCAAGAGAGGGCTCTTATTGTGATTAACAGGCAGGCTGAACTCTCGCCTTTCACTGTGGAAAAATCCATTACTGAGAAGTCATTTGTCAAAGCCAACTGTTTAGCTGCTTTAATTTACATATTTATCAAGTTTGATTAGAACGCATTGTCTTCTCCTTTCATCCTAGCTTTCACCTCCCCGGGCCCTCTTTTCCTGGGGAAACTGTTTTTGTTGCCCTTGTTGCTAAAGGGCACAGAGTGTGATTCAATTTGCATTTGCTAATAAGCCTGCAACTGGTTCTGACCAGGAATTCCCTGGGGCCTAGGGTGGTGGCTCCCAAAAGCTGAGCACTGGGTGCTAACTGAAAACACACTCAACCAAAAGACAGGGCCGGTTCTATGGCCAGTCTAGGCATACTTATCAAGTGTGTACCGAGTGCTGGGCATGGGTGTATGTGTACTGAAGAAAACAGATAAAGTCACGTCTTGTCATGGATTGCCTAGTGACTCCAGTCTTTTACCTGTAAGTCAGGCAGCTGGATCAAGTGATCTCTGTCAGGCTCCAGGTTTGAACACTTTACCAGGCATAAGATTTTGTATATAAACCTGTTGGATCATTTTATTTAATTCTTACAAGGTCCCTATGACATTAAGACCAATAGTATCCTCATGTTTCAGGTCAGGGAATAAAAGATCCCAGGGTTCAAGGTCATATAAATGCACACAGCCAGACTTGAACTGAGCTCTCCTGCTCTCCAGTACAGGTTCATGACCCCAAAGCTAGGCTTGAATGTCTTTACCCTATCTTTGAGCTCCTGAATGACAGAGACAGTCTCTGATGCCTTTCTAAGTTCTTGAGGACCAACTCAAGATCTGGCATGTGGTCAGCATCAGAGACTGTGTGCTAAATTTAACAGCAAAAGCAGGTCATTGGCCCTTGGCATTCCTGTCTTTAGGGTCTCAGCTCTGTCCTGATCTCTCCAGCCACCTTGGCTAAAGAGCTGTCATAACTCATGCTGTGTGTATTATCCAGGTCCTAGATCTCCAGAGTACTGGTGGCTGACAGCTCACAGCTGAGACTCTCCCTGGAACAAGCACTCAACCTCCACCAAGATTCTGCCCCTGCCATGTTGAGCATCTCTTAGTATAGGACTAATATTAGCTCTTTTGCCTCCTCATTTAGGAAGGGCTCTCCAGCCCAGAGCTCCCAATG
Organism: Peromyscus maniculatus bairdii; assembly: GCF_049852395.1. Classification (NCBI taxonomy): domain Eukaryota; kingdom Metazoa; phylum Chordata; class Mammalia; order Rodentia; family Cricetidae; genus Peromyscus; species Peromyscus maniculatus. The sequence goes on from NC_134853.1 coordinate 132,291,845, forward strand.
CTTCACTTAAAGTCATTGCTGAGTCTGTTCAATCTGTGCAGTCCATATAATGTTACTTGTATGTGTATGTTCTCAGGGCTGACCATTTAGTATCGGATAACCAATCGATGTGCTCTTCCTTGGGGAAGACTATTTCTCCTTGAATAGTGTATTTGTGAAAGAGATTGGTCCTCAACCAGGTCCTGTTTTGCGTTCAAGGAAACATGGAACATTCAGTGATGTCTGGGGGTTTTCTTTCATTCTCACAGGTTGGGAAGAGGAGAGGGTATGGATGGATGCTGCTAGCAGCTCAGTTCAGTGCCTCATAGCAGTTACCTAGTTAAAGATGGCTGTGTTGCTGAGGAGCCCCATCCTATATCTGTCACTCAATGAATAGTACCTGCTATAGGCAAAGTCACATAAAAAGGGACATGAAGCCACTTATTTCAAACTGTCTTGTGACCTAGGTATCACTCCCATTTTACACTTGGGAGAACTAAGGTTCATAAGAGGTAATTTACCCAAGGCCTCAATGCACAGGAAAGCCCAGCTTTCCATTTGACCCAGGAATGATGTATTGCCCAGTCTCCTTATCCAGTTTTTCCCTCCTGCTGGCAGCTTCTGAACAGCATGGCTGAACTACCCCTGAGTGTCTTGAATCACATGGAGTCCCATGCTTACCCAAATCTATTTACTGGCTTGCCACTTCCTCCAAGAAAGCTGGATGCATGGCTCCTACACCTACACTTTCTCATAGAATTATATATAAAAAAATCTGTACCTTGATAATTCTTTGCCCTCGTTCCATTTTCACCGTCACTAACAGTGATATTTTCACATTACCTTCAGCCTGACATGTTTTGTGTTGATAAAATCAGATAAAATACAACATTAACTGTTAACACCAAGAAAGACAGAGCAAGGTCCCTGGTGACCTTGAGTTTCCTCTTTCCCTTCTCAGAGCAGGTGCATTCAAACTCAGCATTGAAGGCTGAGTAGGAGGAACCCAGACAGATGAGAAAGAGGCTGGCATTCAAGGCAGGGAAGAAAACATGTGCCCAGAGTGGATGTGTGAGAGAGCATGTCATGTCTGGGAAACTGCCAGGGGCTGAGGTGATGGACAGGAGTGTGGCTAGTATGTGCCAGGCTAATGAAGCTGGGCTCGTGCTGAAGACAATAGGAAGTTGCTGAAAAGTCTTTAAAGGAAGTGGCATGCCTCTGTGGGCATTTTAGAGGGTCCAAATTGATGTCAGGGTAGAGGATGGACAGGCCAGGCTTATGCTAGCACATCTTAAAACAACAAACATTCATTCTCTCTTGGTTTCTGTGGGTCAACAATGTGGAAAAATTTAGTGGGTCATTCTGGCTGGGGATCTCTCCTGAGATACAGGGAAGTTTTAGTCAAGGCTATAGTTACTTAAGACTAAAAGATCCTTCTAAACTCACTCAGACATAAGTTCTTCTTGGCTGTTCTCACCATGTGGTCCTCTCTATGGTCTACTTGAGTGTCTTTATGACATGATAGCTGGTTTCCCCAGAAGTGAGTGATTCAAAACTAAGCAAGCATACCCAAGACCACAGTCCTTTTATAGCCCAATTGGAAAAGTATTGTATCATTCCTTTATGATTTCCAATTTTAGGAGCAACTGTCTAAGCCTACCACACATTGAAGCTAATATTCACCTCTTGAACGTGGAGATTAACAAAGAAGTGATGGGACCTGGGCATGGTGGTACACATCTGCAACCCAGCATTTGGGAGGCTGAGTCAGGAGAACAGGGAGTTTGAGACCATTGAACTACACAGAGAGTTCCAAGCCAGCTTTGGTCTACACTGTAAGACTGAAAAAGCTGAAACAGCAACAAACCAATGGTCTTAATAATGAAATCACCCAGTAGCCCTATATGATCTTCAAGAGTCAATCTGACACAGTGGTTAAAAACATAAATGAGAGAGTCATAAACATTTAGGTCTAATACTGGCTCCTACATTTGCAAGTTTAGTCAGGACACTTAATATTTCTAGATCTCAATTTCCTATTCTATAAGATAGGGATAAAATTATAAAAAAAAAGGAAGATGCTCCATTGGGTGACTGTGATAATTAAATATGATCAGGCATAAAAAATATTGACACAGAATAGATACCCAATAAATATTACCTAGTTGCTGTAATGGAAGTGTGATATTATCCTTCATAGGGTAGTATAGAGATTAAGAACACAGTTTTTTTTTTCCCTGAGTTGGGATTCTGGCTTTACCACTTAGTCATTAGCTGTAAGAACAAGTCTAAGCCACTAAATCTGTTTTGGCCTTGCTTTTCTGTAAAATGAAAATAAATAATAGCTAGTACCTGGTCACCAAGTAGGTGTTCAATAAATTTTTTATGAATAAGAGTTTGAGGGTGATACAGGACTGGGGTGACAAGATATGCCTCCCTCCCCCATTTCTCTTCCTCTTCCTCTCCCTCTCCCTCTTCACCCCTCTCTCTAACACACACACACACACACACACACACACACACACACACACACACACAGACTGTGTGTGTATGTGTGAGTGTATGTCCATGTGTGCATGTGTGCACACTCATACACATGGAGTAGGGATGCTGTACAAAGCACATGTTGTTGTGTCCTTTAGTTCTCTAGTTTTACCATCCCCTGTGGGTTGTTCTTGGTTACATTGTTTGCACTCTGTTCCACCTTAGCTTTGTTCAAGCACACACACTTCTTCAATCCTTGCTGCCTCAACCAAGAATATGTTTAATTGTCTTTGCACAGAAGAGTCTGGGGATTTGGTGGCAGGAGCGGGTGGGGACAGCCCCCTGTCACACCACCTCAAAGCTGCTACATTACCTTAAATTGATTTTGCAAATGAAAGCTAAAAGCTAAGCAAAGGCAAACCATCCATTTTGCCTAAAGATGATTATAATGCTCTTTTATGGCCTCCTAAATGACAAAGCAATTTGTTACCTGCCTGCATCAACATTTGCTTATATTAGTGCCAGAGAGGCTTGATTTTTATTAGCCCCACGTTATCATTTTATGAAGTCACAGGGGCTCAGTAAAATTAGTGTGCAAATAGAATGCCCGTTTTGCCTTTCCCTGTGGTCAGCAGAAATGTAGACTGCAATTGAGTTGATATCGGGTCAGGGGAGGCATCCATAAAGTCAGCCTTCACTGAGGGCCTCGGTAATGTTATTCATTATTTCTGAACTGTTGGGAGACATGGGGTCAGTGTTAGGTACCATTTTTTAAGAAGGGTTTGGGGGTGGGGGTTAAAAATTTTAAGTGAAAAGGAAATATAAATACTAAGACAGGAGTTCAATTTCCATTGGCAATAAAGGATGAAACCAGTCTCTTGTGTACATCACAGATGGAATTGCAGCAGATGCAGGATTGTATAATGTTAGTGGATCCACAAGGCAGACAGGGTAGAGAAAGGGACTCAGGCTTGGAGCTAGGGCTGGACTGCTGGCAGCGTGACCTTGGCTGTATCCATTCCTTCTGTGGGTGTCAGATCTCTCACCTGTAAGATGGCATGAACACACCCAGTCTCATAAGACCACCATGAAGATTTACATGAAATAGCAGGTGCCTGAACTTATTTATGAGAAATATCTATAAAGTGTTTTCATTTATTAATTTAGCAACCAGTTCCTTGGTATCCATTCCAAACAGGCTCCTAAGTAAGACATTTACCAGTAGACATCATTTTCTCCCTGCAGTAGCTTATATTCTGTCCAAAAATGTACAAGTGCTTAACTCTTTTGAGATTATAAATATATTCTCTCCCCTCAAAGGTACCCAGCATAGAGCTGTGTGCTATGCTTGTTGGTCACCCCCACTGGACCAAACAAGCCACACACCTTTAGGAAAATGTTTATATTACTTACTTACTTACTTATTTACTTACTTAATTAATTAATTTTAGACAGTGTTTCTCTATGTAGTTCTGACAGTCCTGAACTCACTGTGTAGACCAGGCTGAATTTGAACTCACAGAGATCCACCTGCCTCTGCCTCCTGAGTGCTGGCATTAAAGGTGTGTGCTACCATGCCCTGTGGGTACTAGGAACCAAACTCAGATCCTCTAGAAGAGCACCCACAGCTTTTAACTCATGATCCATCTCCCTATCTCAAGAGTTAATATTTTTATCTCTTGTGCCTGACATTGGTGTATCTGTTGTGATGATGAACCACATTCAAAATGACCTTCCCCACCATTTTAAGAGAATACCTGTTAATTATTTCTGTGCCTTCTCCCTCCAGATTATCCTCTTAATATAGATAGGGCTCACTTAATCAACATTTTCTCAGTTTTTTCCTAAATACCCTCAGTTTGTTGTTCTGTTGTGTGCCACTCAGCCCTTCCTCCAATGGCTGAGTAACACTTCTGCATTCATTTTAGGAAGGCTGTTCTTACCTATTGTTTATAAGAATATGTATACATATGTATGTATATATATATTATCTTTACATAATGGCTGAACTTTATTACTCAGGCCAGATTTCTGTGACAACAGAATCTGATTCAGGTCCTATTTTCCTACTTTTCTATATATCTAATAATTTTATTATATGCTGAATATTACAAAATATATACATTGTTGAGTATCTGGATTTTATTCTCTTTCCTTCAAAAGAGTTGGGCAGTTAAGTTTCTTTTCCAAATTTGATTCTTTTCTGATTATTTTAAAACCTTGTTAGGGTCTTTCTGGAGTATTTTAGCCCTACCTGTAAGATACATCCCTTTTGAGTTCTCACTCTTCCTGTACGATCAAAAAAGATTTATTCTTTGCAATTAGCAGTTCAAATTTTGTCTTACTACTTCATGGAAGCTAGGAGGCAGAGCAAAGAGAGTTGGGATATGGGGCCCTAGCCTTCAAAGGCACATCTTCAAAGTCTCAATATTCCTCCACTAGGCCTTGTCTGCTAAAGGGTCTACAATCTTCCAGTGGTGGCATGGGCCTGGGAATAAGTCTTCAACATACTCTAAACCCAAACTATAGCTTGAAATTTCACTCTGTATATGCACAGAGTTTGGGATCTAATGAAGACTCAAGAGGGCTCCTTATAGATTTCTGGAACTCTTTTTCTCTACTGGAATTCAGGAATTCTCTCCACAACTGCTGCCTGCTAACCTTGAATCTCAGTGAGACTTCCATGGTGTGCTTAGGATATTGCACCCTGCTCTTCATTGTGTAATGGACCATCAGAAAAAGGCAGAGCAACCATGGGGCATGCTTATTTGTCCCCTTTTCTTATGAGTAATCTGGTACTGGCCCTTGTCTCTTATACAGCATCTAAAAGTAGTCGTTTATTATATTTTATTTGATTTTACAGATTTGTTTGTTTGCATTTTGCTTTGCTTTTCCCCAATGCTAGGAGTCAAACCCAGACCCTTATATGTACTAGACCAGGTTTCTACCATTAAGCTATACCTGAAGACCTAGTTTTCTAGGTGTTCAATGTAAAAGGATCTGTTCCCTGTTACTTTATCACCACCAAAACAAAAGCCTGAATTCTAATCTCATCTGCTAGCACCTATTAACTGTATGACCTTGAACAATTATGTAATTTCAATGAACTTCAATTTCTGCCTCTATAAGAGGAGTATGAGCTACATGTTGTTCTAAAGATTATGAATATAGGTATATAAAATGTATCTGTCACAAAAGGGGTTAATGACGTAATGGATGCTACTTTTACTATTATAAATAGCTACCTTTTTATTCCATCATTTACTAGATGTTTGCTAGTACTATGTGGTACGTAGCCTTGTTTCATTATCACAATCAAATCAAACAGATATTATTCTCCTCATTTATAGTTAAGAATACTGAAACTCAGAAAGATATACAACTGCCTATGGGCACAGTCAGTGGCTTTGGGATTCGACTTTACTGACAGCTTCCTCAGATGGTTGTAAATATTACATATTAATATAATATTCTAAGTTACACAAAGAAAAGGGAATGTAGTCATTTAATATTAAATAGAGGTATGATTAGTCAACAATGGCTGATCCTTAATGATTCTAACGCAATGGTTAAAAGAGAAATAAAAGTAAAGCATCCATCTAGCATCTTCTTTAGCTGTTTCCTTTCTACGTACCAATTTCTAGTCTCAGCTTACTTTCCATGGTGACCTCCCATTTGTTTCTTTCAGAAAATCTCCGAGAAGGGACAGAAAAGAAGGTGATATTCATCACAGGACGGGTCCACCCAGGGGAAACACCATCTTCATTTGTGTGCCAAGGTAAGCTCGGGATCTCGCGGGTGTCCTGTACCTGCTAGATATGTATGTGGGTAGAAGGGTTATAGATTTGAAATGTTGACTACTAACTCACTTAATTCAATCATTTACTTAACAACTTTTAAAATACCTACTATGAGCAAGGAAGAGCACTTGGCCTGAGATAACCAGAGGTAATATAATTTCTCTGCTTTAGTTTATTTCTTTATTTAGTGTAATTTAGAGTAATTGCATTTATATTTATTGTCAAATACTTCATTTGTATAAGAGAATTAAGCAGCTATCTTCATGAACATAGATACATTCAATAAAGAAGATATAAATATCACAGAGTGTCCAGGTACCCAGCAGTTTAAGAAGCAGTTAACCCACTCCTTCCCAATTGCAGACATTAGCCACTTACTTCCAATTCTTTGACCCATCCTCCCTCTCTCCCTCCCTCCCTCCCACAGACCATGACCTTGATTTTTGTGTTTTGTCATTTTCATCTTTAAGTTTAACTATATTTGTAAACATCCTTAAACAATGTATGTTTTAGTTTTTCCTGTTCTTGCACTTTGCATCAATATCATCGTTCTATATGCACCGAGGCTTGCTTTCCACTTGGTATCCATGTGGGTGAGTAGTGCATGCTTTCCCTCACTGTATTATAGTCCATGTCTGTCTGTAACTCAATTTACTTAGCTATTCTCCTGACGATGATCATTTAAGTTGTTTATAATTTGTTTCTTCAAAACAATGCTATTCCAAGCATTCTTACACTGTAATGTGTATGTGACCTGTGTGTACATGTAAATTCTTTCTTAGGGTAAACAACATGGAGATACAATTGTTGGGTCATAAGCTATATGAATTCTCAGCTTTATTAGGTCCCCCAAATTTTTCTAAGGAATATTCAACTTTATGGTGCCACCAACCACATGTGAGTTCTTACTGTCTCATGTTCTTGCTAATATTTTATTTTTTCATCAATGCACTGGGGATTCAACCCAAGACCTCATACATGCTAGACAAACGTTCTACCACCTACCTATAACCCTAACCTTTTAAAAGAAAGTTTTAGTTTGAGAAAGGACCTCTTTAAGTTGCCTGGATTGGCCCTGAACTCACTATTTAGCCCAATCAGTTCTCCAACTTGCAATCCTTTAGGCTCAGCATAGGGAGTAGCTGTGATTATAGGCATGTGCCACCAGGCCCAGCTTCATTTGTACCTATCATGCAAAATAGTGTGATATTGTACATGTATCAAATACTATTCCAGGAATTTATGTATTTTAATTATAGTTTATTTTAAGTATATTAATCTTCTATGTCACAGAAACTAATATTAGCTATGATTTGACACATGAGAAAAACTGAAATTTGAAGAAATAATTTGTCTCATTTCAGTCTCACGATGGCCATGTGCTAAGAGGGGTTTGAGAGAGCTTCTGAAGGTTACACAGCTCAAGGGCAGCGTGATGCAGTACAAGTATACAGAGATTTGGAATCAGACAATGCTGAGGTCAAATGTTGGCTAGACCACCTCCTTGCAGCATCACATCAATTCCCTCAAATGTAAAATGAGGCTAACAGAACTACCCAGGAAGGCATTAGGAAGCTGGCGGGAGATAAATGTAAACACAACACCTAGTCCTATGCCTAGCACATAGCAGGCTCTTGACAGATGTCACCTCCGTCCCCATGGGAACCCGAGAAGATGAAGTAGTAATCTACTTTGCAAACTCTCAAGCGCTGTGCATATATAAATAAAGGTTTGGTTTTTCTGGTCCCATTCTTCCCATGCTGTCTAGGCACAACTGTCTCCCTCTCTTTGTCAGCTGATGAGACCAAGTCTCAGGGAGAGGATGTGATGGGCACAGAGTCCAGCAGCTTGTCAGTTGCATGGCTGGGCCCCAGTCACTACAGCTGATTCCTTCACACTCTCACTTCTGGCCCCCAGCACTGTCCTTGCAATAACCTTTCCCAGGCTCTCCTGGGTCCGCCTGCCCCTTTACTCGAAGCCATCTGTCAGTTACTAAACTTGGCAACAGCTCTGTTCTCCCAGCTGATGGAATGTAACTGCTTTGCCCTTGTTTGCAAAAAGGCAGTAAGTCTTGGCATCTAGATATTCATCTCTAGAAAGCCAAACCCCTGTGCTCACCATGTCCGTAAGCAGTACAGAGGGTCAGCGTCCCGTTTTACAGATGAGGATCTCGGGTGCTCCCGTTTCCTGAACAGTTATCTTGGATGGTGCTAACTTGATGCACTCAGTATTGTCCTAGAGGCTTCCAGATACATATTTACTCCTTGACAGAATTCCTGAATGCCTGCTCGCTACTTTCTCAAGGTATGCTCCAGCCTCATGGTAGAATCCACAGCCCACCATGATCTCACTCTTGCCAAGATCTCTGATATTATCCTAATTACAACTCAGCCCCACACAGATTAATCTCAGAGGGGTAATCTTCCATCACCTAGTTCTTGTCCTTACTGCTCCCTCTGCTTTGGAGGTCACTTCTTGACACTTTGCAATGTTTCCTGTCTTCTAAGGTTTATTTGAAGTGTCCCACCATAGACCTCTATAACCCACTCCCTCCAGTCCTCTGCTTTTTGCTTACATTGAAAATCTGAAGATTAGCATCATCAATAAAGACCTTTACTACTCTGATTTGTTATGTGATCTATGTACATTTTGTCCTTTCCATTCAAGCGTGATCTATTTAAGGTTTAGGACTGGCTGTCCAGTGGACACGTTCCACATCTGTAAAACAGGGTTATCTTGTTCATTATCTGGGTCTGTTGTGAGGGACAAAGGCTGTGTTGACTCTGGGTTGCTAAAACTGAATTTAGAAAGAGAAGTCTTAAGGTCACACAGCCAGCAAGTAGTAGACAGGGGTCTTGAGCTCGAGTCTAGCCAGATCCCCAGTCTGTATCCGGTCCCGCCCTGCACTGAGAAATGCTAGAAGGTCAAGTTTTGTACTTGGAAGAACACAGAGTTCTGAACACCCCCACTTGATGGGCACTTTCCAGGTAGGGATGTGGAGGCTCTGAGAAAGGAAAGGGGCTTACTGAAAATGGAATCCACCTCCCTGTTTTGCTCCCCATCTTTCCCTACCTCAGCATCTGTCCTTTGAGACATATAGCAATTCATCTTTCCTGGAGGCAGTACAAGGCAGGCACCATTACCCACGCTTTTCTGCCTACTTTGGGTTTGTATTCCGTGGGGACAGCCCGAGTCAAGCCCCATAGGGCAAAGCTGAAGATTTCTTTACAGTAGTTAGAGCCTGAGGCTTGGTCCCTTTCCCCAGCCCCGCTGGCTCTGGGGAAGTACAGGTCTGAGGCCTGGCGGGGTGCGGAATGGTGACAGTGACCTTGAGCAGGAAACAGGCCTGGAAAGCCTGGTTGTCTCCCATCTGGCTAGGACCATAGTTCTCACTGCCGAGCTGCTAGTGCACCTGCTTCTGGGAGTACAGTGGAGTTCTGTCATCACAGGTATCTGGAAGAGGTGGTGTTAAGGATGGCAGAATTTAATTTTTTGAAGACTGCTTGGTTGTGGAAAGCAGAATCTAGGCCACTCTTCCATCACCCCACTTCACTGTGGCTCCTGTGAGACCAGACTAATCTCATTCTCTAGTTAGGACAATTTGGGAGAACAAAGGAGCTCTCATGCTGCTCCATGACAGGGTATGTAGAGTCATAGTCTCTTAGTAGACAGAGAAATTGGATCCCAGCATCTCCACTTATTACATCGTGACTTTGGGGATGTCACAGAACCTCCCTGCACTGCAGTTCCTTTATGTCAAAGGGAAACAAGGAATTCTGCCTCATGGGGGTTGTTATAAAGACAGAAGGAGCTAGCAGCCACAGCCATGCAGAAACAGTGTCTAGAACACAGTAATGAGGAAATGTCAGCAGTGGTGAGGTGGGAGGAAGAACAGAGGGGCCACTTTGCAGCCCCCAAACTCTCAGTGAAGCATTTCCTGCCTGGCTTTTCTGCCCCTCACTATGAACCTGCCCTCAGTGGCTCTGGTGCTCTGTGACCTGCTCTGCCTTGCTGCCTTGGGGAAGCCCTGAGCTGGGTCCTCCTCAACTAGAGTCTCCACTGCAAGTTGGAAGTTTAACCAGAATCTAGATCTTAGTCTCTGACCTCTGGACAAAGGAGTACCTCTCTGAAACTCCCCAAGGCCCTTGGTATTTTCTCAATTCAAAATGAAATCTCCCTCTGAGGAGCACTCTGTCCTCTTCAGACTCTCTTGTTGAACTGACTAGCCCACCTTTATGGATTGCTTCTTCCAGGAAGGCATGCCTGACTCCGGAGGGCGGCAGGCGTGGCTGAGGTTTGGAATTCAACAGGCCTGGTTTGAGTCCTAATACTTCTGCCTGCCCATTTGGGTACCTTCAGCAAGGCTTTGGCTCTCTGAGCCTCTGTATCCTCACCTCAAAAATGGTGTAATAATATCCTGTGTGAAGATCCCTACAGTTTGGCAGTTACTATCCCTGTGTCCTGGAGAAGTGAATGGACACACTGAACATTTCCAGGCAAGTTAGTGGAGAGATGGTCTCCTTCCCTGCCTGGATCCTGTTGCTTCCTACCAAAGTGCCCTCCACATAAGGACTAGCGTGTGTGTGTGTGTGTGTGTGTGTGTGTGTGTGTGTGTGTGTGTGTGTGTGTGTGTGTGTAAATGAAGAACTGGTCCTCTCAGGAAGTCACTCCTCAGGATTACTTTGTCAGGAAGAAATGAGCAGGGAAGAGTTCTTGTACAATGCACATCTGTGTGTGGGTGCACAAGTGTATGCACATGCTGTCACACCATCATTTCATAGTCACCAGTACCACCAGCCATCAAGATCCAGCAGCACCTAAAATATCCCATTATTTGTCCCTCCCCAACTCTGCTTTTATTCCCACATCTGTTCCTCCTTGATTCTTCGTCTTCTCTGTCTATGGTCCAATCAGCCTTAAATCACAACTGAAAGGAGCTTTTCATTTTATATCTGTGAAATTGGCAGAGCCCAGCATGGAGGCAGAAAAATTAAATTCTGTGAACCCTGTGATTCCATCATTTGAAGACATTGAGCTTGGCTGAGGGTAGTAATGGTCTAACAGTCAGGGGAGGCCTGGAGTGACTACAGTTGTACATGTGGTACCCTGGGCCCAGCACATGCCTCTGCTGCTGTGCTGTGGGTCTGGGCTCCTCTCGTTCCAGGATGCCACCTCTGAACAGAGAACAGAAACAATGAACCTCACCCAGTACTCTCTGGAGAGGAAATCATGTCCACAGATGCAAAACATTCTCTAAAATACATGTGAGCAATCTTCTAGTTCTTTCCATCTTGCCTGAACAGAAAAGGCACTGCTTTGAAGCCAGCAGAAATAAGTCTAGATCCCATCTAGGCCCTCATGAGTAATGTCAGCTAGTGATGTCATAGTCTGACTTTGTTTCCCTGTCTGCATAATGGAGCCAGAAGCACTGCAAATCAGTCCAAATACTAAGTGTACAGTCACTATTGAGGCTCTGACTTCAATCGTTTCATATTCATCTATTAAACACCATTGCTGTGCCAGGCACCAAGGCCTGGAGATATGACAGAAGCCAACAGATCAGTCTTCCTTTCCTGGAGCCTTCAACCTGAAGGAAGGCAGACACAGCACACACAAACCTTGATCCCTCAAACTCACAGGCCCAGCAAAGTTTCCTTTCCGCATTCTTCTTTACTCAGTTTCTATTTTGAGGCCATATTCTTTCAGTCTGATGGCTTCACCTCAGGCATTTCCTGCAGGGTTGTTGGATTAGAGCAGAGAGCTTGACAGCCTCATCTCCCCTTCACTGGAGGCATCCTTATGATTCTCCAGGGCCCTTGCTGGTCAGCCACGGGTCAGGTCCTGGCTCCTCACTGCCAGGTGCTTTATGTCTATGAGCTCTCTCTGCACATCTACCCCCCCCATCCCCAGCTGCCAGAGCATACTGTAGCCAGGAGCATTCTCCAAAGCCCAGAATTGACCTGTGTCTTCCTAGCTTTAATTCCTATAGTGATTATCTAGTGGTTTTTGTTTATATATCACATATAAAATAATATATGCTATATATTATAATACATATACATCTATATATAGCCTTGCTCACTTCTCCTATTTGTCCTTCACATTTCTCCTCCCTTCCCACCACCTATGAATAAATCATTGAAAGCCATGATTAAAACAACACATATACATGCTTACTCCATGTGCAAGACACTTGGTTTGTATCAACTCATAGGCTTTGTAGTACCCCTAATAATGATCACTCTCTCGTTTTTTAACTTCTGGGGAAACTGAGGAGTGGAGAGAGTAAGGCCACACAAAAAAAATGCATGGTTCCCAAGAAGGAAGAAAACCTGGAGACTATAGTTTCCAACTGTATTTTAAGCCCTGAAGTTAAGCCCGTGATGAAGAACTGTGTACTGCCAAGGAGGCCATCTTCTTTCTTGCCACTGAGACTTGGTGTAAGCATTCCTCTGCCTGGTTACTTCCTGACACCTTTCATCTTGCTCACCCATCTTGCTGGCCTTTTCCCCAAGACCCTTTCTCACCCCTGTCCCTACCAGCCTTGGTTGAGTTAATAGCGTTGTGTGGGTTCTAATGACTCTTTGCAGCTCTCATTAGGACTTTGGCTAGTAAGTATGCACTCACTGTCTTATTGTGCATGACTCCACTGCAAGAACATTGTATTTGTCTTAGAATGCCCATTTGCAGGGTGAGTGGCTGTCAGTTCAACTAACCTCAGGCTTTGTCGGGGATGATCCATCAATAAGCATTTCTTCTCTCTCTTTCTTAAAAAATATTTAGTTTTATTAATTAATTGTGTGTGTCTGTGTGGGCATGTGTACGTGAGTGAAGGTGCCCATGGAAGCCAGGGGCATCAAATACCCCCTAGCTTTAGAATTGCAGGCAGGGTATGAGTCACCCGATGTGGGTGCTGGGAACCAAACTTGGCTCCTCTGCAAGAGCAATATGTGCCCTTAATGGCTGAGCCATCTCTCCAGCTCCATCAATAGCACTTCTTAAGCACCTGCTGTGGGCCCAGTCCTGAGCCAAGCATTCTAGAAGAAATAAAGACAATGAAGATAAGGTTTGATTGAATATAAGGTTCGTCTGGCAAAACTCATCCTGGTCAACTGGAGATTGGCATCAGGCAGGAATCTCTGTACCTAAATTCGATTTTAGACCTTCAGCCACTTTCCCTCTCTTCCTCCCCTTCCTGTTGCCCTGTTTGCCCCAGGCTTGAAGATACTTGCTTAAAGGAAAGGACATGACAAAATCATGGCTATACCAAAGACTGGTGTCATGGGGGCTATTGGTGTCTCCCAGCAAGGTGGAGGCTATTCCCACCTCACTGGACAGGTTAGGTATCGTCCTTCCATTGTAATGAGGAAACTGGTCAGAGCAAGCTCTCAACACTCTCAGCCAATAATCAACCAAGTTTCAAATATAAATCCACAAGTCTTTTCTGCTTCCTGGATCCCTCTGCTCTCTCCATCCATGCAATGCTTTTGACTATGCACAGGCATGGTGCTCTTCCTCTGTTCCTTCTCACTATGCTTCACTTCCTGCTACCTTACCTTCCTGAGGTGGCCCTCTATCCAGAACCTCCTCAGCCCTTCTTGGTGTCATCAAACCACTGGGAACCTTAGCTTAGTCCCTCTTCTATAAACCTTCCTACAAAGCCATAAACAGAGAGAGAGATCTAATGATTCTTTCTGCTCTTATAAGAAGACAAGTCGGGGTCTGGGAAGACGGGTTGGGCAATACATGGCTTGCCTTGCAAGCACAAAGACCTGAGATTGACCCCTAGCATGTGAGGAGGTGGGCACAGATAGAAAGACTGGCGGGTGGGAAAGGTTCTCGTTCAGTTAATTCTGACTTCGAGCTAAGTGATAAGTCTAAAATTTACCCTCTCATTGCCCCAAATCCACCTGGGAAAGTGAGCTCTGGATAGCTATAGTCTGTCTGGCTTTGTTTTTCCTCATTCTTTTATTAGGTGCCTAATTGGCAGCCCAATTAATCTGCTCATCTGTGAAGGAGGTGAGCGCCTCCATTTCCAGAAGCCATTCTCTGAGGCAGCATGGCCCAGCCCTGAGTGCCGGCTGGCTCCTTGATGGAGAGCTGCCCAGGGAGCCAGGGTCAATTAGCGGACAGATTAAGCAATTATTAGCCCCTAACAAGGGCGCCTGGCATCATTACCCTGCCTGTTTATTGGCAAACTGCAACTCTAATATGAGGACCAACAAATAAATTAGGGCATCTGGTCCACTGCCGCATCAGCCGAGAAGTAAATGATGTCCAACTGGCCCTGGGCTGCCCATGGATTCTCAGCCTGGCATAATGAAAAGCCTGAGATGTCCCTTGCTGGTCACAGCAGCTTTGGAATGAACTCTGAAGTGATTTATCATTCCAAGAGCTAAGTTTCTGCTGCTGGGCACATTATTGTTCTTAGTTACCTGCTGTCTTCCTCATGCCTGTCTATCAAGACCTGTAAGGGCCCAGTTTAGAGGCTTCCTCTCTTCCAGTGAGAAATAAGTCCCCTCTGCATTTGGGAGACTCTCCTACCACTTTATGGCATACACCAATTTCATAAAATATTAGAGTAGTATTTTGACTATACGTTCAGGTCTTCAGTGAAGAAATAGGCACATGGAACAGAAGAGAGGGGCAGGGCTGAGACCAGTTTATGTCCCCCAAACTCTTTCCTATGAATAGATGCAGAGCAATACCAGAAGGATACTAGAGGGGATACTTTAGGAAGGTCCCTATGGTTATGTGATGAGGGCACCCTCTTGAATTTGTTGCTGCTATCCAGGACCACCAAAGCCCAACTCAAATGCTTGGAAACCCTCTCTGTTCCATCTGCATGAAGTGCTTTTTCCCCTCTTGTCCCTAGGCCTCAATGCTATGTTTTGAGCTACCTTCTCTTAGAAACAAGGATATATTTGGACAATCCATTGGGAAACACCTAGTCATATATCCAAGTATCCCTAATTATATATATGACAGTAGCTGATGACAGAGGCCAAAAGTCACTGGCCCTCTTGTCATTTTATGGACTAAGGAAAATGTGCCCTCTCCTTTTGAAACAGTTTGAGGCTAATCCAGGCATGTCTCTCTCCCTAGGGATCATTGACTTCCTTGTAAGTCAGCATCCAATTGCCCGTGTCCTGCGAGAACACTTGGTCTTCAAGATTGCACCAATGCTCAACCCTGATGGAGTCTACCTAGGCAACTACAGGTGAGGGACTGGGGACAATGCTCAGAAGCAGGAAGTGACAGGATGGAGATATGAAAACAAGAAGAAGCCAATAAACTTGAGAAAGAATTAATAGACTAACCATTAGAAGAATTATTAGAGGAAATTTAAAGATTAGAGAACATTTTACTCAACCTCCTGAGTGCAGCTAATGTCCTTGGCCATTTATAGAAAACGCAAAGTCACTTGCTGGAGTTTTCTGAACAGACTGATGATTAAGAACCAGGAAAACTAATATTAATTTTAGCACCTACTTCCCCCATGATCTTGAGGGATTCACTTTTCCTCTTTGATGCTCAATTTCTCTTATATAAGAGACAATAATTCCCCAGCAGGGCACTTGTGTCAGAAGGAATGATGAGGAGGAATGTGTTTTATAGAATCTTAGATGATGGTTATAATGTTCCCTGATCTGTTGCTGTGTTCCTCCTGGAAGATCATTAATGAAGGAGAATAACAACCTGGATCATGTGGACAGTACTTCTTTCTCTTTGGATGCTTTACTCCTGCTCATGTGCCATATCTTGAATATTTTTTCTCCTGTTGTAGAACCATCATTTACAGCCTAAAATTCCACTGCCCAGGAGATCATTTGCCAAAAGAACACTGAGTTCTCAGAGATAGACAGTCTTATTACCCTTATTTCACAGCTGAGGAAACTGACTTGCCCAAAGCCACATAGCAGTAGATAATTGACTGTCTAACTTCACTGCCCAAATGATATGACTTCATATTTGATCAGGCCCATAACCTTCAAGACAACACCAACCTCCCCAAGCTTTGCATGCAAGGCTTTGTGTGACCTGGTGCCTGTGTCTGCACTGACTTTAGTCTGCCCAACTCTCTTTTCTCCCAGAGATGTGTCTCTGACTTCTCCAAGCAAAGCCTGTTGCCATAGAGAAGCATGTTGGCTCCTGCTACTTTTCTTTTATGACCGGGCCCTCTTTGTAGAATCATCTCATCCCTCCCTTGCCAGTTAACTCTCTTGGCAACTCAGCTCATGTCTGTCTTCTAGAAATCATTTCCCTAAACACCCAAAAGAAGTGGCAACTCCATTCTGCTTCTCACAGGCCTGGTTATCTAAAAAGGAACAGGAAGTCACTCAGTCATGGAAATTCATTACTACAGTTTTGGAAGGTGTTCGTAAATCCCATTGAACTTCAGGTCACCAGAAGACAGGGCAGCCTCTGCATCCTCACTATCTAGCAGCAGGAATTAGCAAACATTAGATACTCAGAAAGTGATGAATGTAAGTGAACGAGAGGAATGGCTTTGATAAAGACAAAAGAAAATGGATGAGACTTCCAAGGCCCTTGACTGAGTTCAGCTATAAGATCTCCCTACAACCAGCTAGAAAGATTTTACAGAAGACCACTTTACTACTCTCTAAAACCATGGAAATTGGGTCCAGAGGGGCTCTCTGGCACCCCTGGGTCTAAGAGAGACCCATGGGATGCATGAAGCCTTCATTAAAGTCAATTTTGCTTCTTCTCTTAATTGGCTAGAGTGATGGCTCATTAGCATCTGCAGGTTTTACGGCTTGTTGCAGGCCCAAGAGTAATCCCATTCTACCTTCCCCAGACAGAGTGTGCGGTTAGTGATAATAGTGGTGGAAAGACCATTTGATTTATGTTAACATTTCTGTTTAATTACAAGAGCTGCAGTGGTCAGAGAGAGGTCAGTTCTGCCACTCTACATGCTTATTTATGTCATCATCTGCTGTCCAGAGAAGGGTTAGCTGGAAATAGGTCTATGACCTTGGTCAACATGGCTCCTTTCTCTCTGCTTCATATGGCCAGGAAATAGGAAGGGGAATTAGATGTTTTCAATATATCTTCTAGGTTCAGACTTTGTGACTGGGGCCAGGTAGCTCCAACGCTCAGAGATGATTTCATGGTGAAGTTTCAACTCCCAACATTCTCCCAGTAAGAAAATATGATTCTTTCTCATTATGAGAGTTGCAAAAAGTCTCTAACTACAGCATTAATCCTGTTATTAAAACAGATCTGAGTAGCCAGAAGTAACCTATCAATCATGAGAATTCATTTCTACAGCTTTGGAGTGTAGGAAAGATAGTAATAAAGACTCAGAATGCCTAGTTTCAAGGTGCTTTAGAAGTCCCCATGCCAATTTCTCCCATGCCAGTTCCTCCTCCCAAGCTCTCCCTGCAGCCATATTTCTTGGGTTTGCCATGGCTCTCTAAGGAGTATGGCAAGAAAGATAATCTGGAGTTCAAATAAGTTTGGGAAATGCTGAACTAAATGAAGTTAAACATAGCTTTCACAATAAGACTTTTCAGAATGTTGCATATGGTCATGAATACAAGCAGTCCCCAAAGAGAAATACAGACCTCAATGTTTCTAAAAGGTAAGTGCCACGGTCCATACATCCCACCTCCTGTGTTGGGTTTATGAAACATTTTAGGAAATGCCATCCCAAGAAGTCTGCTTGCTGACTCAATGGTCTGTCAAGTGCTTACACATATTTCATTTAATCCTCACAATTCTCAAGGAAGGGCTCTGTTGGGGTTTTTCTGCTTGAAAATATAAAAATCCACTCCAAGTAACTTAGTAGTTGAGGGATGGTTGTGAAAGAGGGAGGAAAGGAAGGAGGCTGGCCCTTAGAACTCTGGGGCAACAAGCAAAGGATGCTGATGAGATCACAAGACACAGGTCAGAACACAGGCAGCTATGTCTCTGCTTCCCTCTCCGTGCCCTTTTGACTTTCGTTCTCTCAGCATCTCCCTCTAGAGGAGCAAGGCCCTGGAGAAGCTAAAGAATCCACACTAAGTCTATGGCCAGTGACAGGCAGACGTGGATAAAGGCCTGTCCCCCCTGATGTCTACCCCGCTGCATCCAGGCCTGGACCTGGCCTACTCTGAGGCTAGAGTAAAACAGGTCTGCTGTGAGGCACCTCATGGGGATAGGAAGGGAGATCACAGGCCCCTTCCCTGCAGTGTGGAGGGATGTTGGGTCCTTAGAGTTGTGAAGGTCAGTGAGTGATAACATGGGCTTTGGTGTTAGTCAGGTGTGACACCAACTTCTGATCCACTGTCTATGTGTCCCAGGACTTGGGGTAACTGATACAGCCTCACTAAGTTCCCGGTCTATCTATCTATCTATCTATCTATCTATCTATCTATCTATCTATCTATCTATCATCTATCTATCTACCTATCTATCTATCTATCTATCTATCTATCTATCTATCTATCTATCTATCTATCTAACATCACTTGTCAGTAGGAAATGAAAGATTATGAGACCTTTAGAAGACAATACACTTAAAGTACAGTACTGAGCACATTTTAAGTTCTAAATAAAAATCTATTTCTTCTCCCTCTTCCCACTCCCCACCCTATTTTCTCCACATTAAGAAAGCATGTGATCCAATATAGGGAAAAGACACAGTCAATTTCCCAGTTCTATCAGCTCAGCCTATATATTTAATAACCCAACATCTACACTATAGTCAGGTATAGTACTAACTAATAGTCAGGTAGAGAAGATTAATGTAACCTGGGGGTGTGGCTCAGTTGGTAGATTGATTGCCTAGCATTCACAGATCTCTGGGTTCAGTGTCCAGCACTACATAAAACCAGACATGGTGGCACATGCCTATAATCCTAGCACTCAGAAGGTGGAGTCTGGAAGGTCAGAAATTCAAGGTCATCTTTGGCTACACAGTGAGTTTGAGGGCAGCTTGGGTTACGAGAGAGAGAGAGAGAGAGAGAGAGAGAGAGAGAGAGAGAGAGAGAGAGAGAGAGAGAGAGAGATGCACACATTTTACCCTAGAACATAATAGCAGCAGATGGCTGTTACACTATTCTGGGAATATTCATTATGTTAAAGAGCAGCAGTCTACTTGCTAGATTACTGTGTGTGGTACCATACTGTGGCTGTGCTAAGAGTATATATGACCTATATTAAAGTTTTTATCACAATATGCAGCAACCACAGTATATTCCACAGCAGTTTCTGCAATTGTTATATCATATGATACCACAATACATAACCCTTACTGTGTATAATAAAGACGTAGGGCAAGTATGCACTCTGTCTTGCTCACAACACTCCAATTCCACTTCCCTTTCCCCCTGCAGATGTCAGGTCTCATCTAATCCATGGGAAGGCCTTCCCAGCACCTGCAATAGACAGTGGGCTCCCCACTGCACTCTTTCATAGCACCTTGCATTGTCCTGGCCTGATTTGTAATCATGTATATATGTGACTTTGTCTGCCTTGTTCCCTGTCAGCCTGCCATCGTGGCTGACACAGAATGGGCCCTTTATCTTTGTTTCCTGAATGAACAAATAAACTAAGCAGTGGTATGTAGTGATTGTGCTGCGACACAAAGCTAAAATCCCCAGAAGAGAGTAACTACAGCCAGATGCTGTCAGCCTCCAACCCCAACTGTTTAATTGCATACTGTTATGACATGAATACTCTTCTGATTTTAAAGGATGAGCGGCTGTTAGGACGGGACAGACTCTGGATTCTCGGGCACCACTTTGTTATCTCATAGAGCCCAGTGCTCTTAAAAGC
Source organism: Peromyscus maniculatus bairdii (assembly GCF_049852395.1). Classification (NCBI taxonomy): domain Eukaryota; kingdom Metazoa; phylum Chordata; class Mammalia; order Rodentia; family Cricetidae; genus Peromyscus; species Peromyscus maniculatus. Next base: position 132,311,890 of record NC_134853.1, read on the forward strand.
ACCTAAATACTGTATTTGATCAGTGCAATGGTTTGAGAAAGGAAAGTCAGTTTTTACTGTGTCCATTAGAGAAAAATGGGAAACAGTCTAAGAAGGTGAAGGGCCACTGGCAAGGTTCCAGGCTTGCATCCAGGGTCTCAGGGCTCTAACTCTTTTATCAGCCTTCGATGGAGGCAGTTTTCTTTCCTTAGCCTCCAGGGTTTATTGTCTTAGGACAATACAAATTTCACTCCAAGCCTCAATTTTCCTCCAGCCTCCTTGGAGGAACTATATGGAGTAACAGGCAACTTTCATCATCTGGTAGATGTCCTGGGGGGAGGCTCTATCAGGAGAAGCACGGCCACCCTATGAATGAACCTGGAGAATAGTGATGCGGAGTGAAATAAACCAGCCACAGGAAGACAAATACTGTTGGATTCTACTTACATGAAGTACTTCAAGGAGTCACTCTAGTCACAAACAGAAAGCACTATGATGGTTGTGCAGATTTGGGAAAGGGAGAAGAGGAAGTCACTGTGTAGTGGGTTAACAGGCCTAGCTTTCACGGATAGCGCTGGTAGCAACACATTGCGGGTGTTTAATGCCAGTGAGCCACAAACTTACAATGGTTAATATGGTAGAATTTATGTTATATTGTACTTTACCACATTTTTAAAAACAAAAGAAAAAATAACGTAACTACCGATTGTGCAATGTGGATGTTTTCAAATAGTTCCAAAGGTATCTAGCAACTCATATCTTGAGGGATAGATATTGCAACTTCCAGCATCTCAGAGTCAAAAAATTGTAAGCCTAGCTATCAGGCCATCAAAGTGGGGGCGATAGGCAGATCTGTTTAGAATCAGAGAGCAATTCTCAATGAGTTGCAGAATACAAGGCTTTGCATGCAGACTGAGGGATGGCACACTCTCTTTGCCACAACCTCCATTCTCATTGTTTCCTCTGCAGAGAAGGCAGCCCTACCCACCCCTGCACCCCACTGTATTTCCATAGCATTGGTAATGCCTTGTCTATGAAAAACAGAACTTCCATCTCCATATGACGATATGAAATTCTGTGTTGGGTTTGCATTTCTTAATTAGGTGTTTGTCATTGTGTATTCCATAGAGCCACGTATAAGTAAACAGTCATAGACCTTGGAATAAATTTATTGGTTTTATTTATGTTTCTGGGCATAAAAATCTATAATTACCAGGTACAGCCTCAGTATAACTGGTATTTAATGACAATTACTTTTTGTTACCATAGAAATGAGTCCAAAGTAGTTACCCATAATTTCTCATTTCCCAAACCTCACACATGCTGAATTGCAATATTACCATAGTAATTGCCTATTAGTCATCATAAAATACGCAGTTACCCAGAAGATAGCAGGATGCCGTGAAATTTCTCATCTTCTGAAGACCTCAGTGCTTCTTAGGAGTGTGGAGGTCAGGGTGGAACAAGACTCTCTGGGTGGTGCAGAACTGATCTGCTATATGGCCCCACACTGCAGACCCTGGGGTAGAAGCAGATGCTATCAGAGCCGGAAGAGCTTGGGGTCAGTATGTCTCTCAGCCCTTGTAATCCTATTGTAGCAAAGATGCTTCAGTGCAGTAAATCTAATTTCAGCTAGGTTTGTTGAGGACTTTCTGGTACTTGAGAAAGCAGAAGGCATTAACCAGCCCCAGCCTTTGCCAATAAAAAACCCGGAGTTTGTATGAGAAGAGGAAAAGCATCTACTTACTATGTGCTCTATGTATTATCTCCTTCAGTTCTAATCAAAGCCCTGTGAGGGAGTTGGTGTGACAGCCCCATTTTAAGTAGAGAAGGGCAATGAAGCACTGAGGTATTATAGAACCTGTCCTAAGTCCCCTGGCACAAAAGGTCACTTTTATCAGTGTTCCCAAGAGAACAGCCCTTCATTTTTGACCTTGTACTATACTGTCTCTTGAAGCTGAGAGAGTCTCCTTCTAATTGGGGGTGACAAGGGAGAGTTTTCCAAGGATGAAGGACCTGGAGCTGGAGAGACAGCTCAGCAGGTAAGAGTGCTTACTGCTCTTGCAGAGGACCTAGATTTGGTTCCCAGCACCCACATGGTAGTTTACCTGTAACTCCAGTTCTAGGGAAACCAACACTTAAGTTCTTTATGACCTTTGTAGGCTCCTGCACACATGTAATGCAAATAAACTCATCTATGTTCATATACACACAGGTTAAAAAATTAAGAATGGAGGATCTTAAGAATTCAATAGTCATAAAAAGGTTCTAGGAAGAACAGCAAAAACAGCATTAAATATAATAGTGAGATTGAAATTCCAGGGGAAATATTTCAAACACACCACACACACACACACACACACACACACACACACACACACACACACACACACACACTTTAACTGGTGTGTTTTCACCTCAGAATCAGAGGAGGAATTAAGGACATTTTAAGCTGTCCAAAGTATAAGGGAACATAAAATCAACCATATAAACTGTACAATACTGTTCTATTCATTTTGTGTCAGTATCTAACCTTCACTTTTTCCATTGAGCTAGAAATGGAAAACAATGCTCCATGCAGGCCCATTGAGAGATCTGCCAGGTCCTCCTCCTCTACTTCTCCTACCTTTCCTCTCTCATAGCATCATGGACAGATATCTGGCACAGTGTCTTGCCTAGAGCAAGAACCCCTTAGCAGCATCTTTGAGGGCTGCCTACATGAACCCCTGACTGTGGAAGCTCAGTCACAGTGAGTCCTCACATTCCAAGGCATCAGCTGCACTGCTGCTCCTTGCTTGTTAGAAAGGACTTCCTGTGTGTGGTATTTTGAAAGAAAATGGCCCCCAAAGGGAGTGGCACTATTAGGAGGTATGACCTTGTTGGAGTAGGTGTGGTCTTGTTGGAGGAAGTGTATCAATGTGGCAGTGGGGTTTGAGGTCACATATATGCTCAAGCAACACCCACTGAGACAGACCACTTCCTGTTGCCTGCCAGTCAAAATTTAGGACTCTCAGCTCCTTCTCCAGCACCATGTCTGCCTGCATGCCACCATCTTACACCATGATGATAATGGACTAAACCTCTGAAAATGTAAGCCACCTCAATTAAATGTCTTTCCTTTATAAGAGTTGCTGTGGTCATGGTGTCTCTTCCTGGCAATAGGAACCCCAAATAAGACACTGTTCAAGGTCTGACTGTCTCTGCCTTCTGAAGGGTCAATCAGGTCCAGATTAGTATTTTCCCAGCAGCCATCAGTTGTTAGAAGATTGTGTGTTTCTTTGCGCTTCTTCGTTTCCCACCAAATGCTAGCTCCTGCTCTTCAGATTGAAGCACTCAGAACCTTTCAACTTGTCATATGTAGCCTCACACCTTGTCCTTCCTACTGTCCTAAAACCATATTCCAGATGTTTGCCATTGTCTGTTTTTGAGGCATGGTATCCAAGACTGAATGATGATGGTAATGGTGATAATGATGATAGCTAATATGTATTACTTCTTCTGGATCTGGCACTACTCCAAGGATTTTGCATTTATTGTTTTATTTAACCATTAGCACAATTGCACCATTATTTCCTATTGACAGATGAGGAAACCGGGGCACAGTCAGCTCCCTCTAGCATACTGATCTAATTGGTGGAATAAGGCTGGGAAGGGTCCATCACAAACCTCATTCTGGGGACCACACTCATGACACAGCTCATATGCATTTGACTACCTGACATTGGACTCTCCTTCACCCCAATCTTCACCTAAATCCTTCCTCTTGCATTTATTTGGCTGAGTTGTAACTCCCCCATCTTTTCATAGAGCCTTTTGAGAAGCGTGTGGCAGAGGCAGGGCAGGAGTTATGCTCCTTCCTTAGGCAAAGAAATCAGGTTGCCTGATATAGAGAAAGTAAGTAACTCACTGAAGGTCATAAGAGCCACATACTTCAGATGCAGCTGGAGCAACAGCCGAGGCCAGACAGACCCTCACCTCCTAGAGACTCTCCTGCTTTATGTAACCTGAGTGATATTTTTATGGAGGCTGAAAGGACACTTGGGCCCTTGGTGTAATTGGGTGTCTAACCCACAAGTGCACACTGCCAAAACCAATTATTCAAATGAGCCTCCCAGCCAGGTTGCTCAGAAAAAGCCAGATGGCTAGATGTCTGTGGAGGCAGCTCCCCTCTCTGTCCTGCAAGCAGCCGAATCGCATTTCAAAGTTTGAGTTGATAGCAAGTTGGTTTCAACAACTGATTCTACAGTAAAGACAGGTTTCTGGGGCAGTAGATACTAAGAATTAGTGACTTGGGAGTCTACAGGAGCAAAACAGTGGACTAAAGTCAGGAACACCATCATTTCTGGTCTTAGTTCCTCAACCGCTGCTCACCTAGCACTGGTTCCCACTGTAAAATCTTTCTGTGGTGCCCACTGGTCATTAGAAGGCATCTGAGGTGTTTAGCCTGGACTTGAGGCCTGTACAGTATCACTGAGCATCCTTCCTTGCTCCTCACCCACTGGCAACTTTACCCCTCCTATATCTTCTCTTCCTTCTGGGCTCTTCCCAAGAGCATACAGCTGCCCATTCTTGCTGAGATCTGGCCTTTTCTGGCCTTCTGCTTCTGCTGAAGAAGGCTTCCTGATACTTTTAGTCTTTCCTCTGCTTCTGTTTTCCCTCTGCCTTCCTCTCTCCCTTGCATCTACTCTCCCTCCCTCTTTCTCTTCCCTCTCTTCGTCTCTTCCTTCCTTCCTTCTTTCCTTCCTTCACCAAGTACATACATGATACCAAGCAATAAGAATGCCAGGTAGGCTTGGCCCCATTCCGGGCTGAGAAGTCACAGAGAAGGCATTCTAACTCCTTGGGAATGTAGGAATTGGAGCAGTCAGGGAAGGCATCCCACAGGATATCCTGTGTGAGATGAGTCTTGAATGATGAGTGACAGTTGGCCCGAGGAAGACAATGGTGATGTGTTCTGAAGGAATAAAAGTGAACAGTGTTGATAGAATACAAAGCATTAGATGAACACAAGCTGCCTGACACTTCTGTCAGTGTCTTTTGTGTATCACTCCACTGAAGGTAAAAGGATGCTAGTTAACACACTCCTGCTCTCATTCTCATTCTACTGCTTAATTTATAGGGAATTCAGGAATCAGAAAGTCAGAGAGGTAAAAATATTAGCTCTGGTGTTGATGAAGGCAGAATTTGAAAGACATGGTCGGTAATATATGGCCCAAATTGAATTCTGTTTGATTTATCTCTAAATTAAGCATCCCATCAGCCACAAGTATGGTGATATTTTAATTGTACTGAAATGTGATTTTATTTGTATGTTAATAAATAAAGTTGCCTGGGAGTCAGAGCTAATAGCAAGCCATAGCAGGAACTGGGCAGCGGTGGTACACGCCTTTAATCCCAGCTCTTGGGAGGCAGAGCTAGGCAGATCTCCATATGTTTAAGGATACAGCCAGCATGGAGACACACACCTTTAATCTCAATACCAACCATAGAAGACCTGGAGGTCTGTACAGACAGGCAGTGACAAGGAGGTCATGTGGTTGGGTTTACAACCAATGAGAAGGCAGAATAGAAAGTCTATAAAAAAGGCAAACAGACAGGAAGTAGGTCTCTTGCTGAAGAGGACAACAGCTGCAGTGAATGGTAAGGTTTTTAGCTCTGATCTCTTGGGCTTTCATCTCTGCATTGGCTCTGTGTTTCTTATTTAACAAGACCGTTCATATACACACAAGTAGAGGAGAAAGTAAGCTTCCAGAAAGCATGACATGTGACCAAGAGCAGACCAGAATGGAGCTTCCCTGCAGGGCTCCATGTTCACATCCCCAAACTTCCCAAAACCAGCATGCTGAGGCCTGAGGGTGGAGCTCAATGGGTAGAACACTAGCCTACCATGCCCAGATTTAGTACCTAGAACCACACAAAACAAAAGAAACATGAGACATGACACAACAAAACAGAACCTAAAGTGTTCCTGAGGTTTTTAGGCCCAACAGGCTCAGTTCCTTGAGTTGGCCAATCAGACAAGTTCATCCCCTCCCACAGGAAGGAGTAGCAAGGGTGTGTGGAGGGGTATACCACCCAAGAACTATCTTAAATCAAGAAGGTAGATTCTCATGCCCTCATCACATTGGAGAGAAGGAAGCTGACATACATAGAGAAGTTAAGTCTCCTGCTTGTGGTCCCTGGTATTTGCCGGAGATCAAGGAATCAAACTCATAGTGCTTACTAGGGGCCCACAACTCTGATCCTTGCTTCTGGAGCCTTAAGTAAATAGAGACCCTTGGAGAATGAAGTATGGGCTGTACACATTTTCAAGGCTGTGACGTTCATACACTGGGCAGTTCATGTACCATGCATAAACACCAACTAAGAGGACAATAGAGGCTCAGGAGCAGCCCAGGCTTATTAAACCTTGAGACTCAATGGGAATTTTACCAGCCACTGTATGGAGGACCTCCTTTCTGCAATTAGCTTATAAGCCTTGATCATGCTTTCCTTGCATGGTATACAGATTGGTGGCATGGGATGAGAAGTGAAGACCAAACTGTGGAGCACCCTGAACATCAGCCCATGAAAACAGCTAACAGGTGTGGAACACACATCTCAAACTAGGCAGTGTCCTCAGCGTTTCACATGGACAATACAATTTGGTCCTCACAGCAACCCTCTGAGAAGGAAAAGTCTTCATTTTTCTGCCCAGGGAAAGTTTAGCCACAAAAATATTAGACAGATAAAAGGATAATTTCCTAGGCTTCTGTGTCCATATTTGGATTTGGGGTCCTTAGAACAGATAGGTAAGGAACTTGCCATTTCCCACATGGGAAAGACATGAAGGACTTCTTCCTTCCTGTGTTACTTCTGCCCCCTTTCACCTAGGAAATTGCAACACCCAGTTCCTGACTTCAAGGCCAGTGAGCTCCTTGAGAAAATGTCACCCTTCAGGTCTTTCAAAAAAAGAATAAACCCTTTATCAATGTTCTTATATAGAGAAAAAATATCTTCTTGGTTCTGAAATGAACTTTCAGTCCTACTACTACACAGCCCATGACCTTGGCAAATCCCTTCTTCACTCTTGGCCTCACCCTCCCTTTCTGGGAGTGTATGGATAGGATGTGATAGAATTTTGAGTTCTTCTAGGTGGTGACTAGCTCTGGGGTGTGTTAAGTTGCAATGCTGGGGAGCTCCTGGAGTCTAGTATGTTCCGCTTTCAAGCAGGAGACTGGAGAGAAGAAGAGTCCCCTGAAGCCATGTTCTGCACAGGAGATAAGTTATGTTCTTGAAGCATGAGCTTTTCCTGAGGAGATGTAAACAGAGTCCATTCCACCAATAAGGCACCAAGGACTAATCGATGTAACAATTACATCAAAGTTAAACTTGGCCAACCAAACAGTAGAACCACCAAGAAGTCTCACCCAATCATAGATAATGACTTCCTCATAGCTGTGTAGATAGAATCCTCTGCTTGGGTAACCTTCCACACTCTGTACTCTAATACCTCCTGAGACCAGGAGATCACATGTAGTGGGAGCAGAACTACATATAACTGGCAGGGAGGTTCTGGGAGGAGTGGCTGAAATCTCAGGTGAGGGTCCAACAACCTTTCGATGAGGGAACACTAACATGTCCAATCCTGAGGGTCTCTTGCAAGCAGTCACAACTACTCTGATGATAGTGATGGCTGTTATGCTTGGAGGAGAGAATTCTACAATGGCCACCAGCAAAGCTTTTCCTTGTCTACTAGGAATAAGTGGTAGGAGAAAGAGCCCCTGAAAGCTTGGGGTTGGAGAGGATTCCTTTTCCAGATCTGGACAGCCCCTTCTCCCAAATCAAAGGTCACTGTGAAGGAATGAAGGCCTTGATGCAATTCATAGATAATAAGCCACAGTTCTGGTTTTGCTACTAACCAATGGAGGGTGAGGACTATACAGTGTGTACACTGCACTGTAGGGGGTTCACCCCCACTTTTCTTCCCAGGGTACTCTTGAGTAGGGAGAAGTGAGAAATATTTAAATAAAAATATAGAGGAAAGCCGGACAGTGATGGCACATGCCTTTAATCCCAGCACTCGGGAGGCAGAGCTAAGCGGATCTCTGTGAGTTCGAGGCCAGCCTGGTCTACATAGTGAGTTCCAGGACAGCTAGAATTGTTTCACAGAGAAACTCTGTCTCAAGAAACAAATGAAAGAAAAAAATAAAAGAAATATAGAGGAGAGAGACCAATAGAAACACAGGATAGTCCTGGGAGGGCCTGGATCAAAACCCACCAGCCCCTTCTGTCTCTTCTAAGGGGCTATTTATAGAAATGTCAAGGGGTGGAGCAAAAGACCTCCCTCTAGCACAGCCAAGTGCAGACCCTTCCAAATGCCTGGTAACCACACATGTGGTCAATCCATTCCCTTATGCAGCTCTACTGGGTAAAGCAAGCTCAGATCTCACTAGGAAACTTTTGTGGACCCCAACACTGCACCAAGGTTCCTGTCGGGAGGTTGAAACTCTACTCCCAGCTCAAAGTCTTAATAGAGTGTCACCATTTTTATGCATTATCCACCTAGAAGGGACTTCAGTTGGTGCTTTGCCAGCCTGGAAAGGGACACCTTTTACCAACTCATATACAGATACCTTCATGCTTGTCTCTTATTTGGAACTTAGTTTCTCCACTTAAAAACAAAAAAAAAAAGAGGACATAATGTTGAAGAGGGAGGTAGGGGTGTATGGGGCGTAACTAGGAAGAGAAATAGGGTGAATATGATCAAAATACAGTGTGTAAAATTCACAAAGAATTTTAAAAATACACTTATAATAAGATTGTTAACTCAATATCATCCTTTCACCCAAGGGACAGTTTTTTAGGATCTCCCCTGACACCCAAGACTACTTCAAACAAGTCAAATGAAGCCTGAGAATTTGGCTTGGAGTTGGTGGGCTGGGTTCAAGCCCAACCTCTGTTGCCTGTCCTTGTTGGACTGTGGACAAACCCCTTAGCCATCTGAGCATCAGTTGTGTGGAGACTGCTAGCACAGAGGGCTCAGTGGGATAGAAGTACATTCAAACTCTCTTCTTCTAGCTTCTTGAAGGTGTTTTCACAAACACATGGATTTGTGCTAAGTCACAAAGCTACTTAGTGGAAGACCCAAGACTCAGACCTACATCTTTCTCATTTTGGAAGACATGTTCTTATCCATCTTCCTCTGCCTTCACCATTGTCTTAGTTCAGGTTTCTATTGCGGCAATGAAAAACCATGACGAAAACCGCAAATTGAAGAGTAAAGGGTTTATTAGACTTACATTTTCACAGCACTGTTCTTCATCAAAGAAAGTCAGGACAAAGACTCAAAGATGGCAGGAACCTGGAGGCAAGAGCTGATGCAGAGGCCATAGAAGGGTGCTGCTTACTGGGTTGCTTCCCATGGCTTTCTCAGTCTGCCTTCTTAAAGAACCCAGAACCACCAGCCTAGGGATGGTAGTGCCCGTAACAATCACTAAATAAGAAAATGCTCCACAGGCTTTTCTACAGCCTGATCTTGTGGAGGCATTTTCTTTTCTTTTCTTTTCTTTTCTTTTCTTTTCTTTTCTTTTCTTTCCTTTTCTTTTCTTTTCTTTTCTTTCTTTCTTTCTTTTTTTCCTGGAACTCACTTGGTAGTCCAGGCTGGCCTCGAACTCACAGAGATCCGCCTGGCTCTGTGAGCTGGGCAGTGGTGGCACATGCCTTTAATCCCAGCACTCTGGAGGCAGAGCCAGGCATTTTCTTAATTGAGGTTCCCTCCTCTCAAATGACTTTATAATATGTCAAATTGTCATAAAACTATCCAGAACAGCCATCCTGATCACAATGTCTCCTGATATGGTGACCTATGAAGACATGGGAAGGAAATGCTGTAATACCTTGTGTGATGATGAGTGGGTATGTTATGATTATTCTTATTTGGCATAAAGGGCAATGCATTTATCTGTAGCAGAGCAGAGCACATCTCTCTTGCTAAGCACTTTGTAGGGGCTGTTGATGACAGATTGTCTGGCATTCTGACACTGACCAATCAATAGAGCTAGAAGGTGCCTCAGGCCAAGGGCAATTGAATTCCAACCTTTTGTGGCATTAAATAAAGCAATATTTATTTTGCTTTTGGTGCAAATATACTTAATCCAATCCATCTCATTGGTAATGCTGAAAAACTGCTGTGTTTAGGGGACAATTGCATGCATGCCCCATACATCTCTGCTTGTCAATGTCAAGGCTCCCAGGAGTATGCAGTCTCACGGTGTTCAGAAGACTGATCTGGAGTCTGTTATACTGACTTTTTCTTTATTTCTTAGAAGAAATGAAATGGAAATCATAAGGAGGGAAATTGAAATCATTGCTCTCACTCTGGCTGCCATCATTACAACAAGAAGGAGGCACTGTATCCAGCTTTCTCTTGGGCCACCAACCAGCCCCCAAGTAATGACACAGAGACTTATTATTAGTTATGATTGCTTAGGCTTATCTTATGCTTGTCCCACTAGCTCTTACAACTTATTTTAAACTCTTTATCTTCATCTACATTTTGCCTCATGGCATTTTATCATTCTTTCCTTCTGTATGTCCTACTTTCCTGCTTCTCATGCCTGGCTCACTGGTGGATGTCCGTCCAGCTAACCCCAGGCACCTCCCTCTTTCTCCCTTTTTCTCTTCTCTTTTCTCTCTCCCTCTCCATCTCTCCCTTTCTCTCATGAATACACACACACACACACACACACACACACACACACACACACACACACCTAGATTCCTCCTCCTATATATTCTCTCTGCCTGCCAGCCCCACCTATCTCTCTACTGCCTAGCTATTTATTAGACCAATCAAGTGTCTTAGGCAGGCAAAGCAACACATCTTTACATTGTTAAACAAATGCAGCATACATAAATGTAATACATCTTTATATAGTTAAACAAATATTTTGCTACATAAACAAATGCAACACATTTTTACATAGTTAAAGTAATATGCCACAACAAGACACAGTGTCCTTCCCGAGCTGGAACTGTTTATTTGCTGCTACTTGCATTACAATCTTTGGAACCAGCATGTTCATGCCATTGCACAAGGAAGGAAGTGAGCAGGACAGGAAGAGACAGATGAGAAGCACAGTGTTCCTTTCTCAGATCTCGTAGTGTCACTCAGACTGTGGGACCTCAAAGCCTGGCTGTGGGCCATTGTGGCAGCAATAAGACCTAGTTTGAATCCAACTCTATATCATAGTCATTGAGTGACCTTCTCAAGATCAAACCCTTCTTGGATTTTATTTCCTTGTCTATAAACAAGGATAAGTATCTCCTTCACTTGATTACTGTAGGTATGTTCACTATTTAACAGAAACTTGTATTTTTCAAACCATGGTCAATTTATCACTTCACAAGAAGGATCTGGACTGACAAATGTGTTGTTAGGTGATTTTGCCAGGGTGCTAGCATTGTCGAGTGTACTCATGCAAACAAAGGCATCTGTGAAATCCCTGGTGATAGAATCTATAGTTTTATCACATGGTCCATCACTGACTGAAACACTGTTATATTGCTAATGACTACATGTAAGTAATTTCCTAGGCCTGTTTACAGACCAGCAGAGCATTGATTCATGCACTTATGATTCTTTCCATTCATTCGATACTTACTGAAACTTCTTGACATTTAAATATAGTATATTATGTTGGATTGGGGAGTGATGCCATTCCAAGGACTTAGACATTATCCCTGTTCTTACACAGCTCACAGTTTGGAAGAAGAAAGAAAGAGATACTCAATAGTACTTCTAAGCCAGCAGGAAGAACTGATGTAGCGGGTAGTCACCTGACCTCCATATATTTTCATTTCTAAGATTGTGCTACTGTCAGCTATTTTATTCCACTGGTACCAGAAATGGCCTCTATATCAGAACATAGATCTTAATTTTGAACCAATGAAGAAGTTAACATAAAAAAAAACCAGAATAGAACACCAGAGACCCAGATTTTCATCTTATGACTCTGAACGGGCAATTGGAGGAGTGATCGGTCATCCTCCTTTGCCCTATCTTCAGGCACTGGTTTCTTGGTCCTTATAGCAGCCAATAATGCTTAACACAGCAGAACATACCAGGAGCCAGTTAGCAATGTTCATACTTCCTAGCTTTGCACAGCCACGCTTTCTACCTGGACTATTCTCTTGTGCTCTGACTCACATTTTGAGTCCCACAAAAGTCTCCAATCTTGAAAAATTCATACAACTAGTGTTAAGATGGTGGTATGTAGCACGAATCTTAAACAGTCTTATTAATAAAAAAAAAATTAAAAAACTCTTCGGGGCCAGGTATTGGGGTGAATGCTGGAAGGTCAAAGAAGCAGAACAAGCCACAGCCACCTCACCTTGCCAGTTCCTCTGCTGATGCTGTTTCCTCAGACTGGAAGCCTCTGAGTCCTCATCCAGAATTAATCTCAGCTGAATTGCTACTCAAAAGCCTAAAAGCTTAACCAGCTCTAGTTCCTGGTCCTCATACCTTATATACCTTTCTGCTTTCTGCCATCCCTTCCTGGGATTAAAGGCTCACTTCCTGGGATTAAAGGCATGAGTCACCATGCCTGGCTGTTTCCAGTGTGGCTTTAAACTCACAGAGATCTGAATGGATCTCTGCCTCCCAAGTGAAAGGATTAAAGGCAAGTGTGCCACCATTTTCTGGTCTCTATGTCTATCTAGTGGCTGTTCTGTTCTCTGTCCCCAGATAAGTTTATTAGGGTACACAATATTTTGGGGAACACAATACCACCATAGTGGTAACCATCTGTAAGCTTTGAAAAACTGTGCCAGCCAGCAAGATGGCTCAGAGCATAAAAGTGCTTGGCATACATGCCTAAAATGTAAGTTCAACCCCCAGAACATGTGTAAATGGGGGAAAAGAAAACCAGCTCCACAAAGTTGTCCTCTGACTTGCACATTAATGCTCTAACACATGTAAATCTCTCTCTCTCTCTCTCTCTCTCTCTCTCTCTCTCTCTCTCTCTCTCTCTCTCTCTCTCTCTCACACACACACACACACACACACAAATATAAATTTTAAAAGGAAACTTACATTAAAACAAATAAATGAAAGTAAAAGAACCAGATGATGCCAACCTGACTCCAAAAATAGAAATCATTTAATTGAATAAACTTTACTGGAAATAATTACTTTCTTCAAGGTCCCTGACTCTGGGGCTAAAGCCAGGTTATTGACACTTTAGAATCATGTTATAAAAGAGACCTCCATGAGTGAAGTATAACATGTTTGGTCTACAGAGAACACAGAACTCAGAGAGAAGAGGTGACTTTACCAAGATAACAGAGACAGCAGAGGTGCATCTAGTACCATTGTCCCCTAGCCAGGTGTCATGCATCTTTACCAAAATGTTTTGCTCTGGAAACATGCAACTGCTGGGAGACTGATTGCCACTCAAAGAATTCTTCAAAAGTCAGATCAAAAAGTGCCCACGCAGGTTCAACTCCCAGAGGGTCACTGGGGTCACTAGGGGTCACATGCTCTGACCTCTAAGGCACACTAGGATCCTTGAGGACCACTAGGATACTGACGTTGCCTTTGAGTCTCCAGTGACTCTACTTTTCATTAGCAGGGTGGGTCAAGGAGTGTATCTCTCAATATCTCCCAACTCTAATGCTCCTCTTCCAGGCCTTCTTTTGAATGATTTCTTTATTATTTTAATTTATATGCATGTGAATATATCCATGCACATGTATACCTTATGCGTAGGTTTTCACTGAGATCAGAGGAAAGCAGTGGATCCCTTGGAGGTGTCTCAGCAGCCTCTTTATTCGGTTTTGAAATTTAACTTTTTTGAATCAAAGATACGTTGTGGAAGCAGCACAACTAAAAGGGAGACCATGGGGCTCAGGACCAGGATTCCAGTCCAGGCCCTGTAGAGCACTGGTGTGTGGCTTCAGTGGAATAGCTTGTTTTCTGTGGCTCTTAATACTATCCCTTGGGCAACAGCGCCCACATACATTGGCTGGATTCATAAGAAGTATACCATACAAGACTGGAAATGTCCATTCAATAATTATTTCTTCAGTGTTAACCACAGTGCAGGCTCCTTGTCAGGTGCAAAAACACCAGCAATTTGTGATCCAATAGAATAGAGTCAATACTCTATCTCGTGCTGTCATCATTCTGCTGGGAAAGCAATGTGGCTGCAGGGGCAAAGGAAGAGCAGCTACCCCATATTTATAGGAAGTGCAAATCTCTCCCACACCTCCTGAAGGAGGTGGCATTTAAGTTTAGATCATTTCAATGATGCTACAATTATCACCATGGCCACTGTCAACCCTGGCCATCGTTTCTTCAAGTTCACTCTGTTCTGAGGGTTCTACTGGGGAATTTACACGCACTGGTTCATACACAGAATCCAGAAGGTCAGGGTTGTTATCCTCATTATACCTAGGATAAAACAGAAGCTCACAGGGATACTTAGAAAAGGAATTTTACAAAGGTCATAACTGATAAGGCAGACAGCCAAAGCTTAAACCCGGTTATGAGTCCCAAAGCCCCCAGTCTTGCTGTTTTGTGCAGCTCCTGGGCTGGGGCTAAGACTGATGTGAGAAGTCACTGGGGAGAATATTCTGATAGAGCTGTCTATAGATGAGACAACCTAGGGGTCATGGGTTCCAGTCATAGAGGTATCTTAGAAAAAGCTGGCAACCTGTGTGTGACACTGTTGACAACAGAGAACAGATACAAAGCTAAACAGCACTGAAGAGCAGTAGGTTACAGTTAAGCACTGTTACTAAGATCATGTTCCTTTCCAAATTGTTAGGTGTTCCGTAAGGGCTGCGAAAGCTTGCTGTGCACAGTGCTCAGGTGATCCAACTGCTTGAAGACTAGACACCAGGAATTGGATCATGTAGGATCTTCCTAGAATTTTCAATGAAATAGCTCAAAGGGCCAGATGGCTAGGGATACATTCAAAGTAATAAGGACTGTCTCCAACTGCTTAAGCAGAAAAGCTATGTATAGCGAGGGGCTTACAGTACCAAATAGAAAATGAGTTGAGCTTAAAAAACAAAGAATTAACAGGCTCTGAAGGGTAATGTCTTTGTCTATTCTCTGTTGCTATAAGAGCATACCTAAGGTTGAATGAATTACTAAGAATCCACATCTGCTTGGCTCACTGCTCTGCGTTGGGGGGTGGGGGGCCAATAAAACTCTGGAGAGACAACAAGAATGCTCGATTAGGTCTTCTTTCCTTATAAAATCACTAATGCCACCATGATGTTCCAATACTGTGACATCATATCATTGTAATTACTTCCCAAAAGACCAACCTTCAAATACCATGAACAGATAAATTTGAGGATTAACTTTCCAATACTTGTAACTTTGGGGAGGGGATGTTAAAAGCATTAGCAAGCGGGACTAAGATGCCCGTGTCCTGCTTCACATTGCATTCATTACTACCTTGTATTACCTAGCTCCAAATCCTGGACACATGTGCCTATTGCCTAAGCCTGGGTTTCCTGCTGCTGCTGCTGCTGCTGCCCTGTCTTTAGATTACAAATAAGAAGGAATGGAGAGGCTGGAGAGATGTCTTAGTGGTTAAGATCACTGGCTGCTCTTCTAGAAGATCCAAGTTCACATGGTGGCTTGCAACCATCTGTAACTCTAGTTTAAGGAGGTCTGACACCCTCTTCTGGCCTTCATGCGCACCAGGTGTGCAAGCGGTACACAGACAGACATGCTGGCAAACATCCATACACATAAAACAACAATACATTTAAAAAGGGGTGTGAATTTTTCCTGCTTCTACAGTCAGAGACAGTACAGCCATCACCTTACTAATATGGATAAGCATGTTTACCCCACACCATCCATCACCTAATAATAGGGTTAGGTGCTGGGTATTTCCTCAAAAAATATAGACAAATGCTTACTATACTTAAAAGAGAGCAGAGCATGGATTTGAACTCATATCTGCTTGATTTTTAGACTGAAGAAATGGATAGAAGGTCTTCTCTGACCATAGCTACCCACTCCAGCCTCCTATGGTCCGCAAAGACAGTTGTCCATTCCACT
This sequence comes from Peromyscus maniculatus bairdii, assembly GCF_049852395.1. Classification (NCBI taxonomy): domain Eukaryota; kingdom Metazoa; phylum Chordata; class Mammalia; order Rodentia; family Cricetidae; genus Peromyscus; species Peromyscus maniculatus. The sequence continues at coordinate 132,327,935 of NC_134853.1, forward strand.
CATAATAACATATCATGGGATAACAAAGTACAATAAAAAAAAACAGTATGAGTTTGAGGTACCATTATGTACCAGAACCTAGGTCTGTTATATGCTTTTCCTCACTTGATCCCCACATTGTTCTGAGTTACAAATGGATATAAATGCAAGAAGATGTAAGTAAGTACATTTTCCTTTCTCCTGTTAGTTTCTAAATTCTTGAAAACAGAGACATCTGCTATCAACCACTGTATCAAATCACATTACCAGGGAGCTTGTTTGTTCAGAAGGTTCTCCATGCAACTATGGTGAATTACTGTATTTAACTAGACTCACCCTTATTCACTAAGCCAATCTACCTTTCCCAGTTTACTTAGACACAGAGAGCTTATCTTAAACTCGTTACTCCCTAGGTGAGCATGGGTTTTATTTAAAGCTGGACAGTCTTGGCTTTGAAGCCAGCTCTATCAGCTGTGCACCAAGAGACTGAGTCTTTTTGTCTGTCTTTGCTCTCAAGAATAGTAATACTGCAGATGAAGATATTAAGAATTACATACATAAGATGCTGCTTAGATACTTTCTTTTTGAGAAAACAATAAATTAAAGAACAGAGAGAGAAAAGCGTGGGGATGGGCATTCCAAGCAGATAGAGCTAGAAAGTAAGTGGGAGTACTGGTTTACACTAGTATCCAACAAGCTGACTTCAAAATTAAAAGAAATAAAAAAGGTCATTTGTAATGATTCACAAAATAGTATATCAAGAGGATGTAACAATGCTAAACACACACACACACACACACACACACACACACACACACACACACACACACACCAGACATTGGATCACCCCATTTCATAAAATAAACACTATGGATATAAAGTTACAGATGGAACTTAACACAATAATAGTGGAGGACTGCACTAGCCTACTCTTCCCCACAAACGGGTCACAGAGACAAAACAGGAATCAACAAAGAAACATCAGAATACTCATTCTGCTCAGCAGCTCAAGTTGCTCTCTCTAAATGAGATCACATTTTAGGACACAAAGCAAGTCTTAATGGAGATACAAACACTGGAAGAATTTCTTGAATTCTATTTGATCACAGTGGGCTATGGAACAGCCCACTATTTCAGGAGAATTTAAAAGTCCTAGAATTGAATGAAAATTAAAGCACACTGTGGGACACACTGAAAGCAGTTCCTCATAGGTTTATAGTAGTTATTAGTGCACACATTGGGGGTGGGGGGGAGCTAGAAAGATCTCAAGTAGATCATTGGAATTTATAGAAAGAAGAACAAGCCAAACACTGAATCATAGATGGAAAAAATAAAAATAAAATATAAAAATAAAAAATACAAAGGTAGAAGTTAATGAGATGGAAATAAAAAGAATATTGTAATGGATCAACAAAACAAAGGGCTGATTCTTCTCAAAAGATAAACAACATTGACAGATTTTTAGCCAAACTAGCCAAAAGACAGAGAAGTCCCAAATTAATGGAGTAAGCTGGTGTAAATGAAGATACTGCCAGCTATTGTGGTAACCCAGAGGTTCACCAGAGCACACCTGAAAAGCTCATGTTCCAATAACTTGGAAAATCTAAGAAATGAATATATTTCTATACACTTATGAACTACCAAAATTAAACCAAAGGGATCTAAACAGCTCAAATATGTCTGCGAGCAAGGGAATTAAAATAACAAGATTCCTCCAACTAAAAATGTCCAAGCCCAAGTAAGTTCACTACTGTATTTTATTTTCTTAAAAAAGAAAAAAAGGTAGAAGGACATCCTCTAGTACAACATGACTATTTCCATTGTGACCAGAGCAGCTGTGACTATCTAGGAGACCATCTCAAGATCAGGCCTATTGATAGCTCCTCACAGAAGGGGAGTTTTGATTTTCTACTTTCCATATTAAGGACTGTTTGTTGTTCTTAAGAGTGATTTTTGGTTAGTCAATAGGGAATATACCAGACCTCCCTCACAAGATTGCTGTTAGGATTAATTCAGATAAAACTTAGTATTTAGTAAATAAAGTACTTGGCTCTCAGGACATGAGTCGATACCACATTGTCCCTTGGTGATGGAGATGTTGTAAATAGTTTTAGGGTTGTCTCTTTCTTGCTCCATGATCAGAGAGGCCAACATAAACACTTGGCTGATCTAAACACAGCAGTGGGAGACAGAATAGAACCCAAATGCTTGCCAGGCATCCAATGTCCTTTCCATTTCATCCCGCCTCCCGCTATGGATTCCCATCAATACCCCTTTACCACATGCGATATGATCCAGTCAAAGCTGTCCTCAATACCCTCAAATACCAAGTGGTTTGGCATTCCCTTTTTGGCTTATGCATTTTCTTCTGCTCTCAACATTGGGGAAAAAAACCACTCTTTCAACAAAGTCCAACTCACATGACTTCTTCTTTTTAACAAAGCATGGTTATATTCCCTCTGTGTTTATTTTAAAGGATAGAAAGAAATCATTATTGTTCGTCTCCCTTCTCATCTCCTTCTCATTTATCTTAAAGGAGAGGAAGGTCTCCAATGTAGTCCTTTATTCTTCCAAATAGGGTATAGATGGGAATGTAAATTATATAAGCTGAGAGAGTATAAAATTATACTGCTTATGGGAAATAGAGAGGGAACATAGGTTGGCAAGCTATGTTAAACTAAAGGGGCAGAAGGCTAGGGAAGGAAAAGAATGAACATTCTAGGGGAGAGAGATGACAGGGATATGGCTAACATCCATTTGACCATAGACTAAAAATCTGCAAAGATCAGTATTTTATTTTCTAAGTGATGGGCCACAGGAAACACTTGCTCAAGAAAGCAAGATAGTCAGCTCCATGGGGGAGATTCATTCTGGGCCAAGACGATGGACTGGACAGTGACACCGAGATTATTGGAAGTGTGAGCAAGCACAATGGTGTTAGAAGATTTCTGTAGCCTGGCCTATTGTGGAGAGGGTGTAGACTGTATGAAGACATGGTGGTACCTGGAGAAAGTACCCCTACTCAAATTCAAACAGAACTTTCAACAAATATGGAAGAATAAGAGAAAGGGGAGGTAGAGGGCCAAGGTCACAATTATACTTGCCACAGTGGCGTGACTAACAGAGGGTGTAGAGAATGTAGTATGGGTAGGCATCATTCTCCAGGTGACACTGGAACAAAGACTCCAATAAGCAGGACAGTGAGTCTGAGTCACTCGGATACCTAGAGAAGAAGTATCTGGGCAAAAGAACAGCCTGGCACTGTCCTTGAGGAAGGAAATGCCTGCTGTGTTGGAAGAACATGAGCGACAGTAGCTGCTACAGAGCAAGCAAGAGGGATGGTGGAAGCAGCTGAGACCAAAAAGGCTAACATGGTAGATGAAGTGTGGCCTCCTAGCCTGTTGTAAAGATGTAGGCTTTTATACCCAAGGTAACAGGGAGCCATTGCAGCAGCAGAGAGATATGACTTACGTATTAAGAAGATCACCTTGGTCATTGTGTGAAAGGTTAGAGTGGAAAGCGGCAAGGATGGAAACAAGAAGACCACCAAGCTCAGGTGGTATCAGTAGAAGTCATGAAAAATGTTTGTATATTTGGGAGACGACAGATTAGCCATAGGTATGGAACACAAAGGGATAATGGGGACACTCAGGAATACCAGTGATTCTGGCCTCAGCATTTCTTTCACCTGCACTGTGTAATGTGCCTGTGTTCATAAGTATAAAAGTGGGATGGAGTCACAGGAGTATTTTTGAACCTCTCTGTAATTAAGTATCTTCTTCTATCAGTTTGGAATTATAATAACAGTGATCTCAAAATATTGGTAGCTCTAAATTAATAAATCCTAGTAAACTGCTTAGAACTCCACCTGGGAAACAATATGACTTTTCCCCTCCTGATTGTATTGGGTATTTGGGAAGCTCAGCCCATCCCACCATACTGACTCTCAGTTTGGACTTTGTCTAGGTGCTCTCTGATGGGATTTGACCTGAATCGTCACTGGCTGGATCCCTCTCCATGGGCCCATCCCACCCTACACGGAGTAAAGCAACTCATCATCAAGATGTACAACGACCCAGTGAGTAGCAGGATGCCCTTGACAGCTGCTGTCCAATGGCCGGATCTGGGAATGGAAAACTGTATGAGAAAGTCCTCAGGCAGATTTAAATTAAGGTTACATGAGCAAAATTAGGAAGATACTAACCATGCATATATCTGAATTTTACAGGCCCAGTATCTTCTCCCAGCCCTTTCTTTTCCCCACCTCTCATAAATATTGACTCAATTGTGGTAGTATAATGGAATGAAGTAAATACATTGTAGTACATCTTTATTTGTCAAGGCTTCTTGGTGATAAGCCAAAGAAATGCAACTTGAATTAGTATAAGAAAATAGAGAATCTAATGGAATACCAGCAGTATAATATACTTAAAGAGTATAGGCTGGCCTACTCCACACATACGGAACATGGCTGCCATGTGCCCCACCTGGTGACTTCCACTTCTACCTTGTAGATGTAACCAACCGTCTTATTAAATAAGAAACACAGAACCAATGCAAAGAAGAAAGCCAAGAGATCAGAGCTAAGAGCCTTACCTGCCTGCTGCAGCTAGCCAAGAGACCTCTCCGAAAAAGAGACCTACTTCCTGTCTGTTTGTCTTTATATAGACTTTCTGTTCTGCCTTCTCATTGGTTGTAAACCCAATCACGTGACTGCCTCATCACTACCTGTCTGTACAGACCTCTAGACACACATTGGAGCATGTGTCTCCAATGCTGGCTGTATCCTTGAACACTTCATAAGCACCTAGCTCTGCTTATCAAATGCTGGGATTAAAAGCGTGCGCCACCACCGCTCTGCTATGGCTTGCTATTAGCTCTGACCCCCAAACAACTTTATTTATTAACATACAAATAAAATCACATTTCAGTACAAATAAATACCACCATATTTCCCCTTTTCTATTTTAATAAAAAGAAAAAAAAAGCCAAAGGTTATAACTAATAAAAGAAAAACTATATACAAATGTACAATAACTATATACAATATATACAAGTAATAAATACCTAAACAATATCTAGTCCATTTGTATTTGAAAAATTCAGAGAAAATAATTTCATTATCTATCCTATTTTGGTAAGTCCAAAATGTATCTAATTCACTTTCTATCCTAATTAATCTTCAACTATAACTAACTAACCTTCAACTCCCTCAGAGACTCAGGAAGGAAATAATATTACCTAACAAAAATAAAAACAGGAAGTGCATGCAAGCAACTTCCAAAAAATTTGTGAGTTGACAGAAATAACCAGCTGCCTGGACAGTCACTTGAGGTTTCTCTGCAGTGTTGGGGCATCATCTTCAGCCTATAGGCTTAGCGTATCTGACAGACTCATTTGTTAAGTAGGATATACACAAGGTCAACAGTTCAACCTCACATTGGGTGAGAACAGTCCATGTACCAGAAACACCTGAATTCCACTAGTGTCATGTCATGATTCAGGATTTTAAATTCTGGAAATTGTTGATGGTTTTTTAGTTCAGCTGTCCATTCTTCTTGGCTGTGTATATATGGCTTTATCTCAGCATCCTGTTTTTCTTCACATCCCTCTATTAAATGCCAGTCTACTATTGAGAGGCGTGAGCTTAGTTACTCTTCAAGAATAACTGTTTCAGCTGCTGTTCCATTGCACATCAGAACTGTTCAGCTGCCTTCGAAGAAAAGGGCACTGTACCTTTTCTGGATTGCGAAGGCCACTTCAGGGATGGTACCATATCGTCCTGGCCTCAGAAGATGCCTTTTGATAAAGCCATACTATCTTGACTTGCTCTCATCTTACAAAAAGACTGTAGCTGGCCTAGTTTGGAGGGCACACACACCTCTGGGCAATGGGGTAGCCCAAGAAGCAAGAATGTATAAAGATGGCACAGTCTTGGGGCCCATGTGGTTGGATTTGGGGCTCTGATCCTGAAGAAGAGGAGGGCCTGCTGTTCTGGAAGAAAGAAGGGAACCATACAGACAGAGCTGCACTATGTTCACGCAGAGGAGCAAGTTGTTGAAGTGAGAAATCAGAGAAGACAATAGGCATTTGTAGTGTAGAGGAGATAGATGAGAGTCATCCTTTCTGAAGAGCTATCAGCAAAGGGGCATAGCAGACCTTTGTACCTAGGAGTGATGGCATGGGTGGACAGAGGTATGGGACATAGGAAATAGAATTTTGTAGCAATTTACAGTTGTCTTGGGATGGAGTGTATGACCTGGGAGCTTTCCCTTACTGAAAGTATTCAAGGTGAAGTGAAACTACACTGTCAAAAATGGTGCAATTGTTTGAATTACATTCTAGTAAAATTATACACAAGTCCTTCCTTCCCAGCTGTGATGGTAGTGATTTTGATGGCCCCGTAAGTGCATATCAAGTGACAGATGGTGGTAGCTAAGGCAGATTTCCAGAGTTGGGGTATTTCAGAGATGCACCAGTGTGACCTGTTCTGCTTACTCTGCTGAAGGTGCCAATAAAAATGGAGCTAATTAGAGAGCAACATAAAGCTGTGCTAAAAGACAAATATATATATTAGAGCAAAGATCAGTGACCTTGGTTTTAACAATCATTTTATTTAAAAAAAATCATTTTATTATACGTGTGTGTGTGTGTGTGTGTGTGTGTGTGTGTGTGTGTGTGTGTACACATATAATTCCCACAGCATGTATATGGTGGTCAGAGGACAACTTGTGGGAGTCCATTCTCGCCTTCCACTATTTGGGTGTTGAATAATCCAATCGGGTCATCAGGCTTGGGAGAAGTGCCTTTAACCACCAAGCGATCCCACTGGCTCAGGAGCCACCATTTTCTTGACTATGGATATGAATTCTTCTTTCCTGGGTTCTTTGATAGACCACATTTTGTTAGGGATTGCGTTGCCACAGCTTTAGTACATGACTTCCTTCTCCAACTCATCCTTGGCCCAGTTGAAAGCCAACTATGTACATCTAACCCACTTATTGCTCTAGGCTGTCCTATCTCTGTACCTTTCAGAAAGTAGGGCTGCATCATATTTTCCCAGGAAACACCTGCAATCTACAGAGTTCTCTCCCCTGCCTCCAAGCTTCTGTATTGGTTCTTGTCTTATGAGTAGAGTGTCATGGCTTCTTTTGCTGCTGCCTCCTTTTCAGGGAGAATAGCTGAACTATTAGTTTTCCTGATCTGGCTAGTGAAAGATATGCAACAACTGCCTGTTAAAGTTGATTGGATTGAACATGACACAATCTATTGTACCAATTGTAATGTTGTTGGTAGATGCAAAACTGTCATCCATGGAAAGGATGCCATAATAAGGCATGAAAGGCTGGATTCTGGGTCAGCAGATGCAACAGAGTGGGTTCACTGAACAAAGTGGTGTTTTAGATGAATCCAAAGAAAAGAGCTGGTGGGGAGGATGTGGACAGTAGAGGGACTATCTTAGACAATGTTCTATTGCTGTAAGAGACACGATAACCATGGCAATTCTTATTTTTAAAGCATTTAATTGGGACTTGTTTATAGTTTCAAAGGTTAGTATCATCATGGCAGGAAGCATGGCAACACACAGGCAGACATGGTGCTGGAGAAGTAGCTGAGACTTCCACATTGGGATCTGCAGGCAACAGGAAGAAAACCACTGGACTTGTCTTGGGCTTCTGAAACCTCAAAGCCCAACACCAGTGGCACTCTTCCTCCAACAAGGCCACACCTCCTAATCCTTTCAAATAGGGCCAATCCCTAAACTTTTAAAAAAATGAATCTGTGGGAATCATTCTTATTCAAACTACCACAGGGACCCAAGAAAAGCAACTCAAATGGCTAAAGAGGAAGATATTTGAGCTTGCCACTGCCATCATCAATAAGAAGCTATCAATTTGCTCACAAATGACTAGATATTCATTTGTGTTCCAAAACATAGCTCAGGGAAAAATAAGTTGTGGAGATATTAGGGCATTGCTGATGACATGTATTGACTTATCATTGGCTGTTTGGATGGCAGTATACTTGGTTGCTAAGACAACAGTATAAGCTACTTTCTTCCTAGAAGTCCACACCTTTTTGCCCCAAACAAGGGCATTATAAGGAGTTGAGTTGACTCCAACTAGGATTCCCGACCCCATACTTTCCTCTTTATTCCCTTTATCCTCACTGCTTTTTTTTTTGTGGGGTGGACTGCTTAATATAGCATGCACATATTCTCTCAAAGCTTCCATGAGTCTGAAATGTGGGAACAGCCTAGCTATTCTATGATGCAGGAAAGATACCCAGGGAAGGGAAAGCTTCCTAGGTGGAAAACTCCAGTGTCTGCAATCTCCCTTGATTGAGAGGCAGACTCAATAGACTGAACTGAGAGTAGACAGAAGGACAAAGGGACAGCTGTATGATTTGGGGAGCAATGTGGGCTTTATTTTCATTGAGTTTAAGCAGGTGAGTGACAGGATCAAGTTTGTGTTTTAGAAGAACCCCTCTGGCATGGGTGTCTTTTAAGAGTCCAGCCTAGGAGTTGGGAGAATGACCTGTTAGCCTGCTGCTATTAGGAGTAGGGAAGAGAGGAGGGAGGTATGAGATACATTAGGGAGGGAAACATAAGGACTGCTGATTGTGGTCAATGGGAGAGGAAGGAGTTTGCAGGATGCCAGTAGTTTGCCTTGGGCCACACCGTGGATGTGCTACCCTTCCTGAGAATGCCAGGAAAATTAACATGCACAGGAGATGTAACAGGTGACACAGGATGTGCTCTGTTTTAAGTTAAGTAGGAATAATATGTACAATCTGCACTTTGAGTCACTGGAAGGAGCCATTCCATGTCCTTCTCAGTGGACAATGACAGCCTACTGTCCTCGTGTTAGTGGCAGCATTTGCTTCAAAGGCTGCTCTCCTAGCCCCAGGCTCACTCAACCATTCACCCCAATGAGGACGTTTGATATTAAATTATGCTCTTGAAAAAGGTGTGTTTAACCCAGAGGACTACACTGAGCTGAGATACAAAGTGTTTCATGTTCCGCATCCGTTATAGTTCCCTCTGCACAGGGTGACTCTTGTTTACCAGCTGTGATCGGTTGTTCCCTGAGGGCAGAGTCTGGCTAATTTTTCAGGGTCCCTGGTGTTCAGCAGAGCTCTGACTGTGAGTGAGCAGGTGCTCAGCATAAATGTTGAGCAAGTGACAGAGTAAGCCTAGGTCCCCTGTGCCTTGGCTTTAGATTTCTCTGAAGAAGAGCGTTGGTGTGCAAACCCTCCTCTCCCAAAGCTACCTTCTATCACCATTACTGTGTTCTCTGACTGAGAAACTGATCTGGTGACACAAACCCTCTCCTGAGTTCACCTGCAATCTGCTGAGATCATCCCAACCCCCAAGGGACAGAAGAAGAGATGATGTCACCCGGTGCCTTTCCTAGAATACACAGGCTTCATATCATCTTTGGTGACTCACTCCACCCTTAGGCTCTGCCTGCTCAGTCTTACATAACCACTGTTGAGCTTTGGTGCCTCTAACCACCAAAGACTCTCCTTGGCTCCAGTCCCCAACTTGCCCCTACCAACTGACCCAACTTGTTCAGGGGCATCACTTAGGCATTTTTGGTAGGTACCTTTAGTGAAGACCAAAGGAACCAATTATGGTCTTTCCTTCCACTTTGATTTTAAGCTTTGTCCCCTTCCATACATAGTAAGTAGCAGTAGAAATGACATCCCTGTTTGGGCAAGAGCTCACCCCCTCACCAGGAGAGTTTCATATTATTGTAGTATACACCAGAATATGAAAATGATTATCACATAATTAGCCACTCTCACACAAAGCCTTCTTCTGATATCTACATCCAGTTATGACCCTAAGACCAAAAGTAAGCTGATCTGTAGGTGAACTTCCAAGGACCATCCACCTGCAGCTCTGCTCACATTTAAAGTCTACCTAGGAGGTACATCCTGATTAGCATTTTTATTTAATGATGCTAAATCAAAAAGGCATCATTTTCTCTAAAAAAACATAATACATGTTCCTCAGTATTAGTGTAAGCAAGACCTCTGGGTAAACTCTGGGGTATAGAAATTGATGGGTGAGTTGCAGGGCTGAGCTCCAGGCCAGAAAGGTCTAAGGCCAGTGCCGTAGACCAAAATACTAAGGAGGATGTGTTATAAGACACAAACTACAGTACTTTAGAAACCTGAGGCTGGGGAGACTGTCCCAAGTGGGCCTGGAGGTGGGTGGTATCGAGGGAAGTTTGAACAATCTACATGTAGACAGAGCTTTAAGAGTAGGTAATACTTCATGAGGTGGCTGTAAATTTGGAGAGGAAAGAGATTACAGGAAAAGGAGAGCAGGCATTCTAGGAGAGCACAACAATAGAATGGGGGTGGGAGACCTGGCTGTTGGAACTAGCCTGTAGGATTTATCATGAGTCGCTCTGCAGGGGCAGGTGAGGGGCTGTATGAGGAAGTTCATGTGTGAGTTTGCATATCAAGCCAAGGAATTAAAATTCAAGCAGTCATCAGACATTACTTTAAATAGATTTTAGTTGAATTAAATATCGTGGCTGTAAAAGAAAAGTTAAAAGTAATGGAATAAAACACAACCTGTCAGGACTATTTCAGCGTATGCCCCCTCTCAATCCTGAGAAGTAGAACAGTCAAGGGAGAGCCAAAAAGCTGGTGAAGCAAGAAAGAAATCAAAGAGGAATATTTCCAGCCATTCAGTTCCTCACTTAAGAAACCACAGAGTCTCATTCTGGAAATTAAATCCAACTAGGTCTCTCTCCCTTGCTTTTGAACCTCTCAATGACTCCCTATACCCACCACAGAAAAGCCAACATCCCTTGACATGCTGTTCGAGGCCATGCATCAACACGCCTGCTCTGTTCATTTTCTGTGCCCCCAGGACCTAGCACAGAACCTGGTACTGCAGAGAATGTTCTGGTGAATGATGAATGAACCCATGAATAAAGAATAGGTGTTTCAGAAAACTACTGAGGCTGCAGTATGCAGAGTGGATCGAAGGAGCCCAGGCCATGAGAACACAGCCCAGTGTAGCACTGTTGCAACAGTGTGGATGAAGGACACCCAGATCTGCTTTCGGGGAGCCAAGGAAGCTACTGATCACTCCAAGATCAGGCTGAGGGAAGGGAATGGGTTACCTTCAGCCCTCTCCATCATCCCAAAATCACTCCAAACCTAAGGGCTGATTTTTTTCCGGTGGTTTCTACACTCCAAGGTGATTTTTCCTTTTCCTGGAAAAGAAAAGCCCCCTCAGCCACTGCTGGCGTTGCTATAACAACTTGGCTGCAGCTCTTTACACAGATCCATTTCCTTAAATCATTTAAGGAAAATTAGCTGCCATAACAACATGGAGCGGCTTTGAAAATAGAGCAAAACAGGGCTGGGTGGCCCCTCCTCCATCCTGAGCCTTCTGGAGTCTTCCAGATAAGCGACTCTCTTTCTGTCAAATAAATAAATAAATTATAACCCATTTACTTGACAAACGAAGAAGTTGGTGACATGGTCAAATAACAGACATAGAACCATCACCCATTCACACCTGCCCATAGAGTACACAAAAATAGATACAAATGCCATAAAGAAACATGTAGGACAATAGATACATGTTTCCATTACACATAAAATGGGAAACACATATAAAAAATACCCATGTTAAATACAAACTGACACATAGGCAAGTTAGGGATGCACATGATTACACAAAGGATTTGAGTGCCAACACAGTGGCAGCCTCGGCTGCTTCACTCACTTAAAATGCAAAGACAGAGTCTCTGGTTCTTATGAACCGTTGTTAAGGTGAGAAAGGTTCTGGGTCAGCACCTCTTCCTCCTGGGTTGCCTGTATGTTCATTGCTGCCAGACTGCTTAGTGCCTGGTCTGGGAGGGGGACAAACATATCTTAGAGATGGGGGATGATCTCATTCCCATCCCTACTTGTAGGCCAAGTAGAAGAACAGGAAGAGCCATGTCATTTTGAATGTAACAATTCTTTGTTTCACATGGCAAATTTTACCCCTCTGTGGAAAAGGGCAACACCACAGCCATGGAAGACCATATCCTTGAGACATGTGAGCCTCACTGGGTCCTCAGGACATCTGGAAGCTGAACAGTGGGTCTCCATACCTTTGGTCCAGATCCATGTCCATGTCCAGATCCATGACGATATTACCCTAGTGCACCTGTGGAGCAGCTGAAACTCTATGGGGTTTTACTGTGTAGCCAAACTACCCATTTTCTTGGAACTCTCAGGCAAGTGATCCCTCAAACCCAGGCCTTTAACTCCCCATCTATATACCATGTGGGTCAAAGGATGATCTCCAAGAGATCATTCCAGATACAAAACCAATGTCAGTTTGGACTTACCTATTGACTACACTGCACAATCCCCTCACTGAGACAGAATTTCTTCAAACCTCAGAAGTCCTGGCTGCCACCTGAGGTGGACTTCCTAATAAATGTCTAGAAAAGTGTTGAGCAAGAAGCTCTGTGGACTTAGCTTCTGAAGATGCAGTGTTTCTTTCCTCTGCTGGCAGGAAAGAATGACTCCTGGCCTACCTGCCTCACCTGCAGTGCAACAAGCCCCTGCCTGATGTGTTGATCATAGAGTATTTTCTTAGGAAGAGAGATTACTGTCCTGGGCCAGAATGGAAAAGAATGTCCAGAATGTGGCCACCTGCTAGAGGTTTCATAACAGGACAAGTCAGTGTGTCCGCAATACCACCATAAATCACACTTAGATATATTCAAGTATTTTCCCACTCCATTCAACATGGCCCAGGAAATCAGTAAATAACTATGGAGGGGAAGGTTCAATATGGTAATAAAAACTTGAAATAAATAAAATGTTGTTCAGGGAATCTAAGAACAGAGGACTGTGGTTCATGAAAATTTTATAGTTTGGGATAGTTTATGAAAGTTTAAGGAATTTGAAAAGAAACTATCATTTTTTTTTGTAAAGGCAACTTCTCCTACCAATAATAAAATTGAGTCCACTATTGGTTTGTTTTTAATAAAGTAGATTCTAACTTTGGCTCTTTGGCAGAAAGCAAGGTGGAAAGATAACTCTCATTTAGAACAATATTCTTGTGGAACTGGTGGCCCTCTGCAACATCTTTCAGTCTGAATGGCCCAACGTGCCTCTTATCAACACAAATGACTGCATGCATATTGCTCAATTTTGTGGGAAACAACAGGGTTTTTGGAGGGTTCTCTTTGAGTCAGGTCCATCTAACTCTTTATGCCTTAATTCTCAGGAAACAGAATGTCTCTTGCATCTTCTGTGCTTTTATTAGGGCTAGACACTGTGCATATAAACCTTTATTAGCAGCATACAGGAAATGGGGCCATTATTTTATGCTTTTGGCTGAGCACTTTTCTCCCAGTCCTCACAGCTCCAGCTCCTGCATCCTACCATAAACTATGATCTCCTTGAAGGCCTGGACTTTGCCTTCATCATTTCTGTGTCCCTGACATTCAGTATAAAATGCAGGCCTTCAGGGAATGTGGAGAGAGGGGTAAGGACGAGGCCATCGGAAAAGAAGAAATCCTCTCATTAAAACCTGAATTGCAGCCGGGCAGTGGTGACGCATGCCTTTAATCCCAGCACTTGGGAGGCAGAGGCAGGTGGATCTCTGTGAGTTCGAGGCCAGCCTGGGCTACAGAGTGAGTTCCAGGAAAATCGCAAAGCTACACAGAGAAACCCTGTCTCAAAAAGCAAAAAAAGAAAAAAATATATAAAACCTGGATTGTAACATGAATGGGGTTCTACAGGATGGATAGGGAGCTACCATGGTAGCTCAGTGGGTAAAAGCACTTGACACAAGCATGAGACCCAAGTTCCAATCTCCAGGATCCATGTAAAACCATGAGCACTTGCATGTGTCTATAGTTCTAATGTTACTATGGCAAGATGGGAGACAGAGACAGAAAAATGCCTGGAAGAGTCAGCAGCAAAGCAAGAGACCCTGTTTCAAAACAAGGTGGAAGGCGAGGACCAACACCCACAGTTAACTGACTTCCACATGTGTGTGTGTGTGTGTGTGTGTGTGTGTGTGTACGCACACACACACACACAGAGCATGCAGGGGGGATTATTAAAAAATGGATAGACCTTTGATGAGTAGTGAGGAAGAAGAATCTTCTACACAAGGCTGCAAAAGTGGCTCAGTGGTTAAGAGCACTGGCTGCTCTTCAGAAGATCGCAGGTTCAATTCCCAGCCCCCACCTGGTGGTTCATAACCATCTGTAATTCTAGTTCCATAGGATCCAACACCCTCTGCTGGCCTCTGTCATACCAGGCACACACAGTACACACCTATAAATGTAAACAAAGCACCCATACACATAAAATAAGTCTTTAAAAAATCTTGTAAGCAAGAGACATTCTCCAAATCTTCCAGAACCCACCTCCAAACCCATCTTTCCCCAAGTTTCCCTAGACCTTCCTCACACAGTAAGACCTCACACTTTGCTTTTCTGCAAATATTAATAACTCTGCTTTTTTAAAAAAAACTATTGGTTTATTCCACAAATATTGTCAGAGGTATTCCTTGGGCATGGTTCCTCAGTTTGACCTCCTCTGGCCCAGGGGCTCCATGTTCTCAGCCACATTGCAAATCCCTCCAGCACAAGACTTGCCTTTTCATCCTTGTTACCTTGAACATGACCAGGTGGCCTAAAGAGCCCCTGAGAAGCTCAGTCCCTTCTGAGTTGTTTGAGTGCTACATGCTCCCGACAGAGCTGGGCACACTCTTGCTCAAAGTACACATCATGCTGCACTTCAGTGACAGTTGTCTGTCTCCTTTAGACTGTGAACCTCTAAGAGAAGTTGAGTCTTTTTAATCTTCTTTCCGAATTTCCTAGCACAGTTCACCATCCCCATAGACCACAAATGAAGCCTTGGAAAAAGAAATCCTGGCAAAATCTCCCTCATCCCACCTGTCAATTTCCAGCAAGACAGCACCAAGTCATCCCAGAAGAAACCACACAGTATTTCAAACATCTGTAATCTTCTCTCTCTGTGTAGTGTTTTTATGGAAGTGTTGTCTTTTACTTTTTCTTGCTGATCCTTGTTATAAAGAACTCCCAAATATGGAGGATTTTTTTTCTCACTTACCCTTAATCTCAGCAATAGAGGCAGGTGGGGGCAGGAAGATCTCTGAGTTAGAGGCCAGCCTGGATTACAAAGCAAGTTCCAGGACAGCTAGGGCTACACTGAGAAACCCTGTCTTGAAAAACCAACAAATGAACAAACAAAAAAGTTGTGAATTTTTTCTCATATTTCAATTTTAGAAATTCTGAAGCATTTGAATCCAGCAGTGTAGAACCCTCTCTTGAATTTATAAATGCTGAAGCTCTTCCCTTCACACCATCTGTTACCACTATCCATTCTTTATACCTTGGCTTCTCAGATAAACCAAGCTTTGGTCCCATTCTCCCTGTATCACAGTCACTGATAAGCTAAACCACTATGAACTGAAAAGGGGATCTGGACATGGTCTGGCACTTCAGTTTATCTCCAAGTCAACGCTTCTGATTTGCTTGCACCACCTCTTTTCACTGATCCCACACCCTTCTTCCCCTTCTGTGCCCTTGTCTCAGCATGTGAGATCTGTGAATACAGCCTGCCACCCCATCAGGCACCAAGCTGAGGAGGCCTGTAACAGAGGACAGGTTACATTTTAGGATGTTTTGTGTTTAACATGTGTGGAACTTTTTGGAGTGTTATTTTTGGTTGTTGCTGTCGGGAGGCTCTGGAGCCCAGGATGAATTCATGCTGGTACATCAAATAGCATATTGCATTTCAGAAACTGGCCTTAGCCATGGGAAATCAAGTAAGCCAGATGCCTAATTACTCCATTATTTACTGTGGTGGAGAGAGCTGAATTCTGATGAAAAGACCAGACTAATCGCAGCTTCCAGCAAGAACCGAACAGTTTAACCTTTTATCAGGAAATTACCCCTATCTTCCTAAAGTACTAATGCCCATTTCCCTAGACCCACACCAGTCCCAAGTGTCTGATTGTAAGGAGGCTTATCAGCCTGAACACAGCCTGAACCTCTGGCTGATGAGCCTCTATGCTCTCCCATTCTTCAAGTCGTTGAGGGGTTTCTGCTGTATTACGTCATGACAGGTAAAGAGTGTCGATAAAAGAGGAACTTCCTTGTACCTTCAAAGGCAAAAAGGCATTCATTCACCCATTCAGCAAACATTTCCAGAGCATAAGCACTGTGCACTACATCACAAAGGCCAACTAAACCCAGTGCCTCCCTTACAAGATCTAGATGAGGGCAGTGGTCCTGGAGCTGTTTACAGAAAAACTTCCAGAAACCTGAGGAAACCCCTCACAGGACTCTTTCTTTATAACAGAGCAGCTGAGTCATGTGGTTAAGGACTCAAGCTTAGGCCTTGGTCTGAACTGCAATTCAACACTCAAGGGCTCAGCTATCCTGGGCAGGTCCCCTTAACTGTTTTAAGTTTCAGTGTCTTCCTTTGGGAGGGGGTGCTTGTGAGGATTAAATAACTGAATTCCTGTGATTAGCTCAAAGCATCCTAAAAGGCACACCTAAAAAGAGATGGATAAAGGAGTCTTTTGGCAATGAAATATGCAAACTTGTGGTTAACATGGTTAACAACACCAGACAGGTCAACCTATGATCATGCACATGGTTATGATGGACAAGGGCTCTGAGAGCCAATAGGAACAAAACATGGCTGAACTAGACTTAGGGTAATACAAGGCTCCCTGGGGGAACTGAGTCTAAAGAAATAGTCTAGTGTGAACAAGGATTTGCACAACAACATGGCAAGGGTTTCAAAGGATGAGTAGGAGTTGAGTTGTTTAGTCAGCCTGGGAGGAGCATCACCACAGAGCAAAGACTAGCAGGAAGAAATACTGGGAAATTTACAAGTTCAGCTGGTGGACTGGAGGAAGGACAGAAGGCAAGACTAGGTTGAAGAAAGAAACCTGTCAGTGACAAAGAGCCCATTACCTACCTCAATGTGTTTGTACTTGATTTGGAAAGTCACAGAGAACCACTAGTCAATGAGCAAGAGGACAGAATTCAAAAGAAGGGGGGAAAGGTTCCCCTGTGTTTCTTGAGCTTGAACTCTATACTATTGGTAGCTTTGCTCCAGCAATTGTAATACTTTATAAACAAAGAAATAATCTGAAGTGTGAACGATAATCTGAGAGAGAGAGAGAGAGAGAGAGAGAGAGAGAGAGAGAGAGAGAGAGAGGGAGGGAGGGAGGGAGGGAGGGAGGAGAGAGAGAGAGAGAGAGAGAGAGAGAGAGAGAGAGAGAGAGAGAGAGAGAGACATGGAATAAACATTCATAAATAGTGGGGAAAAACTGAGGAAAATATAAATGCCTAGCAGTAGGAAACTGATTAAATGAATCACAATGCATTCATATAATGGATGCTTATAATGAGATTATAATATTGAGAACTGCACATGCTGTAATTTTAAGTGAAAAAAAGCAGACTGAGTTGCACATGTATTATGTTACAACAAACATAACAACTAGGTTTAAAACACACACACAAATAGAATAGCAAACTGGATGTTAGCAGCAGTTATTTCTAGGCATTAGGGTGGTCTCCCCTTGCTTCTTAATATTTCTCAATAATTTTCCATAAGTACATGTTATCTTTGCAACTAGAAAACATTGTGAAAGGATGAGGGGACCTGCTACAGAGTTATGAATCACATTCAGTCATGTGGTTCTCCCAAGGAGAACAAGTCCCAACCCATATTATATAAGAGAACTATGTCTAATATACAGCTTTTCATCTGCCCCTCTAGCTAGCTATCCCCATCCATCCATCCATCCATCCATCCATCCATCCATCCATCCATCCATCCTATTACTATCCCTTTCTATTCAAACATTCTAACAGGTATTAACTTCTTGCTCATCACCTTCTGGAAGCACAATGGAGAATTTCCCTGTTCCTTCCCTGGAGCACACCCACATTTTGTTCTCTTCCTATTTTGGCCCCTTCTTGGTCTGCTAAGTCTATGACCTTATTGCATTGTGCTATTGGCTAGGAGAACTGGAGAATGAATGGGTAAAGAGCATATACTCTTTAGTTAAAAGTTGCCTGTAGGCTGTGACTCTGGCTCTACTTGATTTTTTACCTCTATGAATTTCAGTGGCCTTTTCTGTGCAATATGGTGGTACCATCTCCTCAGGGGAATTTTGTAAAGATAAAAAGTCACTGGCTATGGTGGCAGAGGCCTGTGATTATAACACTGGGAAAGCCTGGGCAAGCAAATCTAAAGTTCAAGGCCAGCCCAGGCAACTGTATAGTTAGTTATTTGGGTTGTTTCTGTGTCAACATACCCAGCAAAAACAACTCAAGGAAGGGAGAGTTTGGCTCACAGTATGACAATATGGTTTACCAAGATAGAGAAGTCACAGTGGCAAGAGCTTGAAGCAGCCCATCACATTGCATCCACAGTGATGAAATAGAGAGAGGGGAATGCTGTGGCCAGCTCTCCTCCCTTTTCAGTTCAACAGCCGAGCCCGTGAATGGACCACTCACATATAAGGTATGTCTTCTCACCTTAATTAACCCAATGTAGAAACTTCTGCATGCCTCTTAGGATATTCTAGATCCTGTCACAGTAACAATATTAGTCATCACAGCTACATAGTGAGACCCTACCTCAAAAAAAATCAACAGTGGGTTTTTTTTTTCGTAATAATGGCAAATAATAAGCATTTAGTAAATATTAGCCTGTATTTGTATTAACCTAAATGTAGTAATATCCAATAGCTAGTGTTTAATAGTTATTACAGAAAGATCTTCAGAATAATAATACTTACCAGACTCTTAAACCATAGCATTTTAAAGATAATGATAGTTGTGATTATTGAAATAGCAGTGTGTAGGCCTGAAAAGACAGACTTTGAGGAGCTAATAGCCTTAGCTCAGCTCCTCTGGCCATTCCCAAGCCCCACTCCTGACAAAGTCTTTCTTCTGTAATTGGTGTGTAGTCTACCCAGTCCCATAAGTCTTTATCTCATAGGGATTTCTCTATTTGTTCCATTTCCTTCTGTGTGGATTTACAGTTTAACTTGCAAAGGACAAGCACATTGTTCCATTCCTGGGTTTGGGGTATGTGTGCATGAGAATGTTGGAGCCACTTGTGGTCATCCCTAAGGGCTGAAAATGTCAATGACAGTCTTAAAATGAATATGAACAGCAATAAATGTTATCCTCCAGATCCCCCATGGGCGATTCAGACAGTAGGTGCAACTTGGGCCTGGGTTTCCCACAAAGACATTCTTAGAAGTGGGCTGGCTAAGATGCTGGAAGAGCTGAAGAGCTGGGACTAGGAAGGCAGAATTCTAAGGTTGTGGGCAACAAGTAACTGAGGCTGCTGCAGGACCAGTCGTTCTCACTGGCTGTGCCTAGAGGGCATACCAAGGCCAAAGCTTCCCTTTAAAGCCCTCATATCGTCACCTGGGCAGACTCCAAGGTTGGAAGATGGGACTAAGTCAGGGTCCCAGTACAGTGGGCAGTTTCCTTCTGCTAAGAGTTCATCCCCAGGCCATGACCTTGAAACAACCTCCAGTTGCTGTGTCATGGGTTGTTTTTACTGTTGTTTGATTGCTACACACTCTTGCTGTGTTGTCCAGGCTGGCATAAAACTCTGTCCTCTTGCCTCTGCCTTCTGAGTATTGGGATGATTATAGATGTGTGCCACTGAACCCAGCCTACAGCATTTAAAATATATATTGACATTCATTTATCATGTGTGTGAAGGGGTGGTATGTGTGAAGGTCAGAGAACATCTTGTAGGAATACATTCTCTCTATCAAACATGTAGGTTCCACGGATCAAACTTGAGTTGTCAGGTTTGACAGCAAGCCTCTTATTCAGTAAGCTATCTTGTCAGCCCTCAAGGCATGCAGTGATTTTTTTTTAACAGAGATCTTTGTTACATGGCATAAATAGCTCCTCAGGACTCTGAAGGGGAAAAGGGAGATGGTGCTATGATTTATTTCCTGAGAATCCATAGACTTCCAGACGTTGTCTCCTCCAGTCTGTGCATAAGCTGTAGGAAGTGGGTATCGTTAGCTGCATGTCTCAGGTGAGAAAATGGAGGCTTCACGCGAATGCCTCTCTCCAGCTATAACCTCTACAGGTGCACACCTTCATCATTCCACAGCACACCAATCGGCTGTGTGCTTGTTGACTCCACTGTGAACTCCCTGGGGAACAAAACCCTGTCACCTCTGCATGCTTTTGCAAACAACCAAGTGTTTAACACCTAAGTAAGATGTCAGAGATAATGCTGGACATGTTGGCTTGCCTGTAACTTCAGCACTTGAGAGATGGAGGCAGGAGAGTTGGGAGTTTCAGGCCAGCCTTCATGAGACCTTAGCTCAACCACAACCAAAGCTGGGGAGATGGCTCCTTCAGTAAAGTGTTAGCCATGCAAGCATGAGGATCTGAGTTCCTATCCTCAGCACCCGTGGACAAACAGGTATGCTGGCTCGCCTTTGTAGCTTTAGCAATGGGCAAGTGGATCCCCAAAACTCATTGGCCAGCCAGCCTAGCTGAATCAATTAGCTTTAGGTTAATGAAAGAGACTGTGTGAAAAAACAAAACAAGGTGGAGAACAGTTTAGGAAGATACCTGACATTGACCTTTGACTTCTACATGCACAACACGCATGTGCATGTATATATACCCTCACTGTCACATACACATAACCCACATGAACGTGTACATGTGCCACATGTCAACACACCTTGGCAACAATAAAAATCCAACGCAAAGGAAAGCAGCTGGAACCTGCAAGGTCACACAGGTGTTCACTGAAGAATTGGAAATGGATGCCAGATGGGCCAGACTCCAAGGTCCATTACCCCGGTTCAGCCCAGGGTGTTCTTGCTTCCCAGGGACTTGACATTTCTCAAGCGTGTCATTTTTATCTTTCAAATATTTGTAAATAGCTGCTCTAGAAAGGAGAAGTCTATCAATTTCACTTTTACTTAAGATGCCATCATTTTGAGAGTAAAGGTTCAGAATGAATCCATGACCTTTAGGCTAAATTTCCATTATAAATAGGTACCAGGCTTATCCTACAATTTAGAATACCCTGCTTCCCCTCTACCCCATTATAAAGAAATTTTTATTTCAAAAATTCTTAATGAATTCTGTAAAATCGAACATGCCCGGTAAGTTAGGGGCTGGAGTTTTATGTGAGACTAACACTAATGCAGTTAAGAAGTCTGGGGATGAGGGTTAGAACAGTGAGGAAAATGCTTGCCTGGCACGTAAATGGCCCTGGGTTCAATCTGTGGTACTGACAAAACAAGAAGGGGAGGCAGGAAGAGGGGAAAGTGGAGGGGGAGGAGTGGTAGGAGGAGGAAGAAGAGGAAGTTGTTGCTTTGACCTTCAGACAGCTTCTCTTTAAACATAGATTGTGTTCTTATCCTGAGGATCCGCATCTCCTAAACTTGCCTGCTTTGGCTTCTTTTGACCTTGAGTTAAGAACTAATCCTGATCTTCTGGGGCCTGAGAGCTTCCCTGCTCTATGTGGAGCCATAATACCTCAGAGCTGGATGGACTGCAAAGATGTTCCAAACTACACTTTTTATGTATAGGATGCTTCATGACAGGCCAGGGTCACCTTTTGTCACAGGGACTCTGCCCTGGAACACTCGTCTCTTGACCTTGGAGCACACACATTCTAGCTCTGGAGATAAATCACAAGGGATTATCACAGATATTTTCACTGATTTGTACCAGAGATGTTTAGTTCTCAGAGCAAATTCACATTAAATCTTTTGACTCTCTGACACACCACGAGGTAGGAGTTATTGCTCTCTCTCTCTCTCTCTCTCTCTCTCTCTCTCTCTCTCTCTCTCTCTCTCTCTCTCTCTCTCTCTGTCTCTCTCTGTCCCTGTCTCTCTGTCTCTCTGTCTCTCTCTCCCTTCTCTCTCTGTCTCTGTCTGTCTGTCTCTCTGTCTCTGTCTCTCTTTAGATGGAGACACTAGAATCTAAAGCTATTAAGTTAACTTTCCTAAGAAATGTCATCATGATTCATTCTTAGGTCTGAATCCAGGTGGCCTAGAACTAAATCCACAGTGGATGAATCTGGAACAGAAAAACATCAAGAAGACAAAGTAGTTGTTTATCACTATGGCCTTTTCATCTTTAACCCTTCTAACAAAGGAGCCACACTCAGAGTCTCCAAAGACCTCCAAGGCTTTCCCACAGTCTCAGAGGGAATAAAGGGCAGAACAGAGCTCAGTGTAAAGGAAGCAGAGGGAACTCAGGTCCCAAGCCATGGCCAAGACCAACACAGAGTCTGAAAGAGATGCATGGGCCATGCTTAAAGTGGTGATTGGAGTTCAGCTCTTCAGAACCCACATAAATGCTGTGTGGGCATGGCAGCCCACCTGTGTGTCCAGCACCAGGAAGGCAGAACAGAGACAGGGACTTCCCCAGACAAACTGGCTCATCAAATTAATCCTATTGGTTAAACTCTGAGTTCAACTGAGAAACCTTGCCTCAGTGAGTAAGTTTGGGGAACACCCAGAGAGATTCCAATGCCAACCTTGGGCTACCACAAGCATACACATTTTTGCATAGGTGTGCTCAAACTTACACATGTAGACTCATACAAAAGAGTATGTACACATTCATACATCCTACATACACAGGAGAATATATTTTTGAAAAGAGGGAGAGAGAGAGAGAGAGAGAGAGAGAGAGAGAGAGAGAGAGAGAGAGAGAAGACTAAAGGCCACAAGACTAAAGGCCACAATAAAACACATACAAGGCCAGAGGATGACTGGAGAAAAACCCCTAGGTAAGATGCTGATAGTTGAGACACGGACCACAGCAAGAGCAGTCATGTCAGGAGAAGAGAAGAGAGAGGAAGAGGGTCTGGCTAGTCTTTTAGGTGAGCCCTTTAGAGAAGAAATAGATTTTTTTAAAAAAAGAATAGTGACCACGTTCTAAAGGGCCCAGAATGCAAGGCTAATAGCAGCTACTGGAGGTTCCTGGGCAGGGGAAGGGCAGAGCGACAAGTATTAGTTCTGATTATGCAATCAGCACCAGTGTTTATACCTCAAAACAGTGACCCTTTTTAATCTGACAGTTGGCTCTACTATAATTTGTTAAAAATGACAAAATGTCTTACTTTGCTGCAGTTCATTTTGGCCTTTCTTAATATTAGAAAGTTAATTTCAGAAGGGAAATAAATGTATTAGTGTTGTCATAGTCATGAAAAGATGGATTTTGCACTGTCAAGCATTTACTTTGAATGAATCCATCATGTTATAAAATGGCTGCCATCTTCCCAGCTCCCTCCCCCTCCTCTCCCTACTCTCCCCCTTTTCCTATATCCCCCTCCTCCCACCCCTCAATCCTTCCATCTGCCAACACATCTACTGTGGTGTGCTCTGGGGGACACAGGCATAAAGGACACAGTTAATGCTCTTAGGCAGCACTCACTCCAGAGGAGGAGGAAGAAAAAGGACCCTGCACCATAGGTGTTAGTCAAAGACTGAGCAAGCTCAGAGAAGTTGCTTATCCCACAAAGGGAAAGGACTCTTCAAAAAATGTGTGTTTTTATTAGTAAATATGTGCTTGTGTGAGAGTATAGGCATGCATATGCTGTGGTGTGTGTGTGTGTGTGTGTGTGTGTGTGTGTGTGTGTGTGTGTGTGTGTTTGGGTATACATGCACGTGGGAGGGGGGACATGTGCATATGTGTTTATGTATGTGTAGAGGTAAGAAGTCAATGTAGGTATCTTCCTCAGTCATTCTCCACGTTTTTTTTTTTTTGTTTTTGTTTTTGTTTTGTTATTTTTTTTAGAATCTCTCATTGAACATGGAGCTCACCAGTTGGCTACACTAGTTGGTCAGCAGGCCTTAGTGACCCACCTATTTCTATCTCCCTGGCTCTGGTATTAGGATGTGACATGCAATAATTGGCCAAATTGCTGTTTAAACTCTCAAAGAAGCTGCCTCTGGAGGCTGAGTTTCCTACCCATCTTCATTTCAGACCCAAATATGTTTGTCTCAGAGTGTCCACCAAGTGCCCCTGCTTCTGTTTCAGGGAGAAAGGAGAAGAGCAAAGCTGCCCCCAAATGAAAACATTGTGTCTTTGAGAATAGCTAGAAGGTAAGCTATTTGCAACAAAGGTTGCTATAGTTTGTCCCTTGACACAAATGCCTGCTATGGGAAGCCATATGTGTTCCCTAGAGAAGACCTTCTACCCAGGACTTCCTTCATCAGTAAGAGCCTTGTCTCATTCAACTAGATCCTGTAACTTCAACAATTGGTGCTCCCCTCTGATTGAGCAGTTTTTTTTCCCCTTTCATGTCCAGCCCACAGAATCACTATAGCATTCAGTTCTCTCTCCATGCCACTGTTCCTAAGACCCTCTTGCAGTATCACAGCTGGAAATGGATAGGATAAGATCCTAAGAAAACTACATAAAGTAGGCATCATCTCCATGCTAAACATGGACAGAAAGATGCTGGGAGTCCCACCTGTACATGTGAAGAGTGAAGCCTTGATTTCTGCTAATGCTCCTTTGCCATCTCCCAGTGTTGCATTCACAGTGTCTCTTGTGGTGTCATCACGGACATATTTTTGTTTTAGTGTTATAAAGTGAGAGAAGAAAACAATTTTGTTAAGCTAGGAGGTGAAGTGATTAGAATGATAAATTGGCCTGAATGATTTATAAAGTGGGGAGGGGATGGAGTCTACTAGGATAATGTAGGTTAGGGTGTAAGAGAGGAGAGCATGTTCTCTCTGTCTCTCTCTGTCTCTGTCTCTCTCTATATATATATGTCTCTCTCCCTCCCTCCCTCCACCTCTCCCTGTCCCTCTCTCTCTGTCTCTCTCTGTCTCTGTCTCTCTCTCTCTCTCTCTGTGTGTGTGTGTGTGTGTGTGTGTGTGTGTGTGTGTGTGTGTGTTGCTGAGGGTTAAATTTGAGATCTGCTTCATGCTAAGCATGAGCTCTACCACTGAGCTACATTCCTAGCCCCTATGCTCTCTCATTTTCAATGACAAAGCAACAAGTGGGCCCTTTAAAGCTTGCAAAGCGTTATCTAAATTATTTGACTCATAAGCTCTTTGGGTAACGTTTTGATGGATTCCTATGATTAGCCTCAATACCACTGGGTCCCATTCAAGCCAGTTGGGATTAATGAGTTAGAGGCAATCAAATCACAGATTGTCAGAACCAGAAGGGGTATGAGAGAGAGTCTTATTTAGCTTCATCCTTTTACAAGTGAGAAAGTTAGTGCAGGAAGGAAAAGGCCTTCCACAAGGTCACGGTGATAGGTGGCAGACACTCCACTGGCATTTATTATGTCTTTTTTTCTTAGCATCTTCCACTTCGCAATTAGGTACTTTGAGGCAAATTGTTTAACTGATGCCAACAATCCTTCATGTACAGAAGCACAAGAAAGAAACCACAGTTGTCTGACTTATCCATGCCCCTCTGCCGGCAAAGTGTGCGACTTTACATCTGAGGACGGCCTTGTACATCTAAACCTTGGATTCTTGACATTGCCTTTTTGGTCTTTCACTTCCCAATGCTTTCTTCACTCGGTTCTTATATATTTAGTAATTCATAGTCATAAATATAGCCATTCATCTTGTGGTCTGAACTCAGAGTTATTGCGCAACTACAGGCATCTTTGGGAATCAGGAGAATGAAGCACATATTTCTGCAAGGAATTGACTGTATTAGTTAGTGTTATGCTGTAATGACAAATGAACCCAATAGCTTGGCATGTTAGACACTAAAACTTTATGTCATGCCCATGTTACAGGAGGGCTGTGGGTGAGTGTAACTTGGCTTACCCCTGTGTGCCTTCTCATCTAGGTTCCAGGATGAAGATTTTGCCCTTGATGGGGATATGCTACTTTTTAAACAGAAGATTGAAACCCAATTTCACTGAAAGCACCCACAGAAATACCTACTATCCTGAGCACTCACATCCCATTTGTCAAGGCTGTCCCACAGCCAAGGTCAAAATCAGTGGCTTCTTAATAAACGCAATTATAATAGGAGATCCCTCCTTACAGGCAGGAGAGAATAGTCTGGAACAAAGACCTATTGAACCAAAATTGCCTTGTTGATGAATCTCAGTATGGTATCAGAGAAGTCAATTGCTTCTCTGAACACAGTTTCTAATCTCTGAAATAAACATATTGGTGTGGGAAATCAAATCAGATATGCTGAAGTTTCCAATCCCAGTCATACCACAGACTGCCTATGTAACTTTAGGGAAGTTACTCAACCACCCCCTTCACAAGTGTAAGGATTTCAGTCTCTCAGTGTTTCTCATAATCTCATTTTATTTTTAACCTTAGAAATATTTTTCAGGAAATAATGTGTCTTGTGAGGAAACATTTTTTTAAGATGTAATTCGTTTAAGTTCTATTATGCTTAGGAAAATTGAATTCAATATGTTTCTGAATAGCGGTATTAATAGTCCATAAAAACATCACTGTTCAGTCCCTTCCCAATGGGGGAAAGAGTAATTTAGCTCTGCCCCTCCATGCTAAAGTATTGGCTCCTGAAGGATTCTGGGAGAGGATGCATCAATATCTTTAGTTGTGTACCCACTGATGAGGCTTCCAGGATCCAGTGGTCACACAAATGGCCTTGGTTAAGCTCAGTGGGTCACAAAACAAAAAGGCATGGATGTGGGACACAGATTTATTAGAAGGCAAAGGGGTTGAGTGAGAGCACTTAGAATGCATTTTGTACATGTATGAAAATGTCAGAGAATACTTCAATTGATTAATAATTATATGCAATAAAGTAAAATCACTATTGTTTACTCATCTCTTTGGCCAGCCAGCTATACCCAGCTCTGTCAGTGTCTGCTGGGCATTTTTATTGGCCAGTATATGTGGGCTGTAGGATCCCAGTTATTTGTTGACTTTTAGCTTTGCACTGTGGCGATCTAGGCCTGGGCTCTGGGCCTGCAGGGACAGCACCCTGCTTTCCTCCACCTTCTTGTTCCTGACTGAAGGAAATTCTATTTCTGTAGATGGTACTCATGGAAGCTTTTCTGCCAAACTATTGCTATGGCTTGGGCTTCCTTCCCTGAACTCTCCAATCCCTTATGTGGGTCTCTGTCACCCTCCATAGGATTTCCAGATTCTAGCCCCACACTGGACCTAAGGGTATAAACTCTGTCATTTAGGAACTATGGTCGAGTCACAGCACCCAGAATGGACGCTGACACATGGAAGGTGCTTTGTGACTAGTTGTTGAATGAACTAGTGCACATGGCTCTATTCCACATGACCGGGCAGTTGATCTCTATGAGGTGTGGAGTCCACAGCCAACAGGCACCTCCAAGCTGCTGGCAGACCCAGTGCTCACCCCTCCACAGCCTTGGCACATTTGATTGCCTAGAGCCACCCAGCCACCTTCCTTCTCTGTCACTGAGGGTCAAAACAGCTCGTGGTCTCTAAACCTCCCAGTTGATTTTCTTCTCCCCATTGTGTAATGTTGTAGCATTTAAACTTTAAAAAATAAATGCATCGATTTATTCTTGAGGTTTTTTGTTTGTTTGTTTCTGCCTAGGAAGTTTCTGTGTGTGTGTGTGTGTGTGTGTGTGTGTGTGTGTGTGTGTGTGTGTGTGTGCGTGTTTTGTTTTGTTTCAACTTACTTCCCCAAACCAGTAAAGATAGCCTCACATAGACTTGAAGAAACACATAAAACAAAGATATGCAAATACCTTTAAATCCTTTCTGTCTTTTACTCTCCTGTGTGACCTTGGACAAGTGAGGCACCCTCTCCAAAAGAAAACTTATCTTAAAAATGAAGATAATGTCCACAGTTCCAGTTTATGGAAAAATTCAGTGAGATGCCACATGCCACACAGCTTAGTGTTCTCATGCCACATGAAAGATTGCTGGGTTTATAACAGCTCGCCATTGTGAACATTAGCCAGCACCAGCACTGATGGAAAAAGCCCTTTATTTGAATTAACTCAATTAGTTCTCACTGTCACGATGTAGTTCATTATTATCATCCCCATTGTATAGACGAGGGAAAGAGAATAAAAGGAATTATCCCAGCAGCCCTACAGGCAGTCCAGTGCTCAGACTGCATGAGATAGCTCTGCTGTCACAGCGCAAGATGGTCATGGCATGGGTCCAGGCCCCTTCCCATGGTCCTTACCTCTTCCGACCACTTTTCTTGTTCCATGCTCCCTGATCTGTAAGTCAGGCCACTTGACATGAAAACACCCTCCTTCACCACCCTTCATGGGAGCCCTGAGCCCTGAGCCTTTGCCAGGGAGCACTGGACTGGCTTTTCTGCCATTTATCAGGCTGCCAGAGGACTGGGCAGCCTGTCTGCTTTTCACACAGAGATATCAGGGTAGCTGACAGAGCTGGGGAGCCTTGGAAATGGCATTGGCTGTGAGCAGAATGTCAATGAGGGACCTGGCCCAGCGTATAGTGAGGTTTTATGATCTGGAAAGCTCCCTGGTAGTCAAGAAGGAAAAACTATTGGCTTGGGCCCAGCTGCCAGCCCCCTGCTCCTCTCTCTGGGCATGTGTTTGTGGTCTTGAATGTCTTGAGAGCCATGCAGTTGCACTGGTTAGGCACCTGTTTCCAGGCTGGGTCCAGAGACCTAGAGGAAGTGGGTTCTTCATCTTCAGGCTGGAGTCCAAAAGAGAGAGAGTATAGGGAGAGGAAGAAAGAGGGAAGGAAGAGAATCACAAAGTCTCACTGAATCCAACAGGGATTAATAAATAAAAGCTGAGGGTGGGGGGGGGGGAATGAAATAAATCATAATGAATATCTTAGCCCACTAAGTCACGGAGATGGCCAACTCAGAACAGCAAAAATCTGGAGACTGAGGTCCATGGCAAAGTTGCTCTTTACAGAAGTTTTTACAATGATTTTTATATTTAAAATTAATACAAGTTGTATATCACTCTCCATAATATGGATTGAAGTCATTTGCTTCTTCATTGTCACCTTCAGGGATTCCCCCTTACTTTGCTTCTCAGCTGCCCCCTAGCCCTCCATC
Organism: Peromyscus maniculatus bairdii; assembly: GCF_049852395.1. NCBI lineage: Eukaryota > Metazoa > Chordata > Mammalia > Rodentia > Cricetidae > Peromyscus > Peromyscus maniculatus. The sequence continues at coordinate 132,356,971 of NC_134853.1, forward strand.
TTAGCTTGGTGTTGAGTCCATGGGATTATGTAGGGCAAGATTCTAGAGACTTGAAACCCACCCACTGCAAGCAATGGCTCAAAGTGTGCAGGAGCAGTGATTCACCAGCATTTAGCAAGCTCCTGCCAACTATTAGTCACGAAGCTCCCAGGGATACAGAGAGGAGTTTGACCAGGATCCAGCCCCAGGCAGCTCACAATGTAATGTGAGAGGCAAGCCTATCACTGAGTTTTCATGGTATAGGGGTCACACTAAATTGACAATGCCAGCTTTAACATGCTGGCCAAACTCTATACAGGATTTTTGGTTGGTTGTTTGCTTCGTTGGTTAGTTGGTTGGTTTGCTTTGTTTTGCCTTATAGCTACTCAAAACAGTTCTGAGGCAGATAGTTTCAGGACTATTACAGTATGAGGAAAGAGAGGCTGAGAGTGAATGACTTGCCTCAGTCTTGCAGCTGGCCAGTAGAGAAATTAGAATTTCGATTCACATCTTTCTTCAAAGTGTGGGCTCCTCCTATTCATACTCCCTTGATTCCTACAATAGAGGGTGATCTCAGAGGACAATAAACAGTCTAGAAGAACGATCAAGAAAGGTTTCCAAAAGGATGAAACAGCAGTATTGAGTCCTTAAGGATAAGTAGGAGATGTCTAGATATGTACAAGTCAGTAAAGGGTTTTCAGTATGGGAAGAACATGAGATAAGCAAGGGGTGCTGAGAATAAGACTTTGTTGAGGATAGTCTGAATGACATTATAGGACAGTGATCGGGCATAAGGCCAGAAAAGTGAGTAGAGCCAGATCATGAAGACTTTTTATTGTAGAAAATTATTCTCTGGGGTGTAGCTGGAAGTTTTCCTGTGTCCTGCCTGGTCCTGCAGCCACTCAGACCCAAGTAAACACACAGAGGCTTATATCAATTACAAATTGCATGGCCATGGCCTATGGCTCAATTTTCTTGCTAGCTAGCTCTTATAACTAAACAGTCCATTTCTATTAATCTGTATGTGGCTTTACCTGTGTGCCATTACATGCTGTTCCCTGGACAGTGGGATGGTGTCTCCTCAGCCTCTGCCTTTCTTCTTCCTGTCTCTCTCCTGGATTTCCCACCTGCCTCTAAGCTGCCTTGCCACTGGCCAAACAGCTTCATTTATCAACCAATCAGAGCAACACATATTCACAGCATACAGAATGACATCACCCATCAGCTACCTTAAACTCTAGTGCTGTGGGATGTCTTTCTGTATGCTGTAAATATGTGTTGCTTTGATTGGTTGATAATAAAGTTGTTTGGCCAATGGTGAGAAGAAGTTTCGTAAGTAGAAGGATGGCATAGTCAAATTTGTGCTTAGAAAAGTTGTTGCCAGCCATGGGTAGAGGATAAAATGAAGGAGGAGAGACTAAATGCTCTCTCAGGATCTATCCATCTTCATTTGTCTCCATCATTTATCTGTGTCATGGTCTCATCTGTCTTGTCCCTGTCTGCCTGCATCTGTCTAGTTATCAGCCTCTATCTGACCTGCCTATTTATCGGATCCATTGGCTTCATTATATAACCCCAAGGAAGTCACTTCTACTCTGAGCCAAGGGTCCCCTATCAATAAAATAAGGATCATAATGCCTGCCTCAGAAGATTAGACTAGGGATTGAATGTGATATTGCATGTGAAATCTTTTTATATATTACAAAGTACCATACAAATATGAAGGATTATTATTATCTACCTTTTGTTCTCTCTGGTGTGTTTTTTTTAAACCCCAACATTTACTAAGGATGGACTTAAGGCTAGATAACATCTATATATTTGATATATATGAGAGAAAAAGTTTATAATGTATCAGAAAGAATACTAACCTTATAGTGGATCAAAGAAAAAGTCCATTGAAAGCTAGAATAGACATGTGTTCTTCAGACTTCAGACTTCAGTTGAGAAAAAAGCTTTGGTGACAACTTAGAACATTGTGTTTTGCTCGTCTAGTTATCTTTTTCTCTGTCCATCCATCATCCATCCATCCATCCAATCTCCTGATTGTCTATCTGTGCTGTTTATATTCACAGGTGGTCACTGACTTAAAACCACCCCAGTCACATTACCCTTCATATCCAACTCCTTGCCTCTAGAGCCCACTCCTCACCACCATGTAATTTCAAGAGCCCATACCTTAAAAGAGAAAAAAAGACCACTGCTCTTGTTGATGTGAAGTCCTCTGTCTCTCTCTCTGTCTCTCTCTCTGTCTCTCTCTCTGTCTCTCTCTCTCTGTCTCTCTCTCTGTCTCTCTCTCTGTCTCTCTCTCTCTCTCTCTCTCTCTCTCTCTCTCTCTCTCTCTCTCTCTCTCTCTCTGACTTTCCTTAACTCTTTCTATGTGGTTTTCAAGATTTTTTTAAGACTCAGGCTGGTCCCACATGGCTCTGACACTCCACAGTTCATGAGCCAAGCAAACTTTGAGTCCAAAATTAGACTCAATGCCATTGAATTCTGTAGTCTCTATGACTGAGCTAGGACTGTCAGAGAGGTTCCAGGCAGATCGAAATCTCTCCATCTATAGCAAAGGTTGTACAGACTTCATTGTGTAAGTCACTCATCCCTAACGAGCCCTTAAGAAGCAGTGTTTCACAGTGGGTTAGAAGTCCTATTGTTATTTCTAAACTTAGAATCAGCAAGATAAAGACAGTGCCTCCCATGAAGGTTGCCATGATGACTAAGTGGTATAAGGTCTGGTGTGAACTGCTGACCCACTGTGCTCTGTGAATTGACCAGTCTGGATTTCAAATAATTCTTCTGTAGTAATGAAGCATATCACCACTGAATATCCTGTTTTTATGGTTTTGTGTGCAGGTGTCTTCCTGCAAGTGTGGGTGTTATGGGCATGTTTTAAATGTTGATCCACTGCTTATGACTGCTAAGAACCTAGGAGAGTGGTATGCAGTAGAACTTTCTGTAACATGTTAATACCCCTTAGCAGTGCCCACTGCAGTGTCTCTTGAGTAATTGTATGTGGCTTAGTACAACGAAAGAGCTATAGTTTTTAAGGGTTGATTTAAATTAGTGTAAATTGTCACAAATTATTACTGTATAGCCCTAAGATGTGCTCCCATACCCCTTTTCTAATTATTCCTGAAGTAATTATGGTATGAAACACATATTGAACACCTGCTAAATGCTTAGGCACCTAGATATGCACTAAATCAGCTAACACATGCCAGCCCTGTGATGTGAGTGGTCTTACTGTCACCTTCCTACTAATGATAATAGACTGAGATTTGAGGCAATAGCAACTCCTTTAAAGTCCCAGAGCAATACAAGATTGGAGTCCAGATTTCTGGTCTAAAGCCATTTCCCTTGTATAACCCATACTCACACTGTCTTTTAGAAATGTAGGCCTAGTTTCCAGGGTGAGTGTAAATTTCCCTCTTGTTATAAATATATAGCTCATACAGCAAAGAGTGGATTTGAGTGGTAGGTGAGGGAAGGGGGCATTTTGAGTTGAAGCAGAAGCAGGAGACATCTGGGAGGCAACTGCAGTAGTTCTGAACCATAGCAGCCAATGTCAAGAGGCCCATCACTGGTGACCTCCAAGTCCCAGTGTCAGACCTCTAGAAATCACTAAGAACAAATCCTTATTTGAAGAATGCTGGGCCCGAAGTTCTGAGGCAAGAAGGTGCTTTCCCAGGATCGCCTGAGTTGGTAAAAGACCTTTCTTTATCTCTTGCCATGATCTTGTTCCCAGAGCACAAGTTCGCATTATGGCAGGGACTTTTTATCATCACCAACCTCCACCTCCACCCAAAGCTTCCTTTCATTTATAGACATTGCTCCTCTATGTTTAGATGCAATCAAGTTACCAAAAAGACAGGAATTTAATTTTTTTCTAAACAAATCAATTTTTGCAAAGAATGAGCAAACCCACTGACGGAAGTTTGAGTATTTTCTCCAGAGAATACAGAAACTCATACAAGGTGTCTTGGAAGTAGATGAGAAATGGCTTATTCCATTTTTATTTTTAGAGAAGAGAGGGGAAAAAAACCCAAACAACTTTTGTGATGCCTGATGATATTCCTCTCTCATCTCTCATTTGCTCACAACTATTTTGTCTTAAGGCTCTGGGAGCCCATGGGAAGCTGCTGTGTGATTTTTATCTTCATGATTAAAGTGTTACACTTTATTGAGTTCTTTGCATCGGCAGCAGAATCTGCAATGCAGGATTTTACATAACACCTCATTTTCTTCTCGCACCATTACTGTTATTAACCTGGTGGCAATAAACAGAAAATACAGCTTTGCTTGTGCTGTGCTCTTTACTTTTGTCCCAATAGCAAGAAGAGATTAGAAGGGGAGGAGAGAGAATCCGGGGAGAATAGGAAAGAAAGCTTGACTCTTTATGTCCCTTCAATGTCTGCCCTTCTCCCTCCCTCTCCTATGACAACATTTTCACAGACAAGCTAGGATTAACATTGACTCCAAAAAGGTATTTTCTCCTCTCATCCACTATGAACTCATGCATTTATTCATTTAGGAAGGATTGCCTCAGCACTCACTGTGTGCATGACACTGTGCTAGATGCTGTCCAGAAAAAGATTTGTGAGGGGTGCTTGAACCCCTGAGAGAAAGAGACATGTGAGGGAATAATAATGAAATAGTGACCTGGATATGATAAAGTTGGAGGGTCAAGTGAGAACAAGAGAAGACACGTGATCAGCCACACCCAGAAGTCATCCAGAGAACAACATGTTTGCATTTGGCTTTGGAGGATTTTAAAAAGGACAAGGAATTCCTAGCAACAACAGGAGCAGAGGCTTGAGGGGGACACAGAGAAGCATGGGATACCCTGGATGCTCTCAATTTGGTATGATGAAAGCACAGGGTACTCATTAGCAGACAGCAGAAGATGAGGTGGACGATGGTGACAGATCAATAGGGACGTGATCTTCATACGGCAAATTCATGTCATATATGTTGATAATATCCCCATTTCTCTCCCCTTAAGATTGGGCCAAAGAGTAGCTAATCACTACAAAAGCCTCCAGTAGGGAGAACTTGTCTGTGGGGACAAGCTCTGGCTGAGTAAAGCAATAAACAAAGATTACAGGTCTCCTCAGAGGGAGTGAATGCCTGCAGCCCCTAGGTAGAACACTTACTTCTAGAGGGTGGCACATATATTTGAGAATGTGTCTTTAGGTGTTTGTTAATTTTTTTCCTTCTGTTTCTATATCCTAAGAAAGACGTGCTATGCTTCTGCTTTACTATATTGAGAAAGAGCTCTATTTTTATAGGAAACATATGACTATATGGGGGAAATGTGCCTTTCATTCAAATTACCATATTTGGGGAAAAATAAGCTTGTTTTTGGACCCAAATAGCATAACCCAAGACCATAGAACATCTGATCACATTGTGTACTAACTGGGAACAAATCCGGCATTGATTGGAATGTATCCTCCCAAACTCTGACTTTCAAATCTCTGTTCCAAGTACAACATTGGGATATGAGAGTCATTGGGAAGTATTTAAACCATGAGGGCTCTGCCCTCAAGTGGGTTAGTGATACTGTAAAAATGGCTGGCAGAGTGAGCTTGCTCTGCTCTCCTCTACTGTCCAGTGGAAGCAGTTTGTGCTTATCTGGGCCCTTCTGCTTCCTGCTGTGAGGATGTAGCAAGAGGGCTCACCGGATGCTTCCCAACCTCCAGGACTCAGAGAAATTAATTTCTGTTCTTTACGCTCTGTCCAGCCTCAGATATTCCTAGAGTAGCCCAATACAGACTAAGACACGCGAGGAAGAGGCAAACGTCCAACTCAGACTTGTAAGATGAAGGCAAGAGCTTAGTGAGTGGTCTCTCATCCGAAGTCAGAACCTCAGGAGCTAGTCAGGCTGTCTTCCTTCACACAAAAAGGATCCTTTTCTTATCCAGGCTTGGTGGATGGAAGCAGAGGACTGCAGCAAGAAAGTCAAATATTTGAAGACTGTAGGACACCTAGATCATGATAGTAAAAGGTGTTCTAAGTTGTCACCAAAGCTTTTTTCTCAACTGAAATCTGAAGTTGAAGTCATAAGAGGAAAGTTTCTCCATATTCTCAGAGCATGTTAGAAGGAAAGCCAAGATGAGTTTTCTGGCAAAAGAAAAAAAAAAAAGAACATTTCCCAAGAGCCTACTGTAAACCAGCACCTCCAACTCAATAGTTAGACATCTATCCTTACCCCTCTGGATTCGCTGACAGCCTCCTGCAGTAGGTATCCCCAAGGATCAAGGCCACAGCTATTTATTGAGCATCTAATATGTGCCCAAGGGTGCCCTAGTTTCATCACCCTTTGCTTTTTAATGAAGAAACATTAACTTTTAATTATCAAGTTAAAATGTCCCTTAGCTCTCATGGGTTTCTATATTCTGGCTCAGTCCTCTCTTAGCTGAGAGCTCCTTGATTATTTTGCTTCATCTTCCCACTCAAACTGCAGCTTCCCAAAGACAGTCCAGGCACTCTCTCTGCAGGAGCAGGCATGTGATGTGATCCCCCGGGGGAGAGACAAGCAGAGGCTTTGGATATAATGAGACATGATTAGAATCCCGGTTCAGCTCTACAAGATCTTAGCAAGCCACAGTCTCTGAGCTTTTACTGAGATCATGATCTATTTCCTTGGTGGATTGTTGAGAGTTGGATGAGCTAATTGTTGTGAGATATTCAAATGTGCAAGACAGTGGTCATTGTCAATAGCTTTCCTATTGAATAAGGAAGAAATTTACACTTCTGTAAGGTGGATCCCCAAGCTCCTCTGAACTCTGTCAAGCACTTGCCCCTGTCCTTCACTCCTCCTGACTCTCATCTCACATGCAATTTCAGATAAAATGCCCATCTTTCCTACAAGGTTTTAAGCTCCAAGTAGGCTACATGCCCTGTGCCAAGGAGAGGGCCTGTGTATACTATCACTGTGTAATTGAAAAGAACATGTTGAGAGTCTATAAACTTCTCGACACTGTGTTAGGCATTAAGCCAGTTACCTCATCTAACTTCACACGACCCTGTGTGTTGGGAATTGTTATCTCTAATTTCCAGAGGGGAAACAAGGAATCTGAAAGGGAAACTGATTCTACTCCAGGTCATCAGGCTCCCCCTTGGTGGATCTGACTCTGAAGGTCGAGTCTACAAGCCCTCTGAATCACTCTGCTACCATGGCTGCCCTTCTGTGATCACTGTCATTGCCATGGCCATCACTGGGGGCAACAGACATTGATATGGAGGATGAAGCAGAAATAAGGAGGATCTACTTAACCTTGATGGCCTGTTACAAACCTGCTCTTTCAGTGCCAAGCCTCCCGTCTCTGTGCTTCTCTTTTCCAGGCCTGGAGGGAAAGGAGGAAAATGGAAGCAAGCAAAGGCTCTTTCTTCCTGCCAGGCCAGGCATGGGCCTCCCTGGATCCTTAGAAGGAGGATGTAACAATGTCTGCTGTTACGTGCAGATTTGACTCTTCACTTCTAAGTGAAGTTAGACAATAAGAGACACATTGGAGGTAGGGAAAGGGAGTTGTTCCTTCTCATCTTGCTGTTACTGGAGCATTTCCTCTGCTTGAAAACATGACACTCACAGGTTACCCTGGTTCTTAATTTATTCTTCTGAGCCAAAAGGAGTTCACAGATGCAGAGTTTGGACTGTTTTGATAAGTTGAGATTAGAAGCTCAGTCGCTGGTCAGAAACACCCAGGGTGAATCTCAGCATTGCAGTTTGCAAGTTCTCCTTGCCTCTGTTTCCCATCTGGCAGCAGTGCTCACCTCATATCTTCATTAGAGTGAAGGCAGGACCAGACCCAGGAAGGGCTCCTTAAGGGGCAGCAATGTCTGTGGTGTGAGGGTCATTGAAAGCGTGGGCTATGGAGCTAGCTGGCTTGGGTTCTACCAGTTGTCACTGTGTGATATGGGACTCCCTCTGCATGTGATTTAACCTCTCTCCTGAGTTCCCTCATTTGTAAGTAGTGTTTCTATCTGAAAGTTTGCATAACCGGCAATGATTGATGAGCGTCTGGCATGTGGTAAGTCTACACTGTTATTATGCCCTCAGTAACTCCCCTGTGGCTCATCTTAGTGCAGTCCTAACCTGTACAGTACCCTGCCACAGTACGCCTTGCCTACCTGCTGCCTGTGGCCATGATGCCCACCTGGGTGTCATTCCATCGGTTCCATTTACCCCCAGCTCTTGCAATGATACCTGGCATATAGGAAATTCATAGTAAAAATTCAAAGACTACTAATTAATTTATGAGTATTTGAATAAAAGGACATTCAAAAATCTATAAGAATTCAGAGAAAGGTATAGTAATTGTTAGTATTAAGGGGACTTGTTTGTCAAGAGACCATTTGTGCTGAACAGTAAATGATGAACAAGATGTTACCAGGTGGTAAAGGAAGGGTAGCCCGGAATGGGATAGAGGACATGAGAGCATGGAAGAAAGTGCTCGAGACTCTGCCAGGCTGGTGGGTGTGAGACAGAGAGAGCAGGAGATGGAGTCCTGAGGCCTAGCTCCTTGGTCCCTAAACAATCTACCTGGATTTCTTACACGGCTTTTCTCCTCCTTTATGGCAGAGCCTGCTGTTCAGCCATGTTCAAGCCATACCTGACAAAGGAAGACGTCACCATGCCACTTCAGAAAGTTACACTACACACAGTAGATGACCTTGACACTGTTTTGTTTGTTTGATTGTCTTCTGAAACACAGTCTTGCCACATTGCCCAAGCAGGCTTCAAACCTGCTCCCAAGTAATCCTCCTACCTTAGACTACAGGTGTGTGCCACTGTGTCCAACTGCTTGGTTATTAAGCAGTCTTAAATTTTTCCAACTTTCAGAGATATTTCCACTTTTAATATACCTAACTGGAAAATATGTCAGTTGATTTAAAATATTTCTATTGGTTTGTGTGTGTTTGTTTACCTGCGTTCCACAGGAAAAACATCTTCTTGGGGTGCATCTTAGATAAGACATTATCGGCTGTTCTCTAACATTTCTAACCCCTCCTATGCACACACTCACTTTTTGTTTTGTTTTGTTTTCTGAGTGTCAGAGGCCAGCCATGCTCAGCTGGAGAGTTCCTCAGCTCAGAGGTGAAGAAATCTTCATGGCATGGGCTTGACTATAATCAAGCCATTGCTTGCTAGATTGTAAGCTCCTGAGAACAGAAAAATAGAGAGAGGAGCCTTGTGGTCAGCTGCCCTGGTTTCCACTGGCCCCCAGTTCCCTCATCTACAAAACAGGAATGGTAACAGAATTCACCCTTTTCAATCTATCCTTGCCCAAACCTAGCTTCCTCCTCATCTCCAAACCTGTCATAAAGCCCCTCTGCCCTTCCAGAACTGGACTTCCTTGGATCTTCCTTCATTTGACTGAATGTATGATAAAGACTAAAGCACTCCCCGGGGTAAAGGATTCAACACCATATCAGAATACCAAGCTCAGGTTTTTGGCTTGTGCAGAGTAAGATGAAGCAGCTCAGAATGCAGAATGAAAACCCAGTTCCTCCCTGGTGTCTAAAAGAAAGTGAACTCCACACTAAATTATGTTTCAAATATGCCCCAAGGTAGTTTTAATTTTATTGGCACTGATTTTAATTTACTCTTTAGGCCTCTGATTGCAGGATGAGCTGTTGGCTGCTGGCGAGGGGACAGCCCTTCATCACTTGGTTTTAATTAAGGTTCTTAAGTTTGGAAGGAAAGAACAAAGATGTCCCTTCCCCCACTTCTATTCTCATTCCTAAGTTATAATTAAGGGCCCTGCATCTGCGACAAACTCCTTCTTCTATCTAGTACAGCTACAGAAAATAAGTTATTTGACTGCAAAATACAGAAAATAAGTTGTTTGACTGCAAAATACAGAAAATAAGTTATTTGACTGCAAAATATTTGACTTTATGGGGAAAAAACCCACAAATACTTGAAGATGCGTTTGATCACTAATTAATTCATTTGTCCATTCATGAGTTGGGTTTCTCATTTCTTCCTTTATCAGCCTTTAGTAAGAGTCTATATGCCAGCCCTTGTCCTGGTCCTGTGATGATCCCTGCCCCCAAAGAGTTCACATCATAATGAGAGATGAAAATAAGGAATTACCAGGTCATGAATGGGGCTACTCACTTAGCCTGAAGCATAAAATAAGGTCTTTTAGGAGATTGAACCCAGGGCCTTGAACATACTAGGTAACTGCTCTACCACCAAAGATTCTCTCTTTCTCTCTCTCATTCATTCATTGATTCATTTTTAGACAATATTTCTCTCAGTTGCCTGGGCTGGTCACAAATTTGTGACCTTGCTCTCTTAGCCTCTTAAGTATCTGGGATGACAAATATGTGCCATCATCATGCTCAGCAAAATAAAGCATTCTAAACCAAGAGTTTACTAATCAAAATGAATAATACTATCTTTTAAAACAAGCCCCAAATCTCAGTAGTTTTGATATACTAAAGGTTCATTTGTGCCTCACATCATAGTCTGATGCAGGTCTTCTGATCTGTAAGTACTGATTCAGGGTCATAGGTAAATGAAAAGGAAGACATGACTGACCACTCCTAGGTCTGGTTGAGGAGAGAGGTTTTATTATAGATATGAGGAAGAAAACAGCCAGAGAGGCATCTGGAAGGCATCTGGAGAGGGGGGATAAGAGAGAAAATGACAGAGGGAGCAAAGAGAACACATGGGACCCAAGAGAGCCTGTAGCCAAAATGATTGAGTTACACAGGAAAGAAAAGATGGGGGAGGGGAAGCCCAGCCATTGTGCTGAAAGGTTTAGGGTAGGAGGAGGAGTGAGAGGTTCTGGGAAGAGCCACAGTTACTGAGGGAGAGTTGTCCTGGGTTACTTTAGGCTCTGACAATAGCCTGCTTTTTTCTTATGATATCAAAATTTTTACAGGTGGATTCCATGAAGGATGAAAATATGGTTGATTGTATGTAAGTGTTATGGCCAGCCCCAACATGGCAGTATCCATTGTTGTTTACATCCTATTTAATCTGGATAATAATAACTGGATAGCAAGAAAGAATGGCAAATGTTTTCCTTATATAGGATAGCTGAGCATCTGTTCAGTTTGTGCCTTAAATTCCCAGTCTGGGCCCAGAGTTAACTACACACGTATAGGGACAATATACGGTAGAGGAAGGTTGTGTATGGATTCAGAGATAAAGATAATGAGCTCAGCAGTTCAAGGTTCTCCAGGTAGCTCTGTGTGATAGAAAATGAAGAAAGCTGATTCTGGAGTCAGTGACCAGATCATGCAGGAGTTTTAAAGCTTTCAAGAAATTGGTCTCTGTCCTGGAAGCAATAAAGAACTAGAGACTAGTCTTAGCTAGAACAGTGCAAGTGTTTGGATATGAAAAGATCACTTTAAAACAGCAAGGGAATCTATTAAGCAGCAATTATAACAGTAGTCCAAGCAAAAGAAGATAAGAATTTGGATCAGACCTATGCCTCTCCCAAGGAACTCTTGGGAAATTCTATCTATCACCTAGATTGGGCATAGAGTAACAAGTACTGCTGTCAATATCCAAACAAGAAGCTGTACAAACAATGAGTGACTTGCATTAATCGAGGATGAGAAGTACTAGTGAGTTTAAGGAAGTCTCTTTGTCTGTCTCAGCCATTTACCATTTATTTTCTACTTATGTCTATATTTTATTAATGATTTCATACATGCATCCTTTTGATACTTGACCATATTCACCCCTGATTTTTCTGCCGATGACTTCCAGATCCTCCCACACCTCTTCACCTCCTCTTTCTTATTTTTTAAAATAACCTTCCAACTTCAATTTGTGCTGCCCATATTCTCATGGATGTAGAGTCATCCACTGGGACATGGGTGACTTATACTATTAAAGAAAACTGACTCTTACTCCCCTAGAAGCCATTAACTATCAATAGTGCCTCACCTGAGTGTCCTGAGCATACACATGTCCATGCTAGAATGTTGACTGTCTAGTTCTCATATGGTCTTGGACAGGCAATCAAGCTGTTTGGAATTCCTGAGTACAGAAGACACTGTTTTGCTCTACTCCTTCCCAACCTCTGGTTCTTATAGTTTTACTGCCCCCTCTTCCTCAATGGTTCCTGAGCCTTGGAGATAGCTTGGAATAATACAGATGTCTTGATATAGATATTGTGGTTGAGCATTCTACACATTTATTCTTTGCATTTTGATCAAGAGAGTTTCTCAGTCATCAACTATTCACTGCACAAAGGAATTTCTCTGAAGGGATCTGATAACTGTACTAATTTAGGGGTAGATAGATATTAATTCAGAGGGAAGTTTGAGACTATGACATTTAGCAGAATAATTGATAGCAGATTCACCCTGGGGGACTGTGAGTGCCTCAACCATTGGTTCTTGACCAAATTAACAGTACTTTGCATGCATTTCCTTATGTGGAGTAGACCTTAAATCCAATCAGAAAGCAGAGGTCACCTCTATAACATTCCTGCCTCTATTGTACATGTGGACATATCTTGCTGTGCTGGTCATATTGTAGTTCACAGTATTCACAGCTGGGCAAGAAGTTGATGACTTTATTCCTCCAGCAGCCTATGTAGCACTTTCTGGTACTATGAAAGCTAGTCAACAGGGATGAAGTTTCAGCTTGATTTCTCCATGTCATTTGTCCAAAGTGTTTGTTAACTTCAGCAGTAGGTCTTAATATCAAGTTCTGATAGACAACAAACTAACAATAGCCTATATTATTTGAGGGGTCTCATGAACAACTTCAGGGGAGTATCTCAAACCTACCACTGGATAATTCCAGTTAAACTCCTTTATATGAATATATATATATATATATATATATATATATATATATATATATATAAACATGTATGTATAAACATACACTTGTATAAACATACACTTGTGTAAATATATACTTATAAATATAGACATGTTTATACACATATATAGACACATGTGTCTATGCATTCATATATATATATATATGAATGATGCCTAAGGAATAATAGGTTTCCATATGGCTTTTTCAAACATCCTTGGTGTTAGTTATCCCTCTCCCTGTCCCTTCCTCTGTCATACCAACCTACTCACCTAATTTCAAATGAAAATACTTAGAGGTAATCAAAGGAACAGGAAACAAAAGAAACAGTGAAAGCAGTCATGTCTGGGACTCCGAAAGAAAAGGATGATAAATGTGATCACATTTAAAAAAATAACATTTAAAGTTAAATGTAAAAAGTAAAATAAAGTAAAAAGAAAAGTAAAAACAAACTAAAGTGAAAAGAAAATATGACAAAATATTTTTATAGCACATAAAGGTGAATTTATGTAATATACAGCTTCTATAAATCAGTAAAAACAGAGAGAAAGAGAGACCGACAGAGCCTAGTAACTCAATCCTAAAATGGGCAAAGAAAATGAACAGTCATTTCACAGAAAATGCAAATAGTTCTTACATATATGAAAAGAAGTTTAACTAGATAATAAAAGATAATTGCACTAACAGAAATTCACATTAAAACTAATCTTAGATATCATTTCCCACCCATCACAAGTGGAATATTTCAAAAGTAAAATTGTACCCATGTTGTCAAGGTGATGAGGTGCTGATCCACTGTTGGGAGGGTACTGGCCCTTCTAAGGGAGCCTGTCAGTATTTATCAGAATTTCAGATGTACATAGGATCTTAGTGATTCCATTTCTATGAATCCAGTATATAATCACATCTGTATAAACTTTTGTATGTGCAAAGTCCATCACCAAAACATGGCTGGTAGCAGGAAAAGATCAGAAACCCATTAAATGTCTATCAGGTAGGGAGTTAATGAGCTGTCAAAAAGAATAAAACAACAATTTGTTGAGAAAAAGTTACTCCCAAGACATAGAAGAATTTAAAAAGCGGGGGGAGGGTCAGACCTGAACAGTATGATTAGGATATTACCATTTTGGAGTGGGGACACTATTTCCTTGTTTGTATACAAACTGTCTCTGGAAGAGTACATGCCAACCTGACAGCAAAGCTGTATGATTGCCGGATGGAGTGGAAGGGGTAATTTCCACTGTAAATTATGTCATGCCTCTTAGCTTCGGAACCATATGTGTCAATCAATTAAAATTCACCTGCTGGTAATTTAAAGTGAAGTCATATTAGCCACCTGGTGTGAGAATGCCAGATTTGAGAGACAACTCATGCCATACCCAAGTGGTTGTCAGTAGGGCTTGGCTCTAATTCTTACTCCATCACCAGCTGGCCAGCCAGCCTTGCACAAGCCTCCTCCCTACTCAGGGCTGATTGGAGAGAGGTCAGAGGGCCTGATTTCCAAGGCCTTTCTGTCTCTGGCAGGCAGAGCTATAAATTGCAGTTTTTCCTCACACGTTTCTCAAGTCATCTCTCTACCTCTTCCTTTCCTCTGCAGCTCATCAAAAGCTCAGAGGAAAAGACAGACAATCGAAGAAAATAAAATTGCAAAGATGACTTTTATGGGCTCCTGTTGGATCATTGTGTATTCCTCCTCCAAAGCCGAAAATGATGAGTTTAATATCACACAGAGAACTGCATCTTTTTGCCCTCAGAAGACAGTATATGCTACCCAGAGAACCAGGAGCTCAGCAAGACATAATTCTTCACTCCAACTCTGAGGCAAATGAAATGACAGTCATCAAGCTCACATTCTAGAAGCAACATGGATTTTATTTGGCTGTAACTTCTTTTGAAAGTGTCCCAAGGAGGGAGAATCCTCCCACATGTGGACTTTTCTTCTTTCCCAGGTCTATAAAGCAGAACAAAGATGGTTAGGTGACCAGGCTTGGCAAGTGTTGGTCACAGAGGACAAGTCAATTTTGTCAGGATTCAAGTCCCAGTTATTCTGTGAGCTCAGTCAAATCTTCTTCATATTTAGGGCTTTGTTAATCAAAGGAGGATTGGTGTGGTGTGTGTGTGTGTGTGTGTGTGTGTGTGTGTGTGTGTGTTACATTTAGTTGACATGTAAAAAGAGAATCATTATATTTGAGAGACACTGAAGATCTAACATCCTAAAAGTCCTCTTGTTCTGCCAGTCTGTTGTGGTGTCTGGTGTCATCTCCTGGTGTCTTTTGTACCATCATTCTGCCAACAGTTCTGAGCATCCTGCAACTTACAGGCACTAAGCCCTTTATAGACAACTCCCCATCATCTGGGAATTTAATAAATATTATCACATCAAGCTAGGAAGTGTCTTAATTATGCAAGCCGAGAAAATCTCAGCAATGTCATTTACAGATTACAAAGCCTCCGCTGCCATGAACTGTTTTTTTGTTGTGTGTTTGTTTGTTATTGGGGAAAGATGTGACATCATAAGAAAAGGTTAAATGAAAGAGCTAATTAACACTTGATGTGTAAAGCTTCTAGGATGGAGCCTAACATGCCTTAGAGATGCACAAAGTGAGGGCAAATACTACTACTGTTTGCTTCCTAGTATAACCCTAAGGTTAGACTCAAAATACATATTTTTCAGATTAAAAATATCCCCTAGCCAACTACCCAGGGCTAGTGAAGTCACTATAGCCACCACTTCCAAAATACATTCTAAGTATTTGCCCTAGACCCACAGAAAAGTGGAGTCCTTACCCTGCCCTCATCGAAGAAACTTCTCTTTACAACAGATGGAGATCATTATAGAAAACTACAATCAATCAAAATGCAGAGTTATGGAGTCCTGATGGATAGATACATCTATAAAACATTCCAGCACCTAGTGCTCAGGGATCGTTGCAGAAGAGGGAATGGAAAGATTTTACAAGCCAGAGGATCAGGGAGTTTGCTGTGAGACTCTCTCTCCCTGCAATGTCAGAAACTACACCTATAAAGTGTCACCAACATGACTGCCTAAACATGAGCTGAACAAGAACAACAGTAGATATGCCGAAGTGGACAGGGGCAAAGCTCACAAGGCTTTAATCCTAGAAGAAGATCTACAGGCAACTAAAGAATTTATAGAGTAGGAGAAATTGTCTTCCCTAGGGAAGAACACACTAATACATACACATACATGCATGTAATAACAACTAATGAAAAAAGAGAACATGAATTTGAAAGAAAGCAAGGAGAAGTATAGGAGAGGACTTGGAGGGAAGGAAGAGGGGAGAAATGATGTAGTTATAACCTCAAAATAAAAGAAAAAAGTTGGTTTTTTTGTTTTGTTTTAAATCCTAATGGTCACAGTGGGAGCACAATTTACACCAGGCTCCCAGCTAGAAATGGAAGTTTAGACAAAATTACACGAATGCCCAATGTCAATACAATAATTTCCTGGAAGATATTTCTTATTAATCAGATTAAAAGCTTCTCATAATGTCTAATCATGTTCTGTGTAAGAAACTTAGTTAAAAATGCAACAAAACCCTCCTTTCTCTGAGACCTCTAAAGGACATGCTACCAGTAGCACTTTCTGACACTGAGGACACATTAGTTTAAAATGAATAGAAATCGATTCTCGCCTGTCTCCTGCCCTCCAATCACATTGCAATTAGCTGCCAAGTCTGTCAATGCAAAGGGCCAGCTGAAAAGGGTGTGTGCGGTGTGGCTTCCTTTCCAGCGGCTCTGCAGTCCTAGCCTTCTCGTTTGTTATCCTTTCTTTCAACAGAAAACAAGCCTGGAGTTCTATATTGACATCCACGCCCACTCCACCATGATGAATGGCTTCATGTATGGCAATATCTTTGAGGATGAGGAACGGTTCCAAAGGCAATCCATTTTTCCAAAGCTCCTTTGCCAGAATGCAGAGGACTTCTCCTATGTAAGTCAAAAGGTCTCAGTTAGCTAGGATGCTTCTGCACCTCTTCCCGTCACACCTTTCTCTCCTTCTTCAGGTTCATTTTCATTTGGCCTGTCCGGTCACCTAGTGTTTGTTTAGTGAGTCTGACTTCAACATTAACAAGGCAAAGAAACTCATCAAGTGGTCTTCCTCTTTTATGCCTAGCCACTAGTCTGTTTTCATTTGTCCCAGTGCTTGCAGCAAGGAGAACAATGTGTCTGCTCAAGGGATTATATACCCACCATTCTCATCTTCCATGACTTTCTTGGCCCCAATTTCTTTGACAGTAATTGGTGGGTATATCTCTTTTTATCCTGCCTGCACCACAGCTTCCTAGGCAAACATATGCAGCTATAGATATGAATGTCCCTTGCAGGCAGAAAAGACCTTGACAACCTCCCAAGACATGCAAGGTGGGTGGGATGGGCCAGGAGGGGGCAGTTAGAAATTTTGTAACACAAAGCAATATTAAAAAAAAAGAGCAGGGAGAAAGATAAGGAGGGACATCAGCACGCACTGTTGAGACATGTGGATGATTTTGCTCATTTTTCCTTTGTTTTGATACTAAATCTCTGGGCCTTGTTACTGCCATGTGGCCAGTCGGGAAGAGGCCCACAGAGGTCATGGCAATTTTTGAAGTTGATGAGCTGAAAACTCACCTGCTCATTGCTTCAGGCTGGACATTAGTGAGGATGATGAATTTCTGTGTGTGGTAAGATGCACTTTGAATTACAGAATCTTTGGATGGCAGACCAAGAAAGGAATTGGAGGTTGTTAAGCACAGTCCTTTTTTTTTTTTTTAATATCTAAGAGAAACCTATGGACCAGAAAAGTTGAGCATCTACTGTCAAGTCATCTAGAATTTAGGTAGCAGAATCAAATGGGTACCTGTCCACCTGCAAGCTATGGGACAAAAACAGCCATTTGTTTCTATAGGAACCTGTACAGTCTTGGCAGCCTCCAGTTCTTTGGAAGGTGTGCCATAGGTCTCAGAGGTGCCCACAGGAGTGAGGGTCCCTGGATCTACAGACCAGACATCATCTAGGTCATGTTTTAGGTCCTGGTGATGTTTCTGTATCTCAGCCTCCTTGGGAGCTCTGGGCTGCCATCAAGGTCATCTGTCCTGGTCCCATTCCTGTCACTGCTCTGAATCTCAAGAACTACCTCCAAAATGGGAGGGCTTTGTTTTACCTCATAGACTCCAAGGCTTTTGCACTGCAGAACCTGTAACTTTTTCATAGTTTCCTTCATCTATACTACACAGAAAAGGAAACTGAGGTACACCCAAAGGACAAACTGACAGCTGTCAAGTAGTGGGGAAGCAAAACTTGTGTTTTTGAAAAGACCCAAGTCTGGCCTGCTTACCCCTCTCTTTGCTTACCCTGATGGGTGTTGCCGATATCTTACAAAAAGAGCATACATAATCTCCCTAGCTCATGTTGGCCATGAGTTCAGTTCTCTCTAGTGAGTTGGAGAGCACAGGGATCCCTGGAGCCACTTAGTCCTGACTTCACATCTGTACTGTTTAACTCACTTGTACAGCTGTGAGTCTCAGATTCCTCATCTGTAGTATGATGAAACAGGAATGCCTGCCTACTTAAATGGGTTCCTTTGAAGCTAAAACATGATACTACCTAGGGAACAGCATCATCAAGTTGGACATTTCATTCTGATTATGATCATATTAGAGTTTCTTCTTGTCTCCTGTCTGCTTTTCACTCCTCTACCAGCCCCACTCAGATTCCTACTGGTAGCTATGCCCCAAGAACCCTGATGGATACTTCCATTCAATCACATTTGTTGACTAATCAGTCCTCATAATAACTGAGATGGTGAAGCAGATCCCACTTCTCAGATGACGAAACTGAGAACTGGAGGTGTTGTAAGACTTGCTCAACATCTAAAAGCTGGTGTGGGGCATCCAAGTCTGATTCTCTCTCTTTCCAACTTTCTCTTTCACAGACCAGCACATCTTTCAACCGGGATGCTGTGAAAGCAGGAACTGGCCGTCGCTTCCTTGGTGGACTCCTGGATCACACCTCATACTGCTATACCCTGGAGGTTTCCTTCTACAGTTACATCATTGGGGGTACTACAGCCGCTGTGCCCTACACTGAAGAAGCCTGTATCCTTGTCATGTCTCTGCTATCTCTAGATCAGCATTTGTCTAGCTGGGAACACCAAATCTGGAAGGATTTACGAGGCAGGTCAGGAGTTTGGTGAGGATGAATGTGGCAGGTTCTATTGGGAGTGTCTCTGACCTTCATACACCCTTCATATGGAACATAGACATCTTCACAACTGCTGCTTCCAGGCTCCAAGTCTTCCTTAGGCCCCCGGACCCATGGCCTTCCCACTGTTTCTGCTGTTCTTGTCTTTCTCTTTGCTCTTCCCGCACTTTTTCTTTTCTCTACTCACACTTTCTTCCCTCTTCCCCCACTCCTCTTACCTGTCATTCCTCGGTAATCACATGCTTTTCTCTCCCTACTCATTACCCCTCCCCACCCCCTGACTTACTCTTCTTTTTCTCCTTCCCAGCCGCTTTTCTCTCTTCTTCTAACCCCAATGGCCTGCCCACCCCAACCCTCTCTCTGCTTCTGACAAGTTGCTTTTCCCCCCAGTTTCCCCAAGATTTCTCTTAAGTTCATCATGGTGAACACTTGAGTTACTTTTTACCTTGCTTGACTTCTTTTTTAAAAGGAAATGTATTCACGAATTTTAGCTTATTTCAAACTCACATTATTGGGTCTGTAGCAGATTCTGGTAGAACCTGTTAACGCTTATCCTTTGAGTTTTAAATTGATTCATTTCTCGTTTCTAAACTTGAAGTTTTATCTGAGAAAGAAGTATAGTTGAGAAGGCTTGAAAAAGGATAAGGAGAGGATAAATTCTATATACAGTTGGTCCTCAATGTGCCAAGATGGTTCCAGACTCTAATGGAAACTGAAGTCCTCTGGTATTCTAGTCCCTTATGTATAGTGTTATAGTATTTGTGTTTATTCCACAGCCATCCTCCTGTGTCCTTCAAAGTATACATGCATTAGTTTTTTGAGGCAAGGTCTCTATGTAGTTCTGGCTATTCTCAACTCACTACGTAGACATGGCTGATCTAGAACTTACAGAGATTCACCTGCCTCTGCCTCCCAAGTATTGAGATTAAATACTGGACCACCATGCCTAGCCTTAATGCCTATTTAAAATCACCTCTAGATAGTATAATATCCAATGCACTGTAAATGCTGTGTAAATCATTGTTATACTGTATTGTTTGGAGAATAATGACAAGAAAATTGTCTGTACATGGTCAGTACAGACTCAGTTTTTTAAACTATTTTCTGCCTTTGGCTAGTTGAATCTTTGGATGCAGAACCCATAGATATTGAAGGCCCATTCACTCCATGTGCAAACTATCCCTTCCCCAAATTAAAGGGCTCACATTAGCCTTCTGTAACTCTTGGTGAATAGTCATGGAGTTCCTATTGTAAGCTGTGTGGGGAAATCGCCTATGTTAGTGGCATGACTTTAGACCCAGCCTACTGAAGGTTTAGTGAGACTCAGTTACGTTTCTGGGAACTTGAGAGGCCAGAAACATAACTTCAGAGGGAGGGGCTAGCAAGGAATAGGCCAGGTAGGTGGTAGATCAGTGTTTCAGATGCCATAGAACCTTAGAGAGATCATGATAAGAACTGAGTGTTCTCCCTACAGTCTCCAAGACTGAGACCATCATCTAAAAATGTGATACAGTATCTTCTGGCTCAGCAAGGCCAATGAGGCAGAGGAGCCATGGCTTCCCAAAGTATGGCCATCTCTTAAATGCCACACTGCCCCTTGATACCTTCCCCTTGCTGCCAAAACATCAGATGGTGTGATCCTCTGTCTCTTTAAGACATGTGAAGGTCATTTGCACACCGCATGTGCTTTGCTCTCCTACAGTATTGTGGCAAGAGAGCTAATAGGAATGTTTTAGAAGTGTGAGCATATGAATTAAAGGGGATTCTAAACCCATTTCACGTGAGACACAGGTCTCCCTGGAGGATGATGCATCCTTATCCTTGGTTTGTCATTGCTTGCTGATGCCCAATTGTATGGGTTCTCCCACCTTTCTCTGAACTTCTGGCATGATTTGCTGATAGAAATTTTGCTTTTAGTAAAACACCCATTGTCAGCTCAGAGTTTCTGTCCCTTAACACTCAATTCTCCTTCACCAAAAATAAATACATATTGGTGTGTACCAGGAATCAAACCCAGCACCTGGGGTAAAATATTGGGAAAAAAAGAGTACTCTAGGGCTTTACTTCTACTTGGGGAGACAGGAAAGAGAGGAGATAATTATAATATGCATGATAAGCTTAGTGATAGAGGAATTCTGGAAGGGTTAGGGACACTTAACATTTAAAAGTCAGCATGGTAGCACACACTTGTAATCCTAGCACTTGGGAGAAAAAGACAGGAGGATCATGAGTTTGAGGCTAGCCTGGGCTACAAAACAAATTCCAAGATAGTCTACAAGAATCTCTTTCAAAAGCCAATATTGCTCCTCCTGCTAATAATGATAATGGTGTGTGTGTGTGTGTGTGTGTGTGTGTGTGTGTGTGTGTGTGTGTGTGTGTGTAAGTATGTATAAATATGAGTGTGTGGAGGTGAGTGTATGTGAGTGTGTATGTGTGAGTGACATTGTGAATGTTTAAGTGTGAAAGTGTATGTGAGTGTGAGTGTGTGTGTGTGTGTGTGTGTGTGTGTGTGTGCGTGCATGCGTGCATGCGCACACGGGGGCACGTGGGGGCATGTGGAGTTCCAGCTAAGGACCAGGTCAAGTTCTAGATATAGGGTAGCAGTAACTAAAAACATCTTTACAGGAAATGAGGGAAAACTCAAAATGATCTTGAGAGTCAAAGAATTCTTTCTCATGAAAGGCTTATCTAAACTATGCTTTAATATTAGTCCAATGGGACTGGAGTGTGTTACTGAAGGGAGAACATGGCATACAGAGAGGCGAGGAGGAAAAGTACAAATGTATAGCAAGAGTATAACTGGTCTGGTTTAGGCAAAGGCCTTCAGATACAGGAGAGAAGTCTAAATTCACAGGCTGAAAGGAATCTGAACTTAAATAATAGATAATGAAGCACAAGAGATGTTTTGTAAATAGTGGGACATCACCCTGGCTACATTGAAGGCAGAGACATGCAGTAGGAGGTTGTTAGGACAGTCCATGTGAGAGACACTTCAGGTCAATACTAGGTGATGGGTGATGGCCGCAGGATATTTAAATATGGGACCGAGGAGATGCAGGACCTGCATTAGTGTTCACAGGAGGTAGGGACCAGAAGGAGTCAGTGGTGAATGGAGAGACTGCATCAACTTCCAGCTCCTAGAGCCACCCTGCTTGTCAGTTAGGGAAGAAGAGGAGCCTGGAACTGACCAGGGAAGCTCAAGCCAATTTGGTACGTTCAAGGGTGATTTAACCTGGTTCCTCTTTGATATACATTTTTTTTAGACTCATCTCATAACAGAGGGAGAGCAGGCAGACAGATTGTGATCTTTGTTGGCTGCTGGCTCTGTGTCCCAATCAGAAAAAGAAATTACATGGTCTGATGGGAATGGCAATATGGTCTGGGAGGAAGTGTCCTCTAGACTAAGAATCAGGAGACCTGATTCTGACGACAGCACCAGCTTTGTCCCAGACAGTGCCCTTCAGCGAGTCCTCTAGGCTCTGTGAGGTGACTTTATCTTTACAAAGCAACTGAGGACTTTCTGGCTTTCCTATCCTGCTGCGGGACTCAGAAACACACACAGAGAACTAAGCGCTGTGCCTAGGACAGACTTTCTCTTCATACACATCAGGGTTTGAATCTTGCCTCAGCCACATAGTAGGTGGGTCACTTTGAACAGGTTTTACATAACATCACTGGGCCTCAGTTTTCTGTAACTGGGAGGTATAATGTTTATCTGGTTCTAATGATACTAAGGGAAATAATTCTATACATTTTCAAAGGTCTCCACCACGGCTAGTGGTCTTTGGCACTCTGGCCTGTCCATGTTGTAGCAAGAACACAGGTCTGGTGTCAGCATTCCAGGTGGGAGTTCTGTTTTAGCCCAGTTATATAACCACTCTAGGCCTCAGTTCTTCATCTGTAAAGTGAGAATAACAATGATTTACTTCTCACGGTTGTAAGGGTTACATGGGGAAGGCTATGTTGTCACGACCAGATGAGTCACCATGCCGCATGCTCAGTGATATTAGGTATCATTCTCTTGCCTTTCCTTCCTATCATTTGTTGTCTTTTTGCTGCTGTGAAATGATAGATTCCTGATACTCTGGGGCTCTTCTTCAGCAAGTCCTATTTACATTTTATTGGCTCGACAACTAGTAAATATGCTCTGTTCAGAAGATTTAAGGAGAGAGAGAGAAGGATAAACCAGAATCATAAAGTAACCCCAGTGTTTCCCTGGCCTTTGTTTATGGTCTGGTTCCAAGCCGAGAGGAAACGGCTCTTTAACGTAATGGATGAGAAAAATATTGGGAACAGCAAGCCATCCTGGGTCCTGAGCAGACTGGTTTCCTGTGGCTGCGGCCATACTGAAATCAGGTAATGGTGGCTCTGAGGAAAGGTACAGCTTGCCAAGGGAAGAGAGCAGGATCCTGTCAGCTAACCGATCTCAGTTCAGACCTTACTGTCTCTCTTGCAGTGGGTCCTCTGAAATATTTAACAGACTCTGAAGATCTCATTTATTTACTCATCTGTCCATCACAACTCATTAGATGTTGGAAAGAGACAGGAATAAGGCATAGTCCCTGTCTGCAGGAAGGAGAGAGAACAAGGGTAAGAGACAGCAGCATCGTGGAGGATAAATATCCTGCCAAAGGAAAGATCTGCTGGTCTTGGGAAAAGGGGGCAGCAGGGAGGGAAGAAGAACTTCCTAGAAGAAGAGAATCCAGGGCTCAGCCCTCGGGGGTGAGTCCATGCAGATTGGGAAAGAATGAGTGGAGCCACCTTCCTGGCAGAGGGCAAAGTACAGAAGAGAGTCCAGATGCCAGGGAAAAGATGTTCTGTCCAAGCATCCCAGGTTAGCTGGGGCTGGGCCAGAAACAAGCAGTGATCAGTAAGCACAGGAGAAAGACCTGTGAGAGAAGGAATCAGCGCATTGGATATGTGACACTAACAATTACAAAACAACTTTACTGTTTGTTTCCACTGGCTTTGTAAATAGACGGATACAGATAACAGATCCACAGATATGAGAGCTCTGGCAGGCCCAGAGAGCGCCCAGTCATTCTCAGGAAATTAAGAAGTTCCAATTAATTCTAGTCACAAAGCAGTCTCAGTTGAGCAATTATTGTGTCTGGTTTGATCCAAAACATCAAGCCTCTTCAAAGAAAACCCTCCCTCCCCACTCTCTGGGTCTGTCTCAGATAGACTGATCATGGTGACCCCTGTTCACACTTCTGGGGTTGACCAGGATGAAGGAGAGCTAGAAAGGGACAGAATGGGCCTCCAGTGCTTAGGGGATGGCATGGACCATCCTGCATGAACCCCTTAGACACCCCACTTTCTAGTGTTGAATGCTAGAGAGCTGCTCAGTGGTTCCATCAGCTGGGCTTCCTTCCTCAGCCCCAGATGACCTGGCTGGTCTTCCTAGTGAGGACTACTGTGTTTTTCACATGAAGGTGAACTTAGGGCTGCAAAAATTGTTTCGGCTTTTCTCTTAAAAATCCTGCATGATGATTTCATCCTCTGTATTTCAGCTGAAATCAGACCTAGATGAGTTACTTCTTAGAAGTTCCAGTAGATAACAGCAGGGCTGAGTGTGTTGATGATTATTCAGATATGGGATACAGGGAAAAGTCAAGGAAGGTACCCTGGATGTTGGTTTGAATAACGTGGTAGACAGAGGATCAGCCAATCACTTAAACGTGAACTGCTGGGGAAAGAGGCTGGGGCCAGGGGGTGGGGGCAGGAGGGGGAGCGTGTTGAGCTCTGTTTGTGAAGTATTGAACATAAAGGACTCATGTGACTTGCAAATGGGGAATTTTGGTAGACAGATGGTTCTAAGGTCTTGAAGCTCTGGAGAAAGACCTTGGCTTTGGACACGTTCATAGTAGGTACTGGGCACCATAAAGTCACAATAAAGAAAGTGGTTTTCTTGGTGTCACTGTCTGCCTCATGAGTTGATGAAAAGAATGCCAAACTTGGAGTCAGGATCTTAGTTCCATTGTGGCCTTTTGCTGTGTGACTGTGGCTATATCACTTGACCTCTCTGGTCAGTATCTACTCCCAAGTAGCCCTCAGTGAATGAAAATGAATGAATGAATGAATGAATGAATGGATGAATGAAGTAGAGGAAGGCCTTGCCCTTTGCCTCTTAGATCATGTGGCTCTCTAAGGAGATGGTAAGGTCTATGATCTGAGCTGTTCTGAGTGCTGTTCCGTGTTCCCAAGCATGTTGGGAGTGCTGCCTGGGTTTTCATTCTTGCTGGGAAGATTTTACTTTTTGAGTGGATGAAGAATAGGAAGAAGTCATGCCTGACACGCTTGTTGGTATTTCTCTCACATAAGTCAGTCATCTCAGAACTTTCCAGATTCTTATTTGTCATACTCAGAGTCATAGCTTTGCTAAGAGTCATAAGGAAAAAAAGAAAAAGAAAAGAAAAGAGAACCTTCAGTTAGGGGGTTTGGAGAGTAGAATACAAACCTTACTGAAGCCTGATAATTTTTTTTATCCTCCCTAAAGATAAAAACTGGGGTTTGAGCTTTAAATAGGAATACTTACTAGCCAACTGGCTGGGTGAATAATAGTAGCATTGGTGATGGAAACATCAGAACTGAACTCACAGCATCTGAAAAGGCTCCACACCCCCACACTGGAGCAGCAGCTGTGGCCCTGTTGAACCTTGCCACACATGTTTGGGGAGGCCAACAGTGCTCTGGGTCCCAGTTTTCCCACCTCTTTAGATTAGAAGATGAGATGATAGATCTTCAAGCCTATTTCCAAACCAAAAGGCAGGTAGGCAGACACATGGGCAGATGGATGGGTGGATGGAGATAATCATTTGATTTGGGCCGTTGAGATAGAAGCAGAGGAAGTGAAGCTCAGGAAAAGCCAATGACCTTCCAGAGCCACCCATGTACTGAGTGTTAGAGTGGATGTTAAAATCCTGACAGGTCCAGCTCAAGCATCTGTGGCAGGCCATCTTGTCTTCCTCCCTGCTTCCCTCCCATGGCAGGACAGGAACTTATCTTCTGAACTCCAGAGAGGCTGGCACTCACACCGCTCTTACTGTTCTTCTACCTCCAGAATCCCTTCTCTGAAGCACCCGCCCCTGACACTGACCTATCTGTCATTCATGATGACCCAGACCTAGTTCTCCTGACTACCACCAGCTTACTGCCTTGCCCTGAGTCACCCTGCCTCGGGCCAAGTGACACCCACATTCATGTCCAAGCATGCCGTGGCTCCTGAATGCCTCCTGTCTGGCTAGAAAACCCAAGTGCCATTCCCTTCTCTCTCCAAGCCTCCTTCATCCCCCAAACCGAGGTTTCCAAGGGTTTTATCTGCTGTTGTCAAGTTTACAGCCATAATTCGAAATGCTGTTAATATTACTGTCAGCAGAGAGCTACAAATTACAAAGTTGTAAAGTTACTTTATAGTGATAACTGTCAGCCTTCGCTAGCGGCACTGCAAGGCTCCATGGAAACCACGTTAATGATAAAGAGCCTATATTGTTTCAGGACTGCAGCTGTGGGCTGGCAGTCGGGAGGCATCCTGTTTGATTCCTAAGTCACCTGAACCTGTTGTCTGCACTCGGGCTCCCTTCCAATCTATGTATACCAACACTCGTCTTCCTACTTTCTTGTTGCACAAATGTGGGGAGAGCTCTCAAAGATGAGGCTTTACCCAGGCTCAGTTTCAACCAGTTCCACTTTTGTGCTTAGCTTTGACAAGCCCGAAAGACATCAGTGACTGCCGAAGTGTCACACTGTAACTGCTTCAAAAGTCACCGTTGAATTGATGAGCGCTGGGAACACTCGAGGTTCTACTTAGACAATTTATAGAACAATGATGCTGAATAATTTTTGCCCTTCAACAAAGAGGAAAGACAAGTCAGGAAAGCAGAATAGAGCTATGGGGAAAGGTTTAGGTGCCTTAATTGGCACCGCTAAGTTCATTACTGACAAACAAATGGCTGTGTCAAACCCACAGCTATACCTTACCTACTGCCTGAACTGAGGCTGCCTCCAGTTGGTGGACAGGAGCTGTAAGCTGTTCTGGGATCAAGGAAGGCCTTTCTTTACCTTGCTGCTGTCATCAGTCCCTGGGGCTCTGTTTTCATTTCTGGCCTTCAGTTTATGTCAAACACCAATAAAATGGTTCATGGGGCTGGAAGAACCATGGTGGTGGTGGGGGGCACAAAACTGCAATGAGGGTTACCGGGACAGAGGGTAGGGAGCTTTCAGTCCTAAAATTAGGACAATCTGGAAAACCAACAACAACAAACAAACAAAACCACCATTCTTGTCAGACACTCCAGAAACCAGTTAAAGAAATTAGGGAGTTTTCCTTGGAATATGGACCTTTGGGAGCTACATGTTTGCTTTGGTCAAGTCTCTAGGGTAACCACAGAGCTGAGTAATAGATCTATTCTGTGTGTCTCTAGAGTTTGAAACAAGGCCCAGTGTGAGGCTGCCCCATTCTGAACCTGTGCATGCTGCATAATGACAAGAGGGGTCTAGAACCAGTGGTTGTACTCAGTGAGCATCTCCTAGATGCCAGATTCCTGCTGGTGTCTGAGGGTGCAGAGAAAATCATGGTATCCGCCTGGATATGCAACAGGATGGTAGAGATGGGCAGAGAGTGAGTTTAGTACAGTGTGGTGACAGAAGGGGGTATGGAACAGACAGAAAGAGTGTTTAACTCTGCTTGGGGACACCAGATGTAAGAATAGATGCACCAAGGAAGTAGCATCACTTAGGCCCAGTGTAGGAGAAGGGTGTGGGAGTCTCTGCAGAGAGCTGCCTTTGTCAACAGCTAGAGCCTGAGAGAGCTGCTTTCCTATTTGGTCATGTATAGGCCTTCAGTGCAAGATGGGGACTGTGAGCTGATGAGGCTGGAAAGAGTTGTGGGAACCAGCTGCTGCAGGACTGCTGATCCCCAGCAATGCCACAGGAAGGGCACCTGGCCTGGCAGATATGGGCTGGCAGATCCCAGGGTCAGCTGAGCTAAGCAAGTGCACCATGATGCCATGGCACCCACTGGTTACATTTTCCTCTAGGAGATTGACTCTGAGAGTAAGTCCACAGATCACCTGTCTTCTCTTAGGAAACAACTTGGAATTTCTCAAATTACATAGTCTGGCCCGGGTTTGAGGACATTGCCTAGGGACATATTGGCTACGACATAGTGTTCTGGTGTGAGATTCACAAAGCACATTCTTCATTAATCTGTCATCAGCCACTGATGTGCTATATGATTTTGAACAAACCACTTCCATCCTGGGAATCCTAACTATAAGATGAATGATTTGGACAAAGAGCCTCATCTACCAGACATCATTCAAAGAGCTGAATTTGGATCTAACTCCCATTTGTTGAACAACTACTAGGTGATTCTTAGGAATTTATCAGACTTTTGGTGCTCCAGCCATTCTCCACAGCACAACCCCAGAATCAACATCGCACGCCTCACTCCAGGCTGCACACCCAGTCGAGACACATTGCCTGGCTAGTGTTTCTTTCCGTCAATATTTTCCTCAAGATGATAAATGTGCTGCCAATAAGAGGAGGCAGCTGCCAGGTCTGTCTGAGACAAGGGCCTTTAGCTGGGGCTATGGCCGTGATTGGCTTGTTGATGTGTCTCCAAAGACAGGAACCCTGGCCGGGAGGGAGCAAAAAGGAACTAAGAGGAGGCTCAGGACCAGGGCCCTCCCTCTACACAGATTTGCCTTGGGTTAAAAGGGTTTCTTTTTCCTGATGCTAAGTCCTCTGACCCCACCCCCACTAAAACACAGTCTTTGAAGAGACCAGACATAAAGTCAAGAAGCTTATAGCCGAACTATAGTGCACAGGTAGCATGTTAAAGAACAGGGTAAGGAAGAGCCTGGCCTTTGCAGCCAGGCTGATCTGAATGCAAATCTTGGATCTGCTATTTACCAGTTGTATGACTCTGGGCAAGGCACTTGATTGATTCCCCCATCTGCTCATCCACCACAATGTTCATTCTGATACTTACCTCACAGGGATGTTTTGAGTAGATGCAAACATTGAGAACTATTCTCCAGTGCCTGTTCAGTCACCATGAACATAGGAGGCACTTAGTGATTGCACCACTACCCTTACTCCAACTAACAAAGTACTGAATTAGATGAAATCCAAGTTATGCATTTCTGGGCCATCAGAATAGAGGCAATATGCTTGAACTGTATGTTTTTTGGATTCTTAGGAGGCTCTTGTGATTTTGAAATAGCCATCTTCTTAACAGTGAGTTTGGCATGATCTCATGAGCACAATTAAAAAAAAATAAATTATGTTACAAGGGCAAAGTCATTAGTGATGAATGTCAGAATTAAGCCAGTGGTGGAGCTTGGCTGAGGCCAGAGCTCAGTGGCCAGCATTTCACATTTGGTCTCAGTCAGCTATACACATGTAAAAACCACTCCTTCCCTAGAATAGTGGAAACAAGGAAGGAGAGTTGAGAGACCTGGATTCGCATGGTAGAATTCAATTACTGGGGAGTGATATGAGTTATATTTTGTCATGTGATCACAGATCACTGATACTCCATCTTTGTGCTTCAGTTTCCCATTCACTCTATTGTATCTATTTTATGAGTTTGTCCAGATCAAATGTGCAAGTGAGAAGTGAGTCTGAAACTGTTTCATTCTGTATTCACAAAGGCAAGGCTCTTGATGGTGGATGGTGAGCCTGTAGGGAGAAGGGGGAGGCATGTTACCTTTTAGAACAGAAAGCAGATCTGGAAGAGATAGGGACAGGGAGAATCCCAGAGGTGGTTCTAGGTGGCATACTGGCAGCCAGGAAGGACCCAAATAATTTCAGTTTCCAACTCATGTCCACAAAGATCTGGTGCCTTGGGGAGATGTGCTAGTCACAGGGTCGGTGACCCACAGAACTAGTGGGAATCTGGCTTCTCACTTCTGGCCGGGCTCCTTCCCCAGCTTCCTCCTTCCTAGAGACACCTGGAGACACTGGCAGCAGCTTCCTTGCAGTTGCCTGAGGTTGAGGCGCCCCCTCCTGCCCCTAGGGTGCATGGCTGCCAGAGAGAGCCAGTTCTTTCCCAGCAGAGGACCAAAGACAGCCCCTTCCTTTGTCTAGGCTGAGGCCTGAGTTCTGCCCACCCCACCTCCAGCCCCGGCTGCCTTTGAGGATCTAGAAGGAGGAATGCATTCCCTGACTTCTGGGTCTCAGCATGAGCATCTCCTCACCTGCCATCCCTCTTTCCCTCTTTCTCCTTTGTCTTTTCAGCTGTTTGTCTGTCTCTTGGACAAACATGTGGCTCTCTGCATCCCTTTCTTACCTTGTCCACTCCCTTGTCTTCACCCCTGCTCAAACCCCTCCCCCCCTCCCCATAGCCTCAGTCCTTTCTCTGTTGTGTCTTTTACTCCCTATCTTGTAGTTAGTGGTCAAAATGTTTGGTACTCATGTCGGCATTTAAACCCAGTGTTCTCTGCTGAGATGACTTGGGCTGAGTTGCTTAATGTCCTGACTCTGTACCTGACTGAGGAGTCCATGAAATACTGTGACCCAGAGAGTGGCTCCAACTCTAACTCTCAGAGGGACTCAACAGTCCCTTCTCTTGTTCCTCTCCCTTTCAGCCTCACATACTAGCAGGCCTTTTGCTCTTCTTTTCCTCTTCAAAGTCCCCTCCATGCCTCCCTCGCCCTCTTTCTTCTTGCCTTTCTAGGTACAATTTAGAATCAGATTCAAATACCACTTCTAGAGCCTTTCAGGAAACTGGACACTTGACCTTCACCTTGAAGGAACTTAATTCCATACTCTCCTCTTCCTCCCTCTCCTCTGTCCCCTTGTCTAAGTGTCTGATAAGGGTCTCTGAGTTGAGCTAAGGGACAACCAAGGGTGTCTGAAGTCAGGGAGTCTCTGTTCATAGTTTATCTTACCAGGAAGTTTTTTGGTAGGGAAGGAGTCATGTCCCAAGGCACCATGAGACACCCTGGTCTGTGTGTCCACAGGCCTGTGACTTGAATGTGTTTGCTGATTTATTTGTGATTTGTGGCAAATTGCAACAGAAGCATATTGTGTCATAAAGCAACAAGGAGTGTTTCCTAGCACCAAACTCCTAAGAAGACATTCACCCAGGAGATTCATGTTGGGAGCCCCGGGAGAGTGGCCTCTGGCCTCTGGCTTCATGAGTATTCCTTCAGCAGATGGCAGCCTGTGGATCATAGGGCTGTCTTTTATCGTGTCTCCTCTCCAGAGCCAAGGGCACAATCCTAAAACAAGGTCTGAGCATACAGCTGTCTGATCTAGCTGGACACCAGGGTAATGCAGGTGTGTCTAGACAGCATCCTTCTAGCTGTCCTCAAGGACTCATAATATTTCAACCCAGATGCAGAGAAAGGCAAGGTCAGCAAGTGGGCAGGGCCAGGGATTTAAATCAGTGTAGTTCGGTAGTGATGAATGCAGGCTGTGAAATGACATGGCTCTGGTTTCATTTCTAAGCCTGTGTAGCTTTGGGCGACTTACTTTGACCTCTCTGGGCTCTGGACTCCTGAAGAGAGATGATAGAACAAACCTCTCGGGGTCTTTGGGAGAAGGAGATGAGCTGATACTACTTCACACCCTGACTGGCTCCTAGCAAGGGTTGATTTCCAGTCCCATGCTGCACAATTCTGTGTGATCACATACTGGGGCTCTCAGCAGGTCAGAGATCTGCCAAGAGGCTATCTGGTTGCCTGGGTGGAGACTTGCTTACACTACCACCGACAACCAGCTTTAAAGCAAAAAGGATTCTTCTCTTGAATTTTCCCATACAAAAGCTGATAATGGTCTGAGTCTACTCTGTACTGACAGCAAACTGCACTATCCCAAGCTCTCTTGCCTTTGGCAAAGCATTCTAGTAAAAAAAGAACATGCAAGGGGCTGTCCCTGGGACTGTGAGTACAATCAGTGTTTAAGGCATAGGGAAGGTGTCTGGATAGTTGTTTTGTCACTACAACCAGTGTCTGGGCTAAGAGCATCATCAGCTTGCTTAGCCCTGGGGACAGGCATTTGAAGCAGTCACTACTTTCTTTCAGGTGAAGCATCTGCCTCATTGTGATCATTTACTTGGGGGGTGGATACGGGTCACACATGTGCAGGACAGAGCCAGAGGTTGTGACCCCCACAGTGCCTGATCTGTCTCCTGTGCTCCCTTACAGAGTACCGAGGGACTTGGGCTTCCTCACCCTAAGCTTCCTCAGCCCTGGAGCCCCCACTGTCCCTGGGGAGTTAGTACACCCCCCCCCCAGCTCCAGCTCAACAGACCCCTACTTCCAGAGTCCTATCTTCCCTTGTTTGTTTTTTCCTAAGTAACTGAGAGTTTTTCACTTAACCATGGCTTTTTCACTAGGAAGAGCTATTGAGGGGAAGTTACTGGGCTCTGCAGAAGTTACTGGGCTCTGCTACAAGTCATTTTTCCGTTGCAGAGTGGGACCAGAAGGAACAATGATTTCACATGTGTATGACTAATCCAAAACACTCTATCTTCAAAATGTCAGAGTTTATGGTCGGTGGCTATTCCACAGTGAGCACTGTGGCACTATGAATATTAAGGTGCTGGGCTGGCAGGGCAGCTGGATGAGGCATCATCACAAAGGTAGACAGCTTCCAGAGATGGTAGCCGGTACTGCAGGTCAGCTTGGAAGTACTACCTGAAAACAAATGCATCACTGAATGTGATTGGTCACCTCAGATCCCAAGATGATGGTGCATATTAGCAAGGGTCTCTACTGTGTCCCAGAGAGATCGGCATCATGGTTCCCATTTGCTGGTGGTTTGGGAGGCTGATCAACATGTTCATTAGTGGGTTAGCCCAAAGTCACTGACTTGCTATCACACCACACTGGCCATTGCCTCCATGTCTTTAAAGCAATAATAATTCATCCATGTTTTGGACTTCTCATTGAGATAAATCAAATTTGAGACAAGTAATGAAGGCCTTACATCATATTAGAATTGTACCAGGAATCAAGGCCCCAGGGGAAAACAACCATTAGGTTCCTGGAGGTCAGAGAAGCCAGTCAGTGTATGACTCAGTAGCAAAATTTCTTCTCTGGGCTTTCATTTTCTTGTCTGTGAAAGTGTAAAAGGAGGAAAAAATGCAAAAACAGGTATTTACAACTCTGTAGGCAGCTCTGTGCTAGACCCTGGGGATCAGTGATGAACAGGACTGCTTCCCTAGGGGGAAGTGGAAGTATGGTGTTTCTAATGCCCTCCCCCCCCCAGATATGTCATAAATTCAAGGTGAAATCAAGTATAGGTGATGGGTCAAGTCCTAAGGTCCTAATGAGAGTATCATGGGTCTTCTGTGGCCCAGAAAATGGGGGTTCAACATCAAAGCATACATAGGTGAGTGGGGACAGAAAGAGAAGCCAGTAAGCACATAGACATCCAAAGGACCAGATGGGAAATATTTGTTTAATAAGAAGTTTCCAGGCATTCCTCCATACTTGCCTGACACTGGGGACTGAGAACATGGAAATGGGTCAGGCAAGGCCCCCTATGGCAGAGTGCAGTCTGGAGAAGCTGCACTCAAACGCACACACAAATATGGCTACGGTGAGAGTGTCCTTTGAAGACGTCTAAGGCAGAAGCTTACATGAGGAAGAAGGGACATAACTTGGCAGTGGGATGGGATGGTTTCATAGAGGAGGAGTCCTTGAGCAGAAACTCTCACAATGAAATTACCATTCTAGGCCAGACTCCAGAGAGGAAACACAGTACTTGCAAGACCCAGGGGAGCTTGAGAACCAAATAAGACCCCTCAGCTGAGCCTCCTGTTGAGTGTGCCTGTGGGAACCTCAGCACCCTCATGTCCATGCTGAGGGTGGAAAGCTGTGCAGAGCCCCAGCCCAGGGACATGAGTGTGTTGGTGCTCTAGGCCAAAAAGAAAGGCAAAACAAAACAAAACATTCAGCCTGGAACAGCCAGAGCCCAGGAGCAAAGACTCTCCTCACTTTGCCTTTACTGGGAAGCAAATGCCATTCTTTCTGAAAGTCATAGCATGAAAGATGGAGAGGCACTGGCTTAGCACTATGTCGGGGCCACCCTTGTGTGCCCATTGAGCATCTGTCATCTGCACTGGCCTACCACCCTCCTCACAAGATCCATTTCTTTCAGGCCCAACATCCATTGTCACTCCTCTTGACTGCTTAGGTGGTAGCAGAAAGCAGAAAGTCACCTTGGAATCTGTAATACACCAGCTGGGGATATTTTATTACCCTGTCAGGACAAAAGACCAAGGGATGCATTTAAATTGAGGACCCAGTCTTTTGCAGGGTCACAGCTGATCCTTTCACAGTAGCCTCAAGCTCTGGCTCTTAACTAGACATCTCTACTGGATCCCCCACCTCTCATACCATGGCCATGCAGTATGTGTAGATGCTGAAAGGACTAAATAAGGGGTCCAGTGTGGGATAAGACTGCTCTGAGACACCAGAAGGGTCAAGGGGTCAAGAGAGCCAGAGCAATTGAAGACCACTCCCTGGAGAGGACAGACATGACCATAAGGTTTCCCAAACAGATGTGTGCACAAAGTATAGGAGCACAATAACCTGTCACAGTAATCTTGTCAAGGAGGATCAGACATTCCATTTCATAATTTAGGAAGCAAAGGGTTATGGACACATATTTATCTGGAAAAGATGCACAGTCACCAAGTGGCTGCATTACAGTTCTTCTTAACAATAGGATAGAGGGAGAGAGAGAAGAGAGGGAGAGAGAGAGAGAGAGAGAGAGAGACAGAGACAGAGAGAGAGAGAGAGAGAGAGAGAGAGAGAGGTTATATTCTCATTTTAAAGATTCTTCTATGTGATTCTGGAGGCAGGGAAGAACCAATGTTGACATTCAGACTAAACACCACAGGCTGCAGTTTCCTGTTTTTAGTAGACGTGGGTCTTTACTTCTACGCATGCCTTCCACTGATTGCATGAAGCCCCATCACACTATTGAAAATAACCCACAATACTCAAAGCCAATGGATGTACATGTTAATCTCATCCCAAAACACCTTCAGAGAAACAGCCAGAATAATGTTTGACCCTGTATTGTAGTCCATTCAAGTTGACACATTACCTATCACAGTGGTATAGAGTTTGACTACATGTCTCTTTGGCTTCAAAGCCTAAACTCAGCCACATCAAAGCACCCAAAAGGATACATTCTAGATCTTCAAGGAGAGGAGATTTCAAGTGGTGGTATACCCCAGGTTAACCTCTAACTATGGAAGGCTCCATTGTATCTACTTTTGAAACATTGAGGTTGAAAACTGAGCAAAACAACTTCTTCTATCCTCCTAGTCTAGGGAAGGCACACACAGTCTGGAAGTGAAAGGGGAGAGCATTATAGAGCGTGCATCATCCAAAGAAGAGCACGTTAAAAACTGACTTTGCTGGGCATCATGGTGCATGTCTTTAAAACCAGTACTTTGTGAGGCCTCTAGGCAGACTGACGTCAGTCTGGACCACATAGTGAGTTTCAGGTCAGCCATAACTACAGAGAGGTGGGAGGGTGAGAAAAGAAAAGAAACTTGCCTTTCTGGAATGACAGGGTTATTCAAAGGAGGCTTTTGGTACCAGATGATAGATTTGAATATCTCAGTAGCACTTTTGATTTTGAGTTTCTAGTTAATAATGGACCAGAGAAAGTTCTTGAGCTAGAGAGCAGTATGAGATTATTTTATTAGCAGGTGTGGAATATACGTAACAGGATTTGGATTAGCCTAGACTAGTAAATGCTTCTCCTTACATGGTTTTAGGTGCATTATGAAGTCCATACTTTATCCCTTCCATAAAAAAAGGAAACAAATAGTGACTGAGAACGTCTGTCTTCTGGCCTCTAAGTAAAGCTGAAAAGTTAAGGAAGGGTAATTTGTCATGTGGCAGACACCGTTTCAGATAGTTCACACTATTTAATCTCAAAACAGCCATACAAAGAAGATGGAATAGGGAGTCTTGTTCTTATTTGATTGACAAAAACACTGAAGTTTATAAAGAAAGAAATTTTCCCCAAACCATACAGCTGGTGTCGAGGGTGGGGGCAGCATTCCCAAGAGAACGGCTAAATTTCACAGCCTACACTTTTAAACACCAGACTCCAATGGGGGCTTGGATTGGGGAAAACCCTCAAATGCTCGAATATCAGGAAGAGAAACAAGTTGCTTAAATGACGGTGTGTGTGTGTGTGTGTGTGTGTGTGTGTGTGTGTGTGTGTGTGTGTGCGCGCGTGTGCGTGCTGGGTATGATGGTATCCACCTCATAAAAGCTGGGTATGATGGTATCCACCTCTAACCATAGCACTGAGGGGGAGCAGGAGGAGGAGGATACCTGGGCTTGCTGGCCAGCCAGCCTAGCTGAATCAGTGAGTTCTAGGCACCACATAAAGTGAAGAGTGATTGAGAAAGTCTTTTTATGTTGGCTTTTGGCCTCCATACATATGCATCCCCATACCCCCATACAGGACCATGTACACATCCATACACATACACAAAAGAGAAAAAACAAGAGGTCGGAACCAAATTTTAATTTTTGTAGCCTAGAAGGTCTAACCAGGAAATACCAAAAACAGGGAGAGTTGCTTTTACGTGGTAAAGATTGGATGCCATGCATGAGAACCTCAGAAGGGGCCATGATCATTGACACAACTTGTGCACACTAGAAGTCCAGGTTAGTTTCCTATTCTGACCATGTTCATGTCAGTGGTGGGACAGAGGTTGCTACCGATGGCTAGCGGGGTCCTCTATGGACATTGACAACTTCAGTCTCTCCTGAGTTAAACACACACATACTATAGTTGTCATGTGAGCTCCCATGTGAGTTAAGGATATCTTGGTTCTGTGGTGGTTTAAGTGAGATGTCCTTCATATCTCTGGCGTATGAATACTTGGTCTCCAGTTGTTGGACCTGTGTAGATAGGTTTAGGAGATGAGGCTTTGCTGGAGAAAGTATATCACTGGAGGCAGTCTCTGAGGTTTCAGAAGCCATGTGCCATTCCCAACTTGCTCTCTCTGCTTCCTGTTTGCTATTCAAGATGTGAACTCGCAGCTATTCCTGCCATGATTTGCTGCTATGATGAACTCTTATCTCTCGTGAACCTAAGTCCATGTAAACCCTTTTTCTCCAAATTGCCTTGCTCATAGTGTTTTACCACAAAATAGAAAAGTAAATAATACAGTGCCCATCTATAGCCATCCCCCTACCTGGTAGGAGGCATCATCTGTTGTAATTAGCCTTCATTAAAATGCTGATTAGTAACATCTTGCCTGGGCCAGGTGGATGATGGGATTGCCCTAGTCACTATAAATGTTGATGTTCTTTATAGCTACTTACACACCATAAACACTCATGCATGGCCCAAAATGACAGTCATAGACTGTATATACACTTCTGAACAGGGAACCAGGAACAAGGAAATGTCATATGATGAAGATGGATGCCTGTGGGTGAAGCTCAACTCCATAGAGGAAGCATCCACTGAGAAACATAGCTGACTTCTTCATGTAGGTGGATTTGGCTGGTGAAGTGATTAGCTAGTTGCATTTTGAGTTTGAAGTTCTTTATACATGGTGTATACTATATGGCTCATTGTTACCATCCCATATATATATATATATATATATATATATATATATATATATATGAGGCATTTCAGAGGCCAAAGAATGGGAGGGACATGAAGGAAAGACAGCTGAGGTGCAGAGCCCTCCTGTCATCTAGCAGGGTTGAAGCATATCAAGTGGGAGGATTAGGGATGGCTGTGGAGGAGGCAGAGGAGCCAGAGCCTCGAGGGAGGCTCTGAACATGGTGAATGTGATTGGATTCAATCCAAAGAATGCAGAATTATTACAGAGGTTTAAGTCAGAAAAGGATGCCTTTTAGATAAGCATCCCAGGGAGTCAGTCTTGGCAACAGTATGAAGCATGGGTTGGATAGCAGCAAGAAGATGACCAGAGCCATTGTAGAAGTGACCAGAAAGCTAGAAGAGGCACATGAGTGCCAGTTCTGAGCTGGGCTTCTGAAGGGAGACAATGGATCTAGATGATCATGGGTCTTAGCGTTGGTTCTACGGGAGGTAGTGCACAGATGGGGAGGGTGCTGACTGCCTGCCTGAAAACAGAAATCAAGGCGGAGGAAACCTCACCCTCTGTATAAGAGGTGAGAGACCAGTGGTCTCCTGGTGTCTCATTGACCTCCCTGGACCAGAAGAGCTTCATCAGACCTTAAGCTCTCACAGCTGAGTTCAGCTATACAGATCAGCACACAACACATCCCAGTGATAACTGATATCCCAGTTACCTATGGCCAGAAGATCTTCATGCCATTTTTTCTGTGGGTTTTAAGAAATGCACTTCTTTTTCTAGGTATTTATCTGATGGGAGTTTTTAATCTGTATTTCACCTTTTCTGTTTTTCTGACTCTGAGTTGTTCTCTCTCTCTCTCTCTCTCTCTCTCTCTCTCTCTCTCTCTCTCTCTCTCTCTCTCTCTCTCTGTGTGTGTGTGTGTTTCTTTATCTGCACCTGTCTCCTTGTGTTTCTCTTTTGCTAATTCTCTCTAGGTCTGGTCTCACACACACCTTAACTGCCTTCCCTCTCTCATATCTGTCTCCCTTTCTCTTTCTATCCATCCCTCTCTTACCCTTTCCCTTTGCACCCTCCCCCCATGTTTTCTTCTTTATCCTATTCTGATTAGACAAATTACTGAGGGGCCAGGCCAGTCTCCGCCCAGTGGTTAATTGATGGCTGGTATAGAACTGCCTAAGTGAGGAACTCTTGTCATTAGCAAAAGATGGGTTGCCTTGGCCCACAACTAGTAAACCTTTGAAATCCTGCATCTAAATTACTATTCTTTTGACTGCTGCTAGTGATGCTAATTAGCTGTGTTAATTGGATGTTTTGATATTTGAAGAGCAAAGCAATCCAACTCCTTCCTCCAGAAAGCCAAAATTATTAATGAACTTGGCAGCAGCCTTGGCTTTCTTTCCACAGTGGGCACAGCCAGAGCTTTCAGGGCAGGCAAAGGGGATGTTCTGAGGAAGTAGCTCGCCTGTTCTTGGGGAGAGGAAGAGACCCAGAAGCTGGCTATGTGCTTCGTAGTGGTGAAATCATCCAGTGAGACTGAAGAGCCTTTGACTCAGAGACCAAACATAACACTGAATAACATAAGGTAGCTCCACACTCTGCCATTATGTGCCATCACCCTGGACAGCAAGGCTGGGTGTCTGCATCCCACTGTGTTCTAGGACGCCCGACAAAGTCAGCACTTAAGACATGCTACTGAGTAAATAACCCAGAACGTGTCTGCTTTTTAAAGTCAAACAAGTTCAAATACAGCGAGACAAATTTTGGTTAGATGTGTTAAACAAGTGTTACTTCACCTCTGAGTTTCAACTTTTCTCTGAAGCAAATATTGGAGAAGAGTTGTGATGACTATAACTCTCTCTGAGTCGTTATGTTTTATGGGTGCCTTATCATCCCAAAATGATACTTGGAAGCTTACCTCTTCAACTAGACTATTTATTGGTCTTAATTATAAAAGAAATGAATACTGAGGATCAGATACATATAGTATTCTGGGCAGATGCTGAGGAGTCTGCAAAGACTTTCTAAAGGGGACTGTTCTTCAGCTGGGTCTGGTTACTCATTCACTAGCAGAGAAGCATGACTAGGAGGAAGAGGAAGGCACTGAACAAATGCATCAGAGGTTGGGACTACCCCCATGCTCTGAAACACAAAAGATCTCTAAGGGTCCTGCCAGTGCCATATACAAGATTCTCTGAATCTGTTTCCCTCATATCTTAAAATATTTTCCCCAGAGAGAAAGACATAATGAAGAAAGAACCAAGGCTGAGTGTTATTGGTGGAGGAGACCTGACATCTCCCTATCAAAAGGAGCATTCCTCGGGAGACCCAAGCCTACAGCCTGCAATCTGGTGGTACTGGGCAGGAGTCTACAAAGAAGCACAGCCAACATAAGACATGGATATGCAGATTTACTTATGTGCATATACTTTTATCTATTTCTGTATGTTTCCTATTGTTATACATACACATACATTGATATAAATAATACAAATTGTGTGTGATAAGGAGTTAACTTATATAGTTATGGAGGCTGTAAAGTTCCAAGATCTATAGTCAAGAATTAGAGTCTTTAGAGATACTAAGTAGTTATCATCTCTGTCTAAAGGCCTAGGAATGGGGAAGGCTGGTGGTGCAAGCATCAGTCCAGATGCCGGAAGACATGAAACTCAACAACAGATACTTCAGTTCTTGTCCCAAAGCCAGGAACACCAATGTCCCAGTTTAAGCAGGCAGCCAGAAAGAGTTCCCATTTCTACGTCTTCTTTTTTTCTCTATGCTGCTCTTAAACTGATTGGATGAAACCCACCCACAGTAAAGATGGCAGCCTGCTTTGCTCAATCTATCTGTTTAGATGCTCATCTTATCCATATCTGAGTAATGTCTGACCCATTTCTGACACTCTGTGTCCAAACCATGTTGATACATAATTAGGCAGAACAGAGGTTAAGTGACTCATGGGACAATTTCAAACACAATGAAGGAAAGAAATCACAGGTCAGATGGTGTGACCCTCAGTTCCAATGGTGCCATTCAAATATTAATGTGATACTGTCTAATTGATCATGGGTTGATGGAGGGCTCGTAGGACTAATCTCACACATCCCCTGCTTCTATAAAAGAAGAAAAGAAAGAAATGAAGGAGGAAGGAAGGATCTAAGCATACAGAGAATTTCGGAAAGATGGAACATTGGTGGTTGACTAGCACTACGGAGTGGCCAGACCACAAGATCATTGTGGAAGAGAGACTGGACAGGAGTTCAGGGGCTGGATCACAGGAGACTCATGGTAATGCAGACCAAAGGCTGCTGGTATTGAGGAAGATCTCAGGGTGGGCTAAGAGTTCCTAGGGACAAGTTACAATAACTGTATAGAGCATTAGTCTAGCCTAACTCTTTTGTTATTCCTTTGTTTTATGTGTTTTGGTTTTGATTTTGCTTTCTGAGGCAGACCAAAGCTGACTTAGAGTTCCCTGTGTAGCCACGGTTGACCTTGAACGCCTGGTCCTCCTCCCTCTGCCTCCGAAGTGCTAAGATTACAGATGTGCACCACAGCGCCTACATCTTCAAGGATGTAAAGTTTAAAGTGTGACTGCAGCTGAAAGACAGATGTGCTAGATGCTGCAAGTGGAGCAAGAATGTGAACAGAGACATGGGTTCCACCAGCAGGGATTCAATGACTGTTCACTCATTGTTTTCCAAATGTCAGACAGTGTGAGGCCAGCAGATAACAAGCTATCCTCTCAGAATTTACAAACCTAGCAGGGAAAGAAGTGAGAGGAAGCGCGTGCGTGCGTGCGTGCGTGCGTGCGTGCGTGCGTGGCCTGTGTGCATGTGTGGTTATATGTATGTGGCCTGTGTGTATAGCGTGTATGTGTGTGGTGAGTGTGGTGTGTGTGTGTGTGTTTGTGTGTGTGTGTGTGTGTGTGTGTGTGTATGAGGTGTATGTGTGTATATGTGTTGTGTATGTGGCATGTGTATATGGTGTGTGTATGTGTGTGGGGAGTGTGTGGTGTGTGTTTGTGTGTGTTGTGTGTGTTTGTGTGTGTTGTGTTTGTGTGGTGTGTGTATTTGAGGTAGATGAAGGGTAGTGATAGGTATTTGGCTGGGCTAGGCTGGATCAAGAACATTTACAAATCTGAATTTCAGATACCCTTGGCCTTCATTCTATACGAGCCAAAATGATATTTAATATGAAAAGAAAAAAGTCTAGCACTTATAGGAGTCCTGCTGCAAAAATAAGTGCTTTCTATGCATTATCCTGCTTAATATTCTAAGCCCCTTAGAATTAGGGCAACGTGTCCTCATTTTATAAATAAGAAAGCTAGGTTGAAACTACCTAGCTAGTGGTAGGATCTTTGTGATTCCAAAGTCTTTGATATATATTTTTCCTACTACAGCACAGTCATCTTCTATCCCTCTTTATTATCTCATTGGAGTAATCTTTTCTTTATACAAAACACAGAATTTGTAGTCTCTGTGTGTGTGTGTGTGTGTGTGTGTGTAAACACAACATATGCTTGTGCCTATTCACGTTTCCCAGCATGCAGGTACCAACTGTGAGCTAAGGGAGATTTTGATTACTGCTGTCCAATTAATGCTCTGTTCATTCTTGCTGTCTCCTTGTGATTAGAATTAATTGCTGCTGATTACACTGTGTGGAAGGAGAGAGCAGGCCATGAGCAGTTCCACTTGGGGGACCAAAGCATTGTAATGCAAAACAAAACTGGCTCCTGACAAGGACTTGAATTAGAAAAGTCTCTGCTGGACAAAGAGTTGGTATTCTGTGACCAAAATCAATATGACCCTACCCAGGCAAAAGAACAACCTGCCCGTGTTCTGTCCAGCAGGAAAGAAGAAATGAATTGAAGCAATATTCTGACTCAGAATGGGGCTTTCTGGGGCGGTGTGGGACAACTATTTATGCAATGTTGCAAAGCTCTTCCATACCTGTAAACTTCAGAGCTTAATGAGACAAACACTAAGGTCTCCTGCTATCCAAATGGGGCAACTTGTAACAGAAACCCAACTCAACTGACTAAAATAGAAGAAACCAGCTCCCAGACTTTTAAAGTACAAAGGAGTATGGTTTTAGGCACTATCTGGGTGACTCATGTTATCATACAACCTTGGTGTCAGGCTCTTCATCCTCAGTGCCCCTTCTGGACTCTAAATGTTGAGCCCATTCTCCCACAAGCTCTTCCTTCATAGACGCAATATGGCTGCAAGTAGCTACTGGCAGATATCCCATTACCTTGGAATTAATGGAATATATACATATATATTAACATATAATAATTGATATATTTTTATAATATATATTATATTAAGGAAATATATTATATATAAAAACATATATAAACATATATACATATATATAAACATATATATATATATATATATATATATATATAAACCTTAATAAACCTATAAAGAAAAAAGGCTTATTTAGGATCATAAAGATTCCAGTCCATAGTCTGATGGATCCATTATTTTGGGGTCTAAGGTAATAGTTAATGGTGGCAATCGTGGGGCAACAATAGAGAATACATTGTGAAAGCAATTTTGTTTACCTCATGGCCAGGAAACAAAAAGACAGCAAAGAGAAGGGGCTGGACTGT
The DNA here is from genome assembly GCF_049852395.1 of Peromyscus maniculatus bairdii. Lineage (NCBI taxonomy): Eukaryota > Metazoa > Chordata > Mammalia > Rodentia > Cricetidae > Peromyscus > Peromyscus maniculatus. Next base: position 132,400,147 of record NC_134853.1, read on the forward strand.
GCATGACTAATAACCTCAGGCTCTCGACTGGGCTGCCTGCCCTCTTAAAGGTTGTACAACTTCCCAAGAACTCCACCCTAAGGACCAAGCCTTTAACATATATTCAGATTCAAGATGCAAATTATAGCGAGGGTGATTCTTGCTATAGACTCAAAACTGATGCCATTGACCATGTGCTGTACCTACAAATATCTGTGGCAAGCAAACACTGAGTGCACTTGGCCAAGACTGAATTGACTCTATTCTCACCAAGAGTCAGCCCCTCATGAACTCTAGAAGATGAATTTGGAGATATATGATGAAATGGAGCATCAGGGATAGGGATGAGATTAAGAACAGAAAAATTAAGTAGGCAAATGCTACCGTGGGCACCATCTTGGACAGATAGTTTATGAGTTTATGATTCTCTAACCACTGGGGTACTGGGGTAAGTCCAGAAGATATCAAGATTGTGTTCAGGGAGGATTTGAAGTCAGGAGGTGTGGTTAGAGACAAAAAATAACACATATGATTGATTTTTGAACATCTGCTTTGGCTAAGCCCCATGCTGGATGCTTTTTGTATTCATTATACCATTCAGTCTTCATAAACTCTCATTAGTACCAGGTTATTGCAATCTTACACATAAGGAAATCGGGGAGTAGGGGGTGAATTGCTTGTCACTTGTCCAATGTTTATTTATTTATTCATGTATTTGTGGTGTGTTAGGTTGTGGGGAAGCAAATATTGGGGAAAGGCAGGCTCTTCCCCGAAGGAACTCAAGGAAGTCTCATGGGGAAGAGAGATAGGTAAGAGCAGTAGAGACATGAGAACACAGCCTAGGCCTAGTGGCTCCCAGGCATGAGTTTCAGGCTCTCTGCTCTGCACAAACCTATAGAGCATCAGTCTGAGAGCCTGTGGTTCAAGAGGAGCTTGTTGGACTCACAGTGTACCTACGGCTCGCTAATTTCCAAAGGAATATGACCGATAGATCCTGAGTTCACTTGTATGGTGTGAGAGGGCCATCATCTCCTCAGAACCATTTTCATTTCTGCAGTCAAGAAAGAATCATGTCTCCGGCTTTTTTGATGTAGCTAGCAAGGCTTCTCTCTCTTCATTTCAGGATCCCTCATTCTGACAGACTAGGAGTACAAGAGATAGAGGTAGGCCACTTCATCTTTATAATGTTGGCCTTCATACACACTCCTACTCCCTAGAGAACTTTCTTTTCACAATTATATTGTCCATTCACTGCCAAGAGGTAAACTCCATTTCTGTGAAATCAAGAGATAACCTCAGTCCAGAGAAGAAAGGGCCAAGTTTCCTTCCAAATGCCAATCCTTAGCAATGATCATTGTTTCCCATGGCTGATATTTAAATGAACACATAATGTACCAGATACCCTGACATAGGTTCTATGGTCAGGAAACTTAATGGTCTAATAGGATAGAAAGGTATTTGAAGTACATATGCAAATATAAAGTTAGTCATTTGAGGGAGAGACTTGTGAAGGAATACCAAGTGCCAGGAGGGTTGTAGGAAAGGCTTGTTGAGGAACTGGCAGCTGAGCTTGAAATATAAAGAGTTAGTTGTAGTTATCTGGAGGCACCGAGGCAGAGAGTCTGGCATAGTATTCCAGGCAAAGGGAACTTGAAGTGACAGAAGTGAGGATTTCCTGTTGCTAAGGAATGAAGGAGAGCATGAGGTCTAACCTGGCTTGTTGTCTTATTGTCCGAATAGAGTTAGGGACAAGGAATGGGCTTGTTTTAGATCCTAATATTTCATTTATTCTGGTTAGCATTTATGAGAGAGAGAGGGAGACAGTCATGCAGACAGACAAGCCATCAGTGTGAGAATAGACTGAGGTGAGTGAGAATGCACAAGAAAAAAAGCTAAAGAGAAAATGTTCTGTCCTAAACACTGGACAAACATAGTGTGAGTGTAAGCATAGCCTCAAACCTATCTTGTGTGAGTAGGATCATTTTCAGCTCTGCTTGATCTGAAGCTGGGATGTCCCCAAGAGCACTGGGTACAAGGAAATTCCAATATACCTTGATCTTTCCATAGCACTATCTCCTACTTTTCCTCTAACTACCCCATTTCCATCTTCCACAACACATTTTGGTTTGCTTATTGTCTGTCTTCTCTACTGTAAGGCCAACTCCATGATAGGAAAGATGTTTGGTGCAGCTGGGTCTCAGCAACTAGAAAAACACCTGGTATATAAAGATTCTTCTTTGTTTTTTTACTTAACTGTTCAGTGGAGACTAGTCTAGGGGTTGGAATGACAGGTCAATACAGAACTCGCTCCTGCCCCAAGCATAAGGACCCAAGTTTGATCTCTAGAACCTGTGTAAAACTTCAGGATGTGGTGGCATGTGCTTGTAATCTTAGCACTAGAGAGGCAGAGACAAGCTGATCCCTGGGGCTCCCTGGCCAGGCAATCTAGCTTAATTAGTGCATACTGGGCCAGTGAGAGAGAGACTCTGTCTCAAAGATGTGTAGGATGTTCTTGAGGATGACACCTAAAATTGTTCTCTGCCCTACACACGGGGACACACACACACACACACACACACATACACACATACTTGCAAATACATTTTAAAAATACTCATCTGAGAGAGAGAGAGAGAGAGAGAGAGAGAGAGAGAGAGAGAGAGAGAGCTAGCTTTCCAGGATCCTTTCAATACTAAGTTCCACCCCTGAGCCTTGCTTACTTGCTTTCCTCTGCCATGGTAGCCATTGTCCTGTATTGCAATTTTATCTATCTTCTCTAAGGGTTATTCAAGAGCAGGACCTAAACTTGTCTCCAAATCCTCAGCAAACACTATGGTACATGTCACAGAAGATGCTCAATCAATATCAAATAAATAATGAATTCACCTTTTAAAGTTTTTTTTTTTTTTTTTTTTTTTTGGTTTTTTGAGACAGGGTTTCTCTGTGTAGCTTTGCGCCTTTCCTGGAACTCGCTTTGGAGACCAGGCTGGCCTCGAACTCACAGAGATCCGCCCGCCTCTGCCTCCCGAGTGCTGGGATTAAAGGTGTGCACCACCACTGCCCGGCCCTTTTAAAGTTAATAAAGAACCTTGACATAGTAATAATTTTCTTAAAAGTACAGGCCTTGTAGCTAGTCGGACAGATTGAAGTTCTAACCCTGCAAGTGTTAGCTGAGTGCTATCAGACAACTAACATCTCTGACCCTGTCTTCTACACTCGAACATGGGAGTAATAATATACCCCACCCACATATGAGTAACAAATGAAACTTGCCCAAAGCCTGGAAGAGAGTAATTGGTTACAAATGTTAATTATATCTCCTAAATTTCAAGTTCAAGACAATAGCTAAAAAGAAAGTAGAGCAGGAAAAAAAGTCCTAAAATATCAGAGCCAGGAAAACTGTAAAAAATGTTAATTTTAAGCCTAACATCCAACCCTCCAAGGAATGGGATCATTTCTAGTTTTTGTGGAGAGGATGCCCCAAAGCTGGGATAACAGGCATTAGGTGACCAATAATCAGCTCTTATAATACCTTGTTGGTTAATCTGTGAAATAAACCCATTAGCCCTGTTAAATGGAGAAACTGAAGCTCAGGATTGGAGTTGGGGGCTCAGTAGTCCATCCAGCATCAGTCAGTGCAAGCTGAGACTCAACACAGAACTTTACTCAGTGTTGGCTCATTCCACAAGTACCTGTGGGAGCCGCAGACTCAAGGCCAGCCCAGGGTGAAGACACAGCAAAGGAGAGCGGGTTTCTTTCAAAGATCCAGAACTCTAAAGCAAAGGATTTAACAACCCATCCTTAAGCACACCCTGAGTGGACCTGAAGTAGTTCTGAACCCAAAGCCTGGTGTTTCCCCAGCCCTTGGTTATGGAGCGGCCAGCACCCTGGTGTGTTTTGTAGTCGCCCAGTTAGAAACTGTCTTTGCTGCACTGCTCTATGACTTCTGCAGCGAACTGAGTTACCGGGCCCTTTGAGGTCTCCATTAATTTAGATGTGCTTCAGATAGTCTACACGTGGTTCCTCCAATACTACATGTAGCTTGATTTCCCTTTTCTTCACTAGATCCCTCCTCATTCCAGCAGAATCTGAGTGAGGAAGGGGTCAAACGTGCCAAGAGGAATGAGCGAGGCGGCTCAGCAGTTAAGAGCACTTGCTGTTCCTCCAGTGGACCTGGGTTCAGTTCTCAGCACACACACTGGGTAGCCCACAACCGCCTGTAACTCCAGCTCCAGGAGATCCAACCCCTTTTTGTGGCCCCCAGGAGTACCTGCACACAAGTACACATACCCCAACACAGACACATAAAAAAAAAATCTTTCAAAAGGAAGCAACAAGAAGAAATATGTCTTGGGAGGTGGTGACATACTCAATGGTCTACATCCACAGGTCCAGAGCAGAGGTTTTTGACATTTGGAAGGGTGTTGAAAACCTTAGGATATTATGAGTACTCTCTCCCTCAGAAAGGTCAAATACACACTCATCGCTTTGTCTGCAATATCAAAGGGGACAGAGATCCCCTAAATGGCCCTAGGTAGAAACTCCTGACCCAGAGAAAAATTAGTACATTAGTCCTTCTTTTAACTGTATGTCTGAGAAAACTGAGACAGGCAGAGGTGACCTGACCCACACAAGGCTGTCAAGTTTCCAGCAAATGAAGCCAAACAGGAGAGAAGGCAGTTTCCCTCCATGCTTCTCGCCTCCCTTCCCTGTCCCTCCCCCTTCCCAAGATGCTACTGCGCGGACATTGACTTTGATCTTCAATCTTGATTTAACTAGTATCAGTTGAAGCTTCTGAAAATACACGTAAGACAAGCAGGGCCTGAGCATCTCTCAGGGCAGCAGAGCCCCCCCTCGGGCTGAGTTGGCATCACAGCCCCAGCCGTCCCTGAACTGGGGCCCAGAGAGGCAGCCATGGTAGATTTAGGGAACCAAATATGCAGTCAGTTTGCTAGTTAACTGGGGGAAAGGAAACGCTGCTGGGAAATGGCTGGGGCTTAGAGTGTAAGCAGAGACATGGCAGAATGTCGGAATAGGAGGGAGAAGATGAAAGTCCCTCTGGGGGGAGAAGTGGGTCTGAAATAGACAGGTGAATGACAAAGACGAGGAGGGTGAGGCAAGTAAAGAAGGGTCAGACATCACAGAGAATGAACCATGCTGGAGATGGAAGGAGGCCCCTTTGCAAAGCCAGAGTGGCAAAGGGTGAGCTAGCCCTCCTACAGGGCTAATGCAGGCGCATGTGGCAGTCCATCCAGGGGCCCCGTTGTTCCAGTTAGAGAAGCTAAGGTTCTGCACAGTGAAGCTGTTGCTCACCTCTTCCATTTCATCTGTAGTATATCAGATACTCTGCAGCCTCTAGCCCAGTGATTACTTAGGAGTTATGTTATCCATGCCCCCCACACACACACAACCCCCCACCCCCCCCCTCCCCCGTCACCCCCAGTCCATCGAAAATTCCTGGGTAATGCTTAAGGACAGCTTTGGTTTTCACAATGGGTGAGCACTGCTGACATCTAGCGGGAGAGGCCAGGGATGCTGCTGAACACCCTACTGTGTTCAGGGCAGTCCAACAGCGCAGAAGCATCCAGCTTCTGTCTGTAGTGCCTGGACTGTAAGCTGATCAACCCCGAGCCGTGTTTGCTCTGTTCACTCCGTGTGAACATAGTCTGTTGTGTGTAAATGGCCTAGCAGGCAGGAAGTGACTGATAGATGTCAGCTAAACGAACCAGTGATTAAAGACTAACCAATGATCCCAACCTGCCTGATGCCTTCTGAAGACCCAAAGGCCCTGCAAAGTCACTCTACTAGAATCAGCCATTGTCACTCCTGAGCTCAGGTACACCCTGTTCTCGTCCATGCTACCTCTAATCTAACTTCTCTTCCGACTTCCCTAATAGAGTGGCAGGAGCCACCTGGGAACCTATTAAGACTGTTCTCATCTGCTGGTCAGAAAGGACATCTCAGGTCCTTGGACAGAACAGAGTGGGGATCAGAACAGGTCATCTGGTTCAGCCTGAAGCCAGTTTTACTGGAGAGGAAACCTAGGCACACAGGATGGAAACGACTTAGGAGGTCTTATCCTGGATATCCAGAGGATTTCTTCAATTCTCCTTCTCCATGTCTCTGGCCTTTTTTTTTTCTTCCCCTTACCCTGGTGTTTGGTGTTTCATTCTTTCTCGCTGCTTCTGTTATTAAGTCAATCATGTGCTCGTTATCTCTAGAGACAAAATTGAACTTGACAAAGCTCTGTTCTTGAAGAGCTCACACTTTGTTGGAAATGACAGTTTCATAGATTGTAGTGACAATTTGAAAAGCTGCTGCATGCCACAATTGGATATGTAATTGGATATTACCCAATGTGGTAATCCTGGGGTGTGGGTAGCATTATCCATTTAGCAGATGAGAAAACTGAAGCTTGGAAAAGTAGCTTGTCCTCAATCACACAGCTAAATGCACAGAAGGATTAAAGGCCATGCTTTCTAGACCCACATTCTAAACAGAAGCCCCAAAAATATTGTCAGGAGACAAGACATGGAGCATTTTAATGGAAAGCCATGAAATTCAGATTTGTGAATGTGAATCTCACCCTGTAGATGTCAGGGAAACAGTGTAGGGTTGAAGGTCAAAGAGTCGAAAGATCAGCAATTGTGGGAACATCATTCTCATCGATGCTGGATGAAACCAAAGGCCCAGAGACTGCCCAGAAGGCCGAGGCATGGAGACAAGGACATGAGCATTTCTTCTGACACTCCTCAGGGTCTCCATTCTCAGCTTTAAGCGGATGAACTCAGGAAGAATGAGTAGGCTAAATAATGGCCTCCAAAGACATCTGGATCCCAATTCCTGGGCCCCGTAAGTGTTACTGTTTCCACAGAAACAGTCTTTACAGACATTCTTAGGGGTCTGCTTATGTAATGTTGCATTCACTTCCTAATGGGCTTCATGATGTACTTTTTCTATGGCTTTCTAGCTGTGATTCGCCAGTTTGAGCGTGTGTGCTATGCTGGGGCCTAAGGTAGCCACTTTCTCCATTGGTCTCTCAAGGGTGGTGGTTCAGGCCCATGTGTTACAGGCAGCACCGGTGCCTTCTGGGGTTCGTCCTCCAGTCTGTCAGCAGTCTGTGTACTCAAAGGCCTTGGAAGTGACCAGTGCTAAGGTCTCTCAAAATGTCAGATCCACAATGATCATACTACTTCTCTTTGCTGTGGCTTTGGAATAAGATACAGCTTCTCTCAACCAGGCGAAGCAGTACCTCAGTGGCAAAGCATCCACCCAACCCAGGGCATTCCAGATGCAGAGTTTGGTTCCAGCACTGCTCTGAGAGCAGAAAGACAATACTAACAATAACACTAAAGAAGAAAGAAAGAAAGAAAGAAAGAAAGAAAGAAAGAAAGAAAGAAAGAAAGAAAGAAAGAAAGAAAGAAAGAAAGAAGAAGAAAGAAAGAAAGAAAGGGAGAAAGAGAGAAAGAGAGAGAGAAGGAAGGGAGGGAGGAAGGGAGGGAGGGAGGGAGGGAGGGAGGGAGGGAGGGAGGGAGGGAGGGAGAGAGGGAGGGAGAGAGGGAGGAAAGCAGGCAGGCAGGCTGGCCAGAAATAATAGACTGAAACCCAATTTACAACAACATTCCAGGCAAGGTGGTATACAACTTTCATTCTATCATGCAGAAGGCAGAGACTGATTTAAAGGCCAGCTTGATCTCCATCGTGGATTCAACATTAGTCAGGGATATTTATTGAGACTATCTCAAAAACAAACAAACAAACAAGCAAAAAACAGTAAATCTGTGGTATAAGATTCTTGACCCTTGCACCAACCCTGGGTTAGACCTGCAAGTTGCTTTGCACTTCTCTCTGAAGCCTTTCTGCTTCTCCATGACATTTATTTGTCCTGTCACCTTGTTCTCTGTTCCCTTCTGTCCTTGGAGGGCAGTTTCTCCTTGGTTTGCTGGACTCCTCTTACCAGTGGAGTTGCATGGAGGATACTTCCACACTGCTATCTTACCCTCACTAAGAACCTTGAGATGCAAGCATCCTATCTTAATAGGTGGGCCCTACATGGCATCATGTGGATCCATATGGAAGGGAGAAAGAAGGACATTTAATATCTGTCAGCGAAGGAAAGCCTGTAGTAGACCAATGACACAGAGCCTACAGTGATGTAGCCACAAGCCATGGAATGTCAACAGCCAGGATAAATGAAGGGTTTATCCCCTGCAGCCTCCCGAGCAAGTGTAGCCCTGGCAACACTTTCTTTTTGGACCCCAGAGCTGTAAGGGAATGCATGCCTGGTATTTTAAGGCACTAAGTTTATGATCACTTGTTACAATAACAAATAGAAACTAATATGGAGCCTCTGATTTATCCTGAATTCTAATTCATTGCTGGATGATGCTATTCAAGCCCCTTCCCCCTAGTCACAGGTAGGCTGCCTTGTGGTGAGGTAAGCCTCAGCATGGGGGTGGGGTGGGGACACCAGTCCTTCCCAGGGAGCTGACTTCCCCTCAAAAACCATTCCCTCCAGTCTGTCCACTGCCTCCCACTGTTTTTCTTTTTCTCACACTGCATCCCTGCCTCCCCCTCCTGCTTTCTCTTCATGTCCTGTGGTGTATATTGTGTCCCCCAAAATATTGTGCACCCTAATAAACTTATCTGGGGCCAGAGAACAGAACAGCCACTAGATACAGAGTCCAGAAAATGGTGGCACACACGCCTTTAATCCTAGCATTCCAGAGGCAGAAATGGATCTCTCTGAGTTCAAAGCCACACTGGAAACAGCCAGGCATGGTAACTCACGTCATTAATCCCAGGAAGTGATGGCAGGAGGCAGAAAGGTATTTAAGGCATGAGGACCAGGAACTAGAGCCTGGTTAAGCTTTTAGGCTTTTAGCAGCAGTTCAGCTGAGATTCATTCTGCATGAGGACTCAGAGGCTTCCAGTCTGAGGAAACAGGATCAGTGGAGGAATTGGCAAGGTGAGGTAGCTGTGGCTTGTTCTGCCTCTCTGATCTTCCAGCATTCACCCCAATAACTGGCTCTGGGTTTATTTTTCTTAACAAGACCTTTTAAGATTTATGCTACACTGTCCCATCATCTGCTTCCTTCCTTCTGTACCCCCTCCTCTCTATTTTCTGTATATATGGCTTTCCAATCATACTCGCTCCCTTCCTGCCATTTGCTTCCTATTTTTCCATATCTCTGTCCCAACTCCATTTCCCTTCAGTCTTAAGTCCAGCTCTACCTTGGCCCCTCTACCATCTTCCTCTCCCTATCTTCCAGCTTCACTGCGATGAGCTTCTCTAAGTAGCCAGGTGTCTGTTTGCATCTTTCCCTTTTGTTTGCTCCTTCTCCCATTTCCCTCCCTTCCTCCCCCCACCTCCCTATTTCTTAGACCTCCTGCTCTCAGAGCTGTCTGGGAGACTTTCTTGCCATGACAAAGGCCTCTATGATTATCCCCGCAGCCTGCACCCTTACTCCAGAGCAGGATTCATCTGGTTAGTCGGGCTTCTGTCTGACCTTGTAGAGGACTGGCAAGGGAAGCAGAGACAAAAGATGTTTCATCGCCACATTGTTCCTCAGGCTTTACCTAGAGGCCCCTAGATAGCTGCCTCTTAATATTCTAGCAGTGCTGTCAGCCTTACCAAAGAGAAATGCCTTGTCTTTGGCATCCCCGTCTGCAGAATTAATCCTCCTGCTTAATGATGATCTCCCATAGCAGCCAGGGATAGCAGTGTGAGCAGAGGAAGACTTTCAAGTGGAGGTTTCCAGACAGAGGACATGTAGGTGTTAAGCTTTCTGATTTGGAGACAATATGAATAGCAAGGAGAGACTGTCATGAAGTTTGGTACTCTTAGGAAAGTGTCTGATGTACAGTAACATTTAGCTACTAAATGAAGGAATAAGTGAATGACCTTCAGTCTTCCTTGGGACCAATACTTGATGTGCATCATGGGACAAGTGACTTGTGATGTCTCATCAGCAAAATGAGGGTAGGGAGCAGAGTGATAAGTTTTGGATCCCCGGTTATTGGATATCCTCCACCACTGATGTAATAAACCAATCAAGTTATTAAGTCCAGGTTTAATAAACAGAGCAAAGCAACTCCCAGGTGACTCTCTAGAAGGCAGGGGAGAGAACATGAGAACACACTGCTGGTATGGCTGACCAGGTCTTAAGTAGTTTGTGGGCATGGTCTTGAGCAGCCCCTGGGAGGGACTGACTCTTGGCAGACTTTCTTAGGGGTGGGGTCTTGGGAGAGAGAGAGGTGGGACTTCCACCTAATCATCCCAGTCTCCTTGGGTATATGGCATCACCAGGGCTTCCACCTAAACACAGAGCTGTAGCACACACTGCGGGGAGGAGGACCTTAGTACTCTGCAGTGCAGGGCAGGGCTGGCCAGGTGAGCCTGGTGGTGGTTCTGATGGAGCCTAAGGGAGAGAACAGAAGGCAGCAGAGCTATGGGGCAGCGAGAGAAGGAGCAGGACAGTGCAAGGAGGCCGCACATCTAGAGGGAGAGGTTTGTGAGATTTGAGCTCAGAGAGTTGGAAGTTGCCATGTACCACTATGGATGTCCATGGAGGGACTCTTCTACGAGGTTCATTTTTATCCCATTTATGATTAGCTGGGTTTTACAAGTCCTGCTTTGGGTGAGGAGACTCAGCTTCAGCTTGGCTAGCTCCTCAGTCTCCTCCAAGTGCATTGCAAGCCCACTTTTGTCGAAGTCCCCTCTGACCACCCTGCTTAGTGCTGTGGTTTCCTCCTGCCTTTCACTGCCTATCCCCTGCTCCATATCTCAGTGCTTATCACCTTCTGACCTATCCCACAGGTTTACATTTGTCGCCTGTGGCTGGAATGTAAGCTCCACAAAGATGGGAGTGTGTTTGCCAGTTTTCTCTTAGTATCATTGGTTCCTCAGTAATGTTTGTGGAATGGAAGGATGAGGAGATGAGACTTCTAATCACATTGCTTTTACTCCCAGAGAACACAGAGGAGGGAAATGGCCCAGGTCACCACTCTGTGAGCTCTTAGTCCTCACACATGTGTTCACACAGTGCTCAGATCTGAGGCCTGAGACAGTCACTATTTGTCTCCTAGAGCCCTTGAGAACCCTGCGGCCCCCATTACCTCTGTGCCATCCAGATCCCCACACCCTCTTTCTTCTGCTCCCACACTTGCTTCAGATATTTAACATAGCAGTGATCTCTTAAAGGTATAAATTAGACTGTGTTCTTTGCCTGCTTCAGAGTGTCCAGTAGCCTCTCTGTCACCTAGAAGGATCAGACGCTCTGCAATGGCCTACAGCAAGGCCTTCTGAGATCTCCCCCTTTTATATTACTTTCCCAGCCACTTTTAGTTTCTCTCTTTCCTCAGAGGTCCCTTCTACTGCACTTTTCTCAATTCATAGGTGATGTGGCACCTGTCCTCACTGTTGGTTTTTAATGTCCCCTGTAGGCAGAGTTTTCCTGTCCTGACTGCCCGTTCCCAAATAACAGTCAGCCGCTTCCCAAATAACTGAATTGGAGACTTATAAATTATAAATTCTCGGTCCATAGCTCAGACTTGTTACTACCTAACTCTTACATTTAAATTAACCCATATTTCTTATCTATGCTTTGCCATGTGGCTCATGTTGTTACCTCATTTTCCACATGTCCTGCTTCCTCGGTGACTGGCTGATGTCTTCTCTGACTGCCCTCCTTCATCCCATCATTCTCAGTTTGACTTTCCTGCCTAATTTTATCCTGTTCAGCTATTGGTCAGTTAGCTTATTTATTAAACTAATCATAGTGACATATATTCACACAGTGACAGAAGGATTATCCACAGCAGTCCCCTTCTCAGAGAGGCCCGTTCACATCTCCATCATCCTAGGTTTTGACTACATTTTCTCATAGCAGTATTAGAATCACAGTTTCATACTTTGTCATGTTTTTTTTTTGTACTTTGTAATATGTCTCTAGTTCTAGCCTTAAGAACTATTGTTTTTGTTTGATTCTTAGTCTTTACACTCTGAACCTTCCAAAAACTCTGAACATTGTAGATTATCAGTGAATATATATGTTAATGAAAGAATGATAGGCACAACCCCTTGTATTCATTAGTTTTAATTGCCTATAGAATGGAAGGGTTTTTTTTTTTTTAAGATTTTTCTTTTCTTTTCTTTTTTTTTTTTTTGGTTTTTCGAGATAGGGTTTCTCTGTGTAGCTTTGCGCCTTTTCCTGGAACTCACTTGGTAGCCCAGGCTGGCCTCGAACTCACAGAGATCCTCCTGCCTCTGCCTCCCGAGTGCTGGGATTAAAGGCGTGTGCCACCACCGCCCGGCTAAGATTTATTTTATTTTTTTTTTTTATTTTGTATATATGAGTGTTTTGCTTGCATGTGTGTATGTGCACCATGTATCTGCAATGCCCACAGAGGCCAGAAGAGGGAATCATATCACCTGGAACTGGAATTGTAGGTAGTGGTGAGTCACTGTATGGGTACCAGGATTATGACCAGATCTTCTGAAAGAGCAGCCAGTGCTCTTAATAACAGAGCCATCTCTCCAGCACTCAGAATAGAAGTTTGAGTTCCTTAATTTTTCAGCTAAAGCCATGGTGAGTCTGGCCCCTGCCACATGCTAGCCTTACTTTCCACTCTGCACTTCAGTTAGGTGAGACTCCCACCTTCCCTATTGTCTTTCGGGTCATGTCGTGGTCCCTGGCCACACCTGTGCCTCTGCTGACACGTGCCTCCACCACTTTCTCTCTTTGGAAGGAGAAAAGACTGAACCTTGGACCTTGCTAGGCAAATGAGCTGCCATTGGGCTGTATTCTCAGCCCACTTTCTCTTTCAGGTTATCTTCATCCTTCAAATCTTAGTTACACATCTACCTCCATGAAGCCTTTCACGGTTTTTCCATTTGGAATTCAGTCTTCCTCTACAGGGTGAGAGCATTTTGTGTTTAGATCTTTTATCACATTCCAGAGCAGAGACAGTACCCATGCTGAGAAGACCCTGGGGTTTGAGTCTGCCTCTATCACTTTCAAAGAGTGAGACTCTGGGTTAATAACATAAGCCCTGAATACTATTTTCTTATCTGTGAAATACATGAAGACTCGTGCTTTGGTCTTGTCAAGCTGTGGTGAATGTTGGTGACAGTAACTGCATTGCACAGCACACTCTAGTAGCTGCTTTTGTCAAAGTGACAATGTAACTAACCACCTGCTTGGGGATATAGTTAACTGGGGTAGGCTGTTTTCCCCCTCCAGACTTGAAAGTGGACTTGTCTAATTCATCTCAACTAACCCCAAGGAAGACCCAATAAGTGTTTGAATCAATGCTTGCATGCATAATGGATGGATGGATGGATGGATGGATGGATGGATGGATGGATGGATGAAAATCATAGAACGCATCTAACCCCCATCACCTGTTAAAGAGCCCCATGAAATGGGGGCCTAGAGCTACTCTATACCAAGATAGTTCTTGGTAGAAGTCACCAGATTAGTCCAAATTTCCAACCACCCCAGCTGAATCCATGCTCCATCCTCTGCACTTTAGGCTCCCAGGCCCAGCTGCCCTGTTGGCTGACTATTCCCTGCTGTCTGTGAGAAACAGACTGATGAATTGAAATTGAGGATGGGAAAAAATTTCAGCATACAGACTATCCCGAGATTTTTGTAGATAATGAATAGCTGAGAGCATTCACCCCAGTTTTTCCTCTCTTAATGCTGCAATATATTGAAAATGGCCCAGCCAAGAAAACTATAGCCTCTCTTTACCTGGATCTTAAATCTGCCTTCCAAGACATCTTGTTTTAATTGAAAATGTTCAATCAATCTCTACTCTCCTTCACCTTTGTCCTGCTCCTTCACTCAATCAGGGCCAGTGTAAGAAATATTCTGGAGTGAATAAGGCTTTGTGGCTAGAGGGGGGAAAGGAAAGAGATCTTTCCTAGACAAGATCCACCTTTAAAACTGCCTTTTCAGCAGAGCCCATCCAAAGTGATTAGCTCCAGTTTTGGTGAGCAGCCCAACTAACTCCTTTGTTGGTGAGCAAGGCAAATGCTTCTGTGGTGCCTGGGGTCTGGCTCTTAGTATAGACAGTCAGGGAGAAATGAGGCTTCTCTCTCCCCCCTTTATTCATCCATTTAGTCATTCACCATTCAATCAGCCCTGTGCTACTCTCCAACTACATCTGGCCACACACTGCTGTCCAGCAAATCTGTGAAGCAGGCATTTTACAGACAAGACAAGATGGCTCAGGAAGATGGAGTGGCTTGTGCACGGTTACTTGGTGTCTAGTTCTGTGTTAGATACTCTTCCCCTAAAATTTGTGGCTTAAAATAATGCTATCCCTTCATGTCTTCTGTGGGTCAGACATTAGAGTGAGCCTTAGTGGGAGGGTCTTTTGAGGAGTCTGATTCAGTTGTAGATAAACAGCGGCTGGAACTGGAATGACAGAATGCTATAGAAGTGAAGGCTGACCATGAGTCTATCCTCTGTGCATAGTCGCAGGACCTCGGGGTGGTCAGTCTGCTTGTCTGCAAGCTTGGAACCCTAGCTCGAGCACTCCACAACACAAGGTTCAGTTACTTTGCTTTATCTGACCTTGCCACGCAAGTCTCACAATGTCACTTCCACTGTGTCATTCTTTTGGTTAGAGGCCAGTTTAAAGTCTGTGAACATTCAAGGGGAAAGAACATAAAGACTGTGTCTTTCAGTGGAAGGAGTATCAAGGTCATATTAGAAGAGCATGTGAGACCAGAAACAATGTTGCAGACATCTTTGGAAATTAAAATCTATTCTCTCCATAATCATGTGGCCGAACCAGGATTTGGGCTAGACACATCTGCTTCCAAAAATGTCTGCTGTAGCTTACCAACTCGGTCCACAGGGACCTCTCATTTCTCCCGTGCCCTGCAGCGATTCCTTTCAACACACATAACCACGACTCGGTCTCCCCGAGCCAACTCGAGACTGTCTGGGTTCAAGCAGCCAGCTTGTCTCTGCAGGCCCTGGCCATGAGACAGCCTCTGGGGGCTGCTAGTCAGAGAGGCCATGCTCAGTGCCAGCTTGTGGACTTTTCAGAGAGGGGACAGAGAAGGTCAGACACATCCAGAGAAAGAAAGCAGGTAGCAGCCCCAGAGCACAGCAAGCCTGCAGTGGGGCTCCCTGTCCTAAACACCATGCCTGCTGTTTCTCCTCCTCCCACCACATTCTGACCTGGGATGACTCAGGCTTTGACAGAAAAGGTGCCTTCAAGTTGAGAAACAGCCCAGGGCAGCGGAAACTCAAAGGCTGGAATCAGACTCGCCTGTATGTGACTCCTGATTCTACCATTATCAGCTATGTGGCATTAGATAAGTTCCTTCTCCTATCACAGCCCAACAAAGATAAAGAAAATATTGTTTAGATGCATGTGTGAGTGGCAAACCATTTCTGCACTCTTGTCTGAAGGCCTTTTTAGCTGTCCTGTCTTTATAGTCCAGCTAGGAGCAATCCTTCTCCAAAGACTCCCTCGGGCTGCTGCTTCTGTGCATGTCACCCTACATGCCTCAGATCCACGTATTCCTGGGTCAGGACTGTGAATCTCCTCCACTGGATAGTTTATCAGGTAGGAGAAAGATAGATACAAATGTGAAATGGTGTAGGTCCAAGAGAAGCAAGGCCCGAGTTTAAATCCCAACTCCAGCATTTATAAGGTCTTATAAGCATTTATAGTCTTATGGGAAGTCACTTACCCTGTCTGAGCAATAGGAACAATAATAGACATCTCATTGGTTTGTTATGAGATTGCCTAGCACATACTAAGCACTGCTTAGCTATTGGGTGTCATTATTCATTTCCTTTTCATGCTACTGCCAGGTAGGCATATAGGTATTTAGATGATTGAGTCAAGCAAAGATGATCTCTTGTGCATAAATTGTCTAGGCTAGAGGGACTATTGAAAAGAAGGGCTGGCTGAAATTCAGTATTGCTGAGTAGTCTGACTGCAGAGAACTAGACAAAGATACCATGGAAAACCTATCCCAGCAAAGGCACCAAGGAGGATATTCCTATTAAAGTGATAACTGGATGTAGGTCTGGAGGCTGAGAAGGATCTGGTGCTATAAGGCATGCTTGGCATGGTGGTCTAGTAGGATGCATGGTGAACAAAGACCTAAGAGTTACAGGATTAGAAGAGGAGGAGCTGCAGAAGGGTGGGAGGCAGGAGGTAGCAAGAGGAGAGGAGAGAACCTGCTTAAGGGCCAAGCTATGAACAGCAACTGGAAGACACAGAAAGGTTTTAGTCACTAACACTACTGGGTCTGCGCTAGAGAACACAGCCCCCGACTTCACTGTTGGAAACATCCTATAGAGGGAGGGCTATTCTGGGACGGGAGGCCCAGAGGACAGCATGGCAATCGTCCAGGGGAAAGGTGATGCTGACCCATTCTAGGGGATGGAAAGAGGGGGACAAAATCAGGATATGAGAAGTCTCAGGGGGAAGGTTGGCAGCTTGGGTGTTTGTAGCTGATGGGGGTGGGGTGGAGGACCCACTGTCAGTAAACACTCCATTTCCACCCTATGAGAAATGACACGTACTCTGAATGAGGTCAGTTCTAAAGCCATGGTGGTAGGGAACAAGGGGACACTCTCGGCCCTGGGATGACAGCAGGGAAGAGCCTGGAAAATCTAACGAAGAGATAGTGGCTCATTGGAGAACCTACGCTATATATTAGCTAAGGGAGAGTTAGGGAGGTCCTGAATTTAGGCAAAGGAAATAGCAGAGAACCCCAGAGATGTGGATATGGTGCATAAGGTAGATACACAATTGTTGTATTAATTGATCCCAGGGTGTTAGTACTAGTATAGAACTGGAGCTTTCTCCTTGCCTGGGGAATTTATGATTTGATAAATAGGCTATTGATCTATACCCTAGGGGTTTATTATTTTCCAAATAGCAAGGGGAAATGGGATTCTATTTAGAGTCAGAGAGCTTTCCTGGGATTGCTCTCAAGAGAGATGCCTGGTCCTTGAAGGTCAGGCAAACCCTGCCCTTTATTCAGCAAAGGGTCTCTTGGTTTTGTACCTTGCTCATCAGGCTTCATTCCGGACTATTTGAGGCCAGACTGGAAAATCCTAGTGTACCAAAAAGCTTGGTACACAGATTTGGGGGATTGATTACTTAGACCCCAGTGCCCACTCCACTCCTTTACTTGTGTTCTGTGCCTTTTAGTTCCTTGTCCCTGAAAGGAGGACCATAATTATCACTGAAGGTTTTGTGAAGGCAGAGACAATGCAGCCAAAACCCTAGACTGGAGAGGGATGACACCCTCTTTACCACGGCTTTACTTGCATTTTTATTCTTTATAACTAGGCCTCTTTTCATCCTGCTCAATCTCCTTTCAAAGTTGCTTCTTAACACACACCTGCAGATATGAAGCTGGGGAGGAATGTGGCGAGAACATTTCTAGACTATTACCGGCTGAATTCCTTGGTTGAGAGGATGACAGTCCCCATGCCAAGGCTTCGGTAAGTGGTAGACCCAAGCAGTTAGGCTCAGGTCCTGCTTCACTGGGTCTGTGCTCAGGGAAGCTTCTCTTAGTTTTCTGATGTCCCTCAGTTTCCCACCTGTGCCACAGGAAGGGCAACCCTACCTAGCTCTGCCACAAGAATCAGTATGGGCCCGGAAGGTGTGTTTCCTGAGCACAGGCATCTCTGAAGCTTCATCTCCTCTAGCTTCTGGGATGTTAGCCCAGACTGCCAAACAGCCTCCCATGGTCCAGAGCAAGGAAATACCTTGACTCACCAGGTTGGTCAGGGTGAATGATGCCTCAGTGTCCCCTTTTACAATGCATTAAACTGAACAGCTGAGTTCCAATCCACAGTCTGCACAACAGCATAGTCATGCATGGTGGGCCATCTCATTTCAGGTCCATCATAAGAATCTCCAGGGATGGGGCATTGCTAAGGAGCCAAGATCAGCCACTGATCTAAGTTAGCCTGGCTGTTTACATATTCCACTCCATATGATCACTCATTCTCTAAGGTTCCCAAATGAGCTCCAATTCCTCAGACCCCTAGTCTGTAAATCAGGCACTTTTCAGGTTCACAGTTTCCAGGCTATTGTGGGCTTTACACTGAAACACTAGTACCAGGTGTATGAGTATCCCATCAGTCTATGATAGTCCCTTCCCTTAACACTTGAAGGTTTGGGCTACAGAGGACACACCCCTAAGAAGTCCCATCTTGCTCCTCTGATGGACCCACTTGTAGATCCAAGGAGGAGAGAAGACTGGGATGGGATCATCCATCTTGTCTGAGGGCTGACCAACAGCTGGAAGTTCTGGGAGTTCCCATGTGTGCTGGTAGAGCACTCAATGAACATCAGGGCAGTGACATCCAGTGGCATCTGGAATGTTCTAGCACTGCCCTACCTCTGGGCCTCATCTCCTGTTCCCCTAGTGGTCCAGGCTCCTGGAATGACGTGGCAGTGTCCAACTCTCTACTCCTGCCAGACCATTCTTTCCATTGATGTTCGCTATGTTCTTTGGTGCTTCAGGAGCTTAACACAATGAATCTTTCTCCATCATCTATTATTAATAATAAATATATAAGTCACAGTTACTCATTGTATGAAGTACTTTGTGTACCTAATCTTATTTAGTCTGTGTATGTCTTATCTTGCACTTTAAGAAAAGGAGACCCAGAAAGGAACAGAAGGTTACCTGAAGTCACAGGGTCTATAGCACAGATAGGGTTTCCTATTCTAAGACCATTTGAACTCTACTGCAATAGAGCTCCAACAGTGGACTGTCTCAGGCTCTCATGAGCAATGGGATTGTAGGCAAGTTTCTTGGCCTCTTAAGACCTTTCTACACCTGCCCGTTAAACAGAAAGTATAGCAACCACTTAATATGGTTCTAAAGATTAGGTACAAGCTTAGAACAATGCCCATCACACAGTAGATGCCTCCAAATGTTTTTGGTTTCCGATTTTTGCCAGTTTATGATAGCCTGCGACAAGTCCCCTAACGTACCTGGGGGCTGGCCCAGGCTCCATCATTCAGTGAGCTGTACCTCTCTAAGGCCTGATTTTCATGGCTGCATGCTCCAATGACACCCTGTCTCAGACTGAGAACAGATCATCTGGGGACTTTATGTCCACCATTCTGGGGTATTAAAAACCCCTACAGGAGGATTGTTTATTCTTTCTCTACCTCCTGCAGTACCAGCCTGCCCTGCACATATTTACATGGATACACTCATCCATTCCATCACTCATATACCTATGGAAGACAGCACGTTGCACCCGGCTCTGGTGGGAGGGAGGTATGGGATGAGTTGGAGATTAAGGTATGACCCTGCCTTTGAGAAGTTCACCTCCAGAGGAAAGTGCTTGGTTCATTCTTAGAAGTCACTCTTGATTGGCTAAAGTTCTTAAACATTTAAAGCTTTGTAAAACTCAAAAGAATTCTTAGCATCTCATTTACAAGTTAATTTAGGGATTATCTCTTTTGGGTCCTCTGTCAGCCTGCATAAAAATTATCTTTATCCTTCACCTCTTTTATTTTCCTTGCATGTGTCCTGGTCACAGATCAGTGAAGTAGTGCTTCAGAAGTTTGGGGGTACATCAGCAAGCATGGCAAAAGAAGACATTGAGACCTAGGGGGCAGAATGGGTGTCAAGGTCCAGAGTTGAAGCCAGGATTGGAGCCCAGGGCCTGACCCCTCTGGGGGGATACTCAACCTCAGTCTGGAGAGGATCTTCCAGATTGGGAGGGGACTTGAAACTGAATCAGAATGATGCAAGGAAGTTTTCCTCCCAAGAGCTTCTGCTCATGGCATCCCTGACCCTGAGCTTTGAGGTCCTCTTCAGCAAAGACTTCTTTGCTCACTAGGATTTGAATAGTTGAGGCAAATACACCCAATTTTAAATTAGGAAAACAAATTAGCTCCCTTCCTACCCCATACCCCTCCTTCCAGGCCTGGGTAAGCCCCTGTGAGCAGCATTCAACTCCAAATTGGTAAGTAACCCTTTAAGAATGAATTCCCGGGAATATAGGGTCCTATTTGAATTTGAATGCTTCCTGCTTTTGTATTATTTTCCACCCAAGCATCAAATAGCTTAAGTGAAAGAGCAGTTCTGGTTGTAAAGGAAAATTACATGTTTTGACTCAAAATTAATCTTTGTTTTCTCCCATCTCCATGGATAATTGCCATATGTCACTTTCTACCCATATGCTGGTGAAAGGCTGTTGGCATCTGGGGTGCTGGGCCGCCCCTCAGGAAGAAGTCCTGGGGAGAGGAAGCAATGTGGGCATGGGAGCTCAGGCTCAGCATTGATTAGGAAAGCTGAGACCCTACATTTATTTTTAACCAGTGTCACAGCCATAGAGCTAAAAACCAAAGGGGATAAAATCAGACAGACAAAAAGAATGGACCAAGAATACTTCTGTGAGTGGGCAGAACATGAACATGGAAGTAAGCAGGTATTGACCAAGTAGACTCAGGCTTTGAACCTGGGCACCAGGTACACCTGACTGTGCATAGTGACATCATGATATATGTATATAAGGCGCACATCCTGTGCTAGGCCTGTGATGAGTCCTAGGAGAGCATAGTTAGCATCAGCACACTGGGAACATGCAAAATATAACAGCACTTAACAGTGTACAATAAGTATACACAACTACATGTCAGATGTGGCCTCATTCACAAACCTTCATGGCTCCCTGTTACCTCTAAAGCAATATTCCAACTCCTCTTCTTTGCTACTCAAGGCCTTAACCAATATTTTTAATTTGATATCCTGCCCCCTTCCAAACCCTTGACATTGGGAACACCTATCCTGCCTCTTACCATACCCTTGACATTGGTAGTACCTGCTTCCAACCACTTCCTACCATATGCATCAGCCTGAACACGTCCATTTTTATGCTTCTATAACTTGTTCATCCTTTCCCTTTATTCCTTTCATTTTGTAGGTGCTGAATTCCTACTAACTCATTCAAACTTTCTCCAAATGTCACATTCTGTCTTCCTGTCCCTCTTCCTGCTAAGATAGAGCTATCTCCTCAGCTGTGCTCCTAGTTGCCTTTCATACACCCCCCCAATGCTGTCTTGTCTGGTATCTCTGCAGGCAGGTCTGGCTTCTCTTTGGACAGTCTCATTCCTGAATCCTTAGTGCATGGTGCAGAGCTTGTACATGTTAAGGCCTAAATAAGTTGTGAAGTCATTGACACCGAACATACAGTAGTAGAACTGGGCGGGAGTGTTCACAAACCATCTCCCTCAAGCTCTTTGCCCTATGGGGAGGTGCCAACCAGATGTTATTATTCCAACACACAACCTGGAAAGTCCTTGACAGCTGACAGGCATATTCCAAGAAGGCTTCAGGGAGAAAGTGAGATTTGGACTTGGTTTCTTTAAAGACATGAAGTGTTGAGATTGATGGAGTAGAAAGAAAATGATGCTATCTCAAGATTTAGTCTTAAATCCAGTGACTATATAAATCAATTTGTCAGTCAAAATTATAACAAATAAAGCACTGAATAAGGTAAAATGCAACAGGACCCAACAAAGCCTGCAGCACTGGTAAGATCAATGTGGTCAGAGAAGTGACGAAATAATAGTAAACATAGATTCAAAGTCCATTTCCATTTACCACTCACCCCAGAAGTCCCTGCTCCACACCTAGCCTGGCTTAGGAATTAGAGAATAAATCCAACACATCCAACTCAAAGTCCTATGACATATATAGATGTGCAACCTCCCAGGAAATGGTGGTGTAGGTATTAAATGGTGCCCAAAGAGCTAAAGAAGCCTTAAACAGTTGACTTCCAAAGCAGATGAATCTAAAGAAATTGAGAAGGGAACAGAGGTATGAGCCATCTGCTGTTTAGGGCCTCCTTTCCTTTTCTGTGCCCTCATCTTTTATTATAGTGACATTTTGCCTTCCCAGTCACTCCATAAGTTGTTTCTGCATTCTCATACCCCTCTCTAGTCATTTCACACCTCAGTGCCATGACATCATCTACCTATAGCTGTGTCCATAGCAATAAACCCAAGCCTGTCTTCTAGGTACTTTGCATCTTCCCTGTCCTATAAAAACATACCTGTCTTGTGTCCTATGCTCCTTGTGTCCTATGGTTGAGGTGTGAAGAAATATTCTCCTCAATGACCTGTGGATAGATGGCACCTTGTAATCTCAGTACCTCTTCTCCAACTCTCCTTTCACCAGAGTCTACGAGGCAGGAAGAACAAGCATTCTCCTCCTTAAATTCTTACATCCAGGAAGGGACTCCTTTAAGATCATACTGTCTCGGGGCTGCAGATATGGTTATAGCAACTGACTTGCATGTGTGTGGCCCTGACTTCCATTGCTAGTGCTGAAAACAAAACAGACTCAAAAAGATCACACCATCTGTAGGTGGCAGTCCAAGCATGAGCTTTGTAGAACTAGAGTGTTAAGGGGCATTGGGTCTAGGCTCATCTCACCTTCACTAGACAGTCTCCTCATGTTGGCCAGATCTTCAAGGAACATGTGTTTTCAGGCACTGAGACTGGGAGGAGGTATGTCAAGGCCAGGTGTCCTTTGTGTGTGTCCTGACACCTACTCCATCTTCATTTGGTTTGTGACTCATCAACCATGAATAAAAGTTGTTGTGCCAAGGTCAGAGCACAAAGGCCACAAGACACATCTTCAGTCCCAATTCAAACAGCCCGCTCCATTTCTACTTCTAGCATTCACCACTTTTGACTTCATGTTGAAGTCTTCAGTTTGCGTGGTTGCTTTGTACAGTTATGGTCTCCACTAAACCTACACAAGTTGAGTACAGCATCACTGTCTGTCTGTATCTTTGACATGTCCAGAGTTCCTGGGGCCACAGTCAACAAATTACAGCAGCGAAGGGAGGAAGCCTGTTATGAATTATGCACACGTGGGGAACCCCCAGCTGGCCAGGCCAGGATATACCACACCTGAGGGAAAACTTGCTAGCATGCTGGGCAGATGCAGCGGCAGGCTGGGCAGATGCACCCCATGCAGGCATGGTGGCAGTAGCGGCGGCCAGTAATTCACAATCCAGATGCTGCATCCATGTGGAGAGTTTATTATAGTAGAGAAATGAAGAGAAAGATAGGAAAGAAGAGGAGAAGAGAGAAAGAGAGAGGGAGGGGGTCAAGGGGTGCACACCTTGTGGAGGAAAAGGCAGAAGAGAGAGAGAGGAAGGGGCAGAGTTTTTCCTTAAAAGGAAGCTTTTATGGCAGGATGCAGGGCGGCACCAAGGGGTGGGATTTCAAGGCACGGATCAGAATATTAACAAAGCCTCCTGGGGTGCTCATTCATATTCTCTAATTTAACTTCACGACACTCCTGGATGACTGGAGTAGTTTATTCTCATTGTACAAATGAAGTTCAGAGAAGTTCAGTTCCTTGCCCAAGGCCACACTTCTGAAGTCAGCCAACTTGGGAATTCAGAGCAGTTCTTTGGGACTTAAAATTAAGACCAGTCTTCCCGCTGAGAATAAATCTTAAATCCAATGACTATATAAATCAATTTGTCAGTCAAAAATATAACAAATAAAGCACTGAATAAGGTAAAATGCAACAGTGAATAAAATTAGTTCTGGCTCCACAGGAGCTCATTATCTCTTATGTGAACAGAAACACTGAATGATGGTGGTAAGATTACTGTGTTGGGTGTTGGGTGCTGAGTTCGGGGACATAGAGGTAAAACAGACATATATCTGTTCTCTGAGATCTCCAGGCATGCTAGGAAGATATGCCTGGAGACATTATGAGTTGTTGTAATGAGGCTGAATAATAAAACTGGGATTCTGAAGTCCTTGGTGATCATACACCATACATGGAATGACAGAATGGTGTCCCAGCCACCCAAGAGCTCTCTTTCCTCTCCGCTCCATCTCCTTCTCCTCCTCCTCCTCTTCCTCCTCCTCCTCTTCTTCTTCTTTCTTCTTCTTCTTCTTCTTCTTCTTCTTCTTCTTCTTCTTCTTCTTCTTCTTCTTCTTCTTCTTCTTCTCTCTCTCTCTCTCTCTCTCTCTCTCTCTCTCTCTCTCTCTCTCTCTCTCTCTCTCTCTCTCTCTCTCTCATATTCAAAAGGGATTTTCCAAGCCCACAAGACTCCAAGACAGGTAGCATAATCCTGTTGGCCTCCTTCCAAATTTCCAAACTATAGATTTTTGTGTTCCCATCCCTTCCCATGTATAATGTGTTGAATTAGTTGGAATACAAGTGGCAAGATACCAAATTGGAGCTGTAAGAGACTTAAATTTCTCCATGCCTAGAATGAAGCAATGTGTCCATCCATCCATCCATTCATTCATCCATCCATCCATCCATCCATCCATCTATCCATCTATCCTTCCATCCATCCATCCATCCATCCATTGGCTAGCCAGTCACCATCCTACAGACATTCGCTGAGCTACTATGACTGCTTTATACCAAAACTGGACTGTGTTCTGGGGACCCACGAGGTCCCTGTCCAGTGAGGAAGATGGACATGCACACAGATGAACTCATTCAGTGTGTATATGGGCTGTCTTCTCTTTCTGTTGTTTCCCTTTTACAGGAAAGAAACCCCCACTCCTTACAAGCACCCATCCCTGCGGGGCTCAGCCAGCAATGTCCCCAACAGCAAAGGGGACAAGAAGAGCTCACTGAACCACAAAGACTCTTCAGCCCCCTTTTAAAGACATGGCACCTGGAGGCATTGTGGGGACAGGAACACGAATTTCCTGTTGGGGCACGAAATTAAGTGCCATTCCCTGGTTTCCAAGACAGGGGTTTTCAGCATTGTGCACATGCTGGTGAAAGGGAGGGGGAAAGAGAGACATTTTATCATTGATTTTTCCCCCCTTTTATCAACGGGAAATCAATTGTGAGCCTTCAACTCAGAGGCTGAGTGGAGTGGGAGAGTGGAGCCAGGTAAGCATAGGAAAACCTACACACCCCTCTCAAGAGGTTCCACAGGCCTCAGGTCTCTGTAAGCCCTTCTTCACCTTTTAAAGTTGTATGGTCACTGCACAGGTGACTTTACTTAAAACAGGTTGCAATTGTTTCTAGTTTAGGAATGCAGTCTCCGTATTTTCTGATCCAAAGCAACAGCGACACACATTCAAGCCAAAGGCAAACAGGCTGTTGTGAACAATGGGGTAGAATTTTTGAAATCAGAGTGGACTTAGAAACATGGTCACTGTATCTATAAGCCTCATGCTCTCTCACTCCCTCAAGCCCCAGCATGCAACTTCAGAAAGCTGTTCTGAAAGCCATTTTTCAACTTCCTGGGTAGTTTAATCGAAACTCTAGCTCCCCAGACCAAAAAAAAAAAACAAAACAAAACAACAAAAAAAAAAAAACGTTGCTCATTCATTCCGAAGAACTACTGTGGATAAGGTCTGCAGTCCCCGGTGACAAGAATCAAGGGAGGTGAGCGATGATAATCTGCACTGAGGACAGGGTGACTACCAGGTAAGGGGGCTGCAAGAGACAAAGGACTGCACCCTCGGCAGGCAGGAGTGATAAAAGAAAATGACAGCAGAAGCAATTCCCGAGGCGAAGCAAGCCAAACACTGTGCATTTTCCTGAGGCTTAAAGGGCCTTTGTGTGATGAATGGGTCCAGGGGAGTCTACTCCCTTCCTGTCTGTGGAAGCAGCAGGCTGAGTCACCATGACAGCCTGCTAATTAAAATGACCTCCCGGAAATGAGGATTAGGAGATAGGGAGAGGGAGGGAGGCTCCAGGGAGATGGGGCCTTCAGCACACAATTCCAGTTAAACATTCTTTGCATTTGCGACGGCGATTTTCAAAGTTTATTGCAAAAATCGAGAGCAAAGCTTGTTTTCTCTTTCACATATTGGCTTTCAGAAATGGTAACAAAGAGCCATATGTTAGTTTGCTATGAATGTTCCATTGTATATATAGCAACCTTCCTGGGTTTTTATTGTCCAAATAAAGTGGTTTGTGCAGCACCTCTGTTCCTGATTGTTCTTGGCACCCTTCCCTTTTGGTTTCCTACTCCTTGGAGGACAACCAGCCAACTCCAATTAGAGTTAATCTCTTTGAGGTCAGGGGCTCTGTCAAGATGCAGAAGAATGGTCAGATTTGAACTCTCTGCAGTTCCTATGTCAGAATTCTGGGAAGCTTAAGAGTGTACCTGGCTCAACACAACTGCCACGAGGCAGCTTTGCATCACTTTAGATGTCATGGACAGGGGTGGGTTGCATAAAATAAGACTATAGCTTAGATCTGCTTTCTTCCATGTCCATGTGTTGGGACCACACATGGGTACTGTATTTTTTTAAAGCCTCTTGACTAATTAGAACCCAGGTTAAAACTTGGAGACAGGCGATCTAATTCAGAATTCAAACCCTGGCTTTATTTCTCAATATTGGTGTAATATAGAACAGTCATTTTACCTCCACGAATCTCAGTTCTCACACTTGTAAGATGGGAATAGTAATATCCATCTCACTCTATCATTTGTGAAGATTTGATGAACTTAAGTGTGGGAAACACCAGTCAGAAAGTTTATGTGCTCATTAGAATGACAGCTATGACCATTTGAAATATGACCAATATGGAGAGGTATGTGGAAATCACTTCCCATTAGAAGTAGACAAGGTAAGTAAAGTTGTTTCTTCTTGAGATAAAAAGTAAGGGGTAGAGGTGGGAAAGCAAGGTTACAGTCTCTATAATGTTTAAGGGACATCATGGGACAAAAGAAGTAAATTTATGCCGTGTTGCCCAGAGTTAATTTAGTCAAATCTAGGAAATACCATCCAGTCAGATAAACTTCTGCTCAGGCTGAAGAAAGCTTTCTATTAAAGAGAGCTGCCAACCATGACTTCCTTTGGAAGGTACTGAGCTTATTATCAGAGGACATCTATCATGGAGAAAGAAGGGTTACCTTCTTTAGGGGAATGCTGGGTTTGAAGCTGGGTGCTCTACAACGTCATCCCTCATCTATGGCTCTGAAAAGAAATGACATGAGGCAGGAGGTTACATTTCTGTCAGATAATGGGAGTTTACAGCATCCAATATCATTAAACACTAGACACAGGAACATAAGTATCTGTGAATTATAGCATATTTACTGCATTGATGTCTAGCATTCCTTAGAGGGTAAAAGGTGCTTATAAGATAGACTACAGGATTGCAATGGTCTACTTCTCTGTGTTGACAAAACAGACAATAAAAGACTGTCCAGGGGTTGTCAGTGGCCCTTGTTGAGGTCTTGGCCAGATCACTTCCTCCACAGTGCTCTTGGAGAGGGTCATACCTATGACACCAAGCTGGCAAAGGCTTTCAGTGTGGAGGAAGAAGATAGCACCAGACAGGTGAGCCAGATCGAGGCTTCTCCACCTATCCCAAGGCCATTTAGCCTATTGAGAGGTAATCTGGCCTGCTTCTTTCCCAGACTAGAATCACACATGGGTTGACCTGAGCACAATCGGGTGCATTTCTGACAAAGAGAGTGAGGCAACTATACAAGAAAGAAAGGTGGGGAGGGCCATGCTAGTCGCTGGCTGGTTCTCACCCACCGGTCATCCTGGGGCAAGGGAAGTTCTGCTCTTTATTTCAGGGGCTCTGAAACACAACTGATGTGCATTTGCTCTCCAAAGTTGCAGCAAGCAAGTGGCAAACTACCAGCTTCTGGGATGCCGAGGCCCTCAGCAGTGGAAGCAAATCACCTGCCTTGAGGATGCTGCTTCCTTGCACAGGAGACTCCTTTAGCTAGGAACATCCCTGTCCTTCCCAGCAGGGACAGCAGACAGGGCATATGACAAGCTTGTGTTTTGTCAGTGTGCCTCAGTGACATACCCAAAGCCTACCTTGGAGAATCACAGTTCATTGTTCTAAATAGAAAGAGCAGAACCAAACAGAGAGGGGGGAGATTAACATTTGTTAGGCATCGAGTCATACATTTACCAAATGCTTGGTGAACACATGGGGTGTGCCAGGTGTGGTGCCAGATGCCTCCGAATCTGCTTCCTTATTGGATGTTCTCTGAAGACTCATGAGGTAAGTGCACTTGCTGCATTTTCCAGGGGAGCACTCTGAAAATCCTTTCTTCGCCTTCACTCTGCATTCATACGAACCAGCCTGGATCTCCACTACTCCACAATGAGCCTCTTCCACTGAGCTAGAGGTAAAGTCTGGTCACAACAGAAAACAGGCTAAAACAGAGTAGTGCAAACCATGCTGCTATTTAGAACTTGTAGGAAACTGAGAGAAGAGGGTCGTGTGTAGGTTGTCAGGCTTAGAGGGACATGGGAAGATGTCAGAACTTCCTAGCAGCGGCTGCCGAGGGGCCCCTTCCCATCTCTCATTCCTGAATGCCTGTATGAAATCCTTCAAAGCCAGGGGCTGGGCATGGGGCCCATTGAACATGTGTCACACAGAAGTTTCCATCTCTCTCGGGGTCCTTGGAAGCTCAGCAATGTGGTCTTACAAGGCTTTTCCCAGAAGCCACTGGGGTAGCTATTCTAGCAGATTCCTTGTCAGTCCAGCCTTCTGGGCAGTAGGAACTGATCCTACTGTGTCACAGTCCTTGCCTCCTGAGCACTGTAAGGACATCAGCCTCTGAAGTTTTTCCTTGGAAGGCTCAGCCCAACCAATAAGGCTGAAGGATCAGAGAGAATAGAGGAGAAACAGCTTAACAGGAACAGTAAATTAAACCAGTCTAAGTGTGAATCCCTGCTCGTCTCTACTCCCTGTGTGGCTTTGGACAATGGATTTGGCCTCTTTAGGCTTCTGGGTCATCATCATCTGTAAAACAGGAGTGATTAATACCTGTTTCCCACAGTTAAGTTGAGGATTAAGTGTAATAATGTCTATACAATGTCTGACACAGAGTAAAGCCCCTTCCCCGAGTCCCCCCCCCCCCCCCGACTCTCCCGCCTTGTGCCTCTCTCCTGCTTGTTAGAGTTAGAAGTCCTTTTCTACAGCCAAAGAGAAGACAGAAGAGTGAATACCTCCTGAAGAAAGGTCAGACAAGAGAGAGGCAACCAGGGGCATTGACAATTAAATATGGATTAGAGTCAGGACAGATGCCTCACTCACTTGCATTGTATCCATCCTGTGGCCTCAGCACATAGCACAGGTCCTATAGCAGCATCTAGCTCACCAAGTGGAATGAACACTGATGGAGTGGCATGGGCAAGAGGCCCCGAACTCCTGAAGAGGAGAGAAGAGGCAATGTAAAACGGGATATAGAACTGACTAAAAAGAAAGAGGCCACACTCCGTAACATCCCAGGTTTTATTAAAACACCGGTAAGCAGATCTTAACAGGGACCTGTACCGGGCTTTCCTGGGCTATTTTCAGATGGTAAACGAGTGTTTCAGGGATGCCATGAAGCAACCAAGCAACCAGCCTCTCAGGCTTGGCCTGATCATACTCAGGACTTCCTGAAGTGCCTTCACCACTCTCACCAAACTCTGGGTGTGTGGTGGTCAGGACGATCTTTCCACTCTGCAGATGAAAAGGATCAGTGCAATGTGAATAGGCTCCCTGCTTGTGGCCCTTAGCCAGTAAGTAACTAAGACAGAACCCAGGCACACACTCAGCTCTGCCACACCCAAGGCAATTCCAGTTCACCCTAGACCTTCGACACAAAGCCTTGACAATTCAGGAAGTCAGTCCTGAACATGCACCTTACTGCTTAAAATGTACTTGTCCCCAATGAGCTGAGATTTATTTTTGGCTGTTCTCACATCAGTCTTAAATACAGATCTGCTGTTTGCCCCAGCGTCACCCGGGGGGTTAATGTCCTCATTTTCTACCTTGTCCTCCAGGCTGCAAAACCTTCTGCTGTCTGAACTCCCTCTCGATCTCTTCCCACACAGATGACCAGCTTCCAAGGCCCATCACTTCTGCCTTGTGATGTGTCTGCCATTAAACACTGCTGTGGAGTGATGCTGGAGTCAGACAGACCTGAGCTTTACTCTCAACCCCAACACTTGCTCACTGGCTGAATCATTCAGAGCAGTTTACCTTCCCAACTCTAAAATGGTACAGTTAAGGCCTGTCAAGAGGACTGCCATTCATTACCCTTCCTCCAGCTTTCCTGTGTCCTCCATGCTCTCCCTGCTAGCCATTCCCACCCCGCTCCTTAAATTGATTGCTGGAATGGCCTCTAACTGACCTTCCTGCCTCTGAATGCTTTCCTGCTAACCTACTGTCTTATTGGAAGCTTCTGGGATGTCTACAAACCATGACTTGACATTTGTGATACCTTTCTCAGAGCAGTTTTTCAGTCCAGGAGACTAGATACCATTCTACTTCTGCCTTTCATATTCTGCTTAATTGCCAGGGCTTGCTGGTCCTGCCTGCTGGCTCTCTCCCACCCACCAGCTTTACTCCTCTTAACTAAAGAACATCATCTATACACAAGAGCATGGAACAACAATTAATGAAAAAGGAGGTCATGAATTTGAAAATGAGCGAGCAGGGGGTATATGGGAGGGATTGATAGGAGGAAAGGAAAGGTAGAAATTGTGTAATTATATTAATCTCAAAAATAAATGAAAAGGAATAAAATGTAAAAAAAAAAAGGAAGAAGATTTTTACTATTTAAGACTAAAGTTATGCTGGTCATGATGGTTATGATGTCATTAGTCTATGCTGTAATCAAGACCTTGTTTCTAAACAAACACCCAATCTGTACATCCCAACTCCATGCCATCCCTCCAATCTTTACTTTTGAATATGTCCATTGTTTCTCTCCAGTGATGGTCACTCCTCCATGATCATTTATTTGAGAGCAGAGTTTGTTTGCATAACTCTGTAGCACCTGAAAAGAGTTCCCTAGAAACAGCGGTATCAGGAAATGCAACAGGATCAAAGAAAGAATAAAGCGCCCTCAAGTCTCAAACTCCATCATGACCTCACCCTGTCACCAGATCCTAAATATGGATTCATCCTCCCAAAGCAATGACCTCCACCGAGACACCCTGCTGCTCAGGCTACTGTCAAGGCCTATAGGCTTAAGTTCTAATGCAGTGGGGAAGGCAGCATAGTTTGGAGCAGTGACTTTGGACTTGGAGTCAGGAGTCCTGCTTGGCCTTCAGTGCTGTGGTCTTGGTAGGGAAGTGGAGATGAGGGGTTTCCTTATCTCTCAGTGCTTTCTCATATGCCAGCTTTTCAGAGCTGTTGTGCTACAATTAACAAACACTGCTGGCACTGCTGTTGCCACTACCACTGATATTAATACTGCCTCTCTCTCTCTCTCTCTCTCTCTCTCTCTCTCTCTCTCTCTCTCTCTCTCTCTCTCTCTCTCTGTGTGTGTGTGTGTGTGTGTGTGTGTGTGTGTGTGTGTGAGAGAGAGAGAGAGAGAGAGAGAGAGAGAGAGAGAGAGAGAGAGAGAGAGAGAGAGAGAGAGAGAGATATTGGGCCTCTCACTGAACCTGGAGCTCCCTCATTCATCTAGGCTGGTTGGCTAATGAACTCCAGGGTTCTTCCTGTCTTTACTTCCACAGCACTGAGGCCACAGGCACATCATTGCACCCAGCTTTTTCATGGGTTCTGGGGATACAAACTCAGGTCCTCACGCCTGTGTGGCAAGGACTTTACTGAGCGGTATCCCCAGCCCTCACTATTATCAACGACATTAATTCTGATGCTATTGATGCCAGCAATAGAACTCCTAAAACTAGTGCTGCTGCATCTGCACTCCTGCTGATCCGCTGCTGCTACCATTACTGCTGATTCAACCACCATAAGACCACTTGGTGGGGGATGGAGGTCTGTGCCCTCACAGACATGCTCTAAGGGAATCGGAGATGTTAAGTGCACAGGATTGTTCCTTCAAGGGAAGGAATGCAAAACCCATGTTCTACCCAGAAGGCTGGAGCAGACATGCTTTCTAGCCTGGTGACCTTTGCATGATCCGTGTGACTGGAGACTTTCTGGCACGGGACCCTCCACCAGACCCTTCTCATAAACTTTGTTTTTCTCAGCCAGTCTATGGAACCCATCTTCCTGCAAGGTGTCAGTCACATGTACTTTACAAAGCATTTCAATGTAGTCACATCTGATCTGTGTTTAGCTTACTTGGTTCCTCAAAGAGATTTAAGTATGCTTTGTTGTGCACACAGGGTTGAGCTAATCCACAAGAATGGTTTTCACCAGATTGTGCTGTGCTTAAATATGTCCAAAATAAAACAGTTGGGGTCAAACTCCTTTGACCGGGCTACCGAGTCCTGTTGTTCAGAACCACCTTCTTGCCTCTTGCTGCTCATCACTCCGCTGCCCACGAAGGTCTGCGGTCCCTGCCATGACTGAGGCTAATTCTGCTTTTGCTGCCAGCACTGCCCTCCGATGCCCCCCACTGCTGCTGCCACCCTTGCTGCTGCTGCCTCTTCTCAGCCCTCACTGAATGCCGCCGCCTGGCTCCTGTGAAGCCTCCTACAATCCCTGCCATAGCCCAGTGCAATGGGTGCTGTGCTCTCTATTTCCCGCCCCTGATAAGGAAAGAGAAACGTAGAAAGGCTAAGTAATCTGTCTAAAACCGCAGAGCTTTGTGGAGGCGCCTGGATGCCATCAGACTCTGACACTCATGTTCTTTCCATTTTCTCCTCCGTCCTTTTGTATACAATCCCAAGACTGACAGTACAATAAATATTTAATGCTGGTTATAAAAAGCCTCAGCCTCGGGGAGCTCACTGGTTCATTTCTGTTTCTGTGCACGACCTCGTTTTGCCTTATTCCCTGGAGCCCGGCTGCAGGCATTGCAGCTGGATGTCCTCGGAGCCGAGTCTCTTCCTTTGAACCAGCAACGGTGAAAGGACTGTCGTAACAGGAGAATTGGTGCCACCCCAGAGCTGTAGCGAGGAGAGGAATGTCTAGGGTGCCAGGAGACAGGATGGGGGAGTAGCGGGAGTGGGGGGAGGGGCAGTTCCTTGTAGCTGCCTCTTTCACTTACTTGATAAAGCAGACAAGACCCAGTGAGTTTCCCCACTATTTGTCCTGAAGACCTGCTCTTCTTCTACCCCAAGCCACTCCCCCAGCAAACTCTACAGATTCAAATTAGGAAACCAAACAGATTTAAAGATGTAAATGTTAGGCAAGCGGGATCTGCTCCCGGCTCTGACGCTGCTGGCTGTGCAGCATGCGATACATCTCTTGCCTGGTGGGGTTACCCTAGCTCTTCAGTTGATTTCAGTTTGATTCTTTGATGTGAGGATGTGGTTCTCAACTAGCATATTCCCCAAGAGTATGGTGAGGATCAAAGGAAAAGACAAAGGGAAAGAATAGTGTTTTGAGTACTGTTCTCCACCACCACCCTTTCTTCTGAGACCTCTGAAAGGCTTCTGCTGTGTTCACAGTTCACTTTTAATCCGGAGTTTCTTGCCATTAAGAAATTCAATGAAATCCATTGGGGCATCTGTGTTTACCAGGTAACTCCCCATTTCTTCCTGCTCCTCTGATTATCATCTGTCCTCTCCTCCCACAAGGCCTTGTGGCAGGAAGTCTCCCCTGATCTTTATAGATAACCCCTCCTCTGAGCTTCTAGACAATTATTGTTTAAACATTTCATCTAGCACTTTGCAATGGCTATTATTTTACTCTCTCTAGATATCAGCTTTGTTTTCCAACTCAGCTTTGTATTATTCTGGCCCTGGGTTCTATAAGAAAATGGGGTGAGCAAGCCATGGGGAGCAAGCCAGTAAGCAGTGTTCCTCCATGGTCTCTGCTTCTGATGTTCTCTTGAGTTCCTGCCCTGACATCCCTTGATGATAGACTGTAATCTGTAAGATGGAATAAACTCTTCCCCATGCTTTTGGTCATGGTGTTTATCTCAGTGATAGAAAGCAAACTAAGACACAGGATGAGGAGGATGAAGATTATGATGACGATGAGGAGGAAGAGGACAAAAATGAGGATGAGCAGAGAAACTTCCTCCTGTAGCTGATGGGAACAGATACAGAGACCCACAGCCAGACACTGTGCTGAGAATGAGAGACTTTGGAGCACTCAGTCCCAAATGGGATGAAGACATCAAATCCATCCCCTTGGGGCTCAGGAAACTCTGTGGGAGAAGGGCCAGAAAGAGTGTAAGAGCTAGAAGAAGTAGAGGACACTAAGGAGACAAGGCCTTCTAAACACAACAAGGCCTAACATTCTAAACACGAATCACAGAGGCTGTGGCAGCATGCACAGGGCCTGCACCAGTCTGCACCTGATGGCGTCCCAGTGCTGAAAGAAATGTACACAGCTCCCGTCTCTAAACTAGAAGCTGTCTCTAACAGGACTTGCAAATGAGAAATCATTTTTTTCCTATGGAGTCTCAGTGGTTGTACAAACTACTCTAAGGGCAGGCTCCATGCACAGCAGTAGACGGTTGACATGAAACGGAGTCGATGGCATCCTTGGAGGTTCTGTCTTTAAAAGTTTTGTTGGAGCATTTTATCTTCATGTTCTTTGTGTATGTGTCATGGCTTCTGGTTTTGTGTTTTTATGACATTTCCTGTGTGTGCGAACACATGTGTCTCTGTGTCTATGAGTGGTTTTGTGCTTTTTCTTTGGCTCTTTTTCTTCTCTTTGTTTGTTTTGTCCTAGTTCAACTTGTTTGTTTTTATTTTGTCTTATTTTATTATTATTCTTTAGATGCCTGATTGTTTTCTAAGAGAAATACAAAGGATTTGGATTCAGATGGGAGGGGAGGGAAAACCATAATTAGAATATATTTTATGAAAAAAATCTATTTTCAATAAAAGAAAAAGAGAAAAAACAAGGATGAGGAAGACAATAAGGAGGAAGAGGATGGGATGAGGATGAAGAGGCCTACTTAGAGCAGGGTATTTCTATGACCAACAATGCTCTTCTCCCTCCAGAAGTTGCCAAATGAAAGCAAACCTCAAATTTAGGGAAAATGAAAGAAACCTAGCTTCCAAGCTCACATTGAAAATTGTCAAATTGTAAGAGTGCCCGTGGAACACCAGGAGGGGTGACAGGTGACCTGCCT
Source organism: Peromyscus maniculatus bairdii (assembly GCF_049852395.1). Classification (NCBI taxonomy): domain Eukaryota; kingdom Metazoa; phylum Chordata; class Mammalia; order Rodentia; family Cricetidae; genus Peromyscus; species Peromyscus maniculatus. The sequence continues at coordinate 132,435,078 of NC_134853.1, forward strand.
GCGCAGGTTCCACATGCGGTGCGGACGTGCCTGTGAATTTGCGTTGTGTAGCAATCGTATCGGTAGCTTCTCCGAGTTCGTGTGTGAAAGGCATGAGGCCGTGCAGCTGTGATTTTGTGTAACTCTATTACCGAGTATGAGGTGACAGATTATTATTGATTCTAAGCACAGTTTTACATAACCTGTAGTCAGAGGTCCTGGGTTAAGTTCCTGTTTGAAATTCTGTCTACTTTCTTGACATATCATCCATATTAATGGGTCACCTCCTCTGCCCCAGCCTCCTTGGGACTGTGCCCAGCAGGATGTCAGGGCCATCTCTTCTCCTTCCCCCCAATGTCAGTGAAAGCTGATCCTGGCTGGCCTGGTCCCTCTGGGGTGGGGAGCTCACCAAGGGCCCCGTTTCCTGATTCTACTGCTGCCACTGGTTTCTGTCGGGATGGGATATTTCCAGGTTCTTGGCAATTTGTGTAGAGAATTAAAGAAGCAGCCACAGATACCAATGCAGGAAAGGTTTTATTCAGAAGAAAGCGAAAATGCAGGTTAGTGCTGCCAAAGTGTGAGATTCTCTCAGAGCTCCTGGATAACAGCCTGGGCTTTCCTTAGGAGGAGTCAGGGGTCAGGGCAGGGATAGACAGCCTCCTGGTCTTAGTTGACAGGTTTAGGCCTTAAGTCTTTGTCCCCTGTGCAGATCCTATCGATTTTTAATCCAATTCACACCTAATCAAGCATAGCCATAAGAGGGTAACAGGGGTTTTCTCCTAGGAATTTGCTCAGGGGACGACATAGTTTTATTGTGCATATACCCCAACCCAGTTTTGGCTGAATCTAGCCATGTCCTTAATTTTAGGGTATGATTTTAGGATGTGTTCAAGTTCCTACGTGCTTTGTTAAGAAAAAGTGTGTGTGTGTGTGTGTGTGTGTGTGTGTGTGTGTGTGTGTGTGTGTGTATAGCTCAAGCCAAGAGCAGGACTAAGCCCACCTCACTGCCTCCTTTTCCCCTAATTCTGAAGAAAGATGTCCATCTTCTTAGAGCTGCTTCCTGCCAGGACAGGGCACAGGTGAGTAAGACAGAAATAGTCTCTCCAATCTTTCTCTAAAGCTGTGTTATTCCCCAGGCCCCACTGGGGAGTGTCCATGAAATTCCTCAGCCATAGTCAAACAGGTGTCTCTGTTGATCCTAGTAGGAGCAACTGATAGTGTTTATTAAGAAGAGGAATTCCAAGGGCAAAACCAGCCAACCAACTAACCAAACAAAACATTGCCCCCCTAAAAACAAAAACAAAAACAAACAACAACAACAACCAACAACAACAAAAGACGCAAACTTACCAGGGATATAATGGGTACCAGCAAAGGGGATTGGTAATTCCAGATCATTCTTTTTGCCAGGTTTTAGAAGCGCTCACCCAGTGCTTCTAAACAAGGCTGCTCCAAACACGGGTGAGTAGTAGTGGGCGGTTTAAGGTAGAGTGTACACAACTGTAAAATACTTCATTGTTCTGACCCATAAAACAACTCCTGGCAGCTTGAGACTTCAACTTCATTAAAAAGCAAATATGTGGGACAGGAACTCTACAAACCTTAAGCCTTGTTCAGTGTGGTGCATGTCCTAACTTGTTCTTTTTAAGTTGAAGAGAACTAACTAACCCAGGAGCATGGACTGAAACCCTCCCATCTCCCCTCTTTGAGCCTCAGTTTCCCCATTATAGAACTGGGTTAAGGATGATTGCCTTTCCTAAATCACAGGCTAAGGAACTCTGGGGGGAAATGAATGTATGAGGAGGAACAACTATTGCTCTCTGAGTTCCTTCTAGAAGCAGGCATTGGTGTGTGTCCATTAGGGCAAGTGGGGACATCAGGAACCCAGGGATGAACTATTAGAAAGAGACTAAACTAAGGGCAGGGGTGTGGTTCAGTGTTTAAGAACATATTTACACCAGCGCTTCATAGGTTCACCCCCAGCACCACATACAACAGCTGAACTAGAAGGAAAAATATCTGTAATCTAATCCCAATCCATTCCCAGCATTTCTGTGGCTTTATGAAAGACTTCTTCACACCTCCATTTTCTGAAAGATAGTTTCAGCTTCAGCTTAGCAACAGATTCTCTGTCCTCTGACCTGGTGCTGAACCAAATACCTCTGGAGGAGACCGGGAGGTGACCTGGCAAACTTTGCATTTGAGAGGAGCAATGCCACAGACCTAATTAACATCACCATGGTATAGGCACCAGTACACTTGACCTATCAGGATAAATAAAACAATACTTTAATCTTAAGTGTCAGTAGAAAATAAAAGACTCATTTATTACATGTAATATTGTTGTGCACAGACTGGCTGTGGCTGTCCTAGAATGGGCAAGTGTATTAGAAACTGCTTGTCAAGACGTTGGAGACTAGGACCCTGAATGGATGCTGTAATGGACTCACACAGAAGTATAGGCACAAGGGTGTAGACACTGTCATCTGACAGACCAGTGGAGAGTTCCTTTTTGTCATCTTGTGGCTTTTGAGCTGTTTTAATGGACCTCAATTTCTGCATTTATATAATGGGGTTACTTACTGCCTGTTTCAGGGGAAGGTAGCAAGGAATAAATGAGATGATGTAAATAAAGTCCCTTATATAGAACATGTCTCATGATCCTAATACTCAGTATTTCTATAGGAGTCAGTCAAACCAACACCTTGACACACACCTGGGAGCTGTGGTTCCTCATCACAGCTGGGTAGTGAGGAGTCTCTTTCAACAGCAGGCTTACCTGCAACATATTTTCTCCCTTGTCATTATAATATCAGTTGCATTTATACGTTCACTAGCGATGTCTACTCTAGTATATTAGTAAGTAAGTAAGTTTTTCTTTTTTTCAAACTGTAGGCAGCAAGGCAAGGAGCTGGGACAAGCAATTCATCTGTTAAGTGTTATCAGGAAACAGAAATAACAGAGAGGCAGAAGTAAGAGCAAAAAGGGAATCCAGTAATGTAAAGAGTGTGCTACTGAGCTAATTAACACTAAGAGGATAGGGGTCTCAAGATCCTTTGAGGGATGTTATTAGCAACAATACAGAAAAACACTCTTTATAATTGAGGGTTACTGCTTTGGTATAAACTGCTTTTCTGCAAAGCTGATCTCTGTGAAGCTGATGATCCATTAGGTCAGTGGTACTGGCCAAGTGCATGGAACTGTCCACAATGCTGTGCTGAAGTCAGGTAGACTGGGATATGGGAGGTATCTGCTATTCTTGGGAACAGAAGGGTCAGTGAGTATGAGCTTCTTGCCTAGTTATATGCTATAACTAGGAAGTATAATAGGGTCAGTGTCGGAGTCAACGTTGAACCCTAAGAATCAGGCACAGCCCTGAATGTAAATATTTACTTAGTAAAAAAAAAAATTGATGAATGGATGAATGGGCAGATGTGGATGGACAGGAATATGGATGGGTAGATTGACTTTATCCTTCATAGTGTGAGAATGACATGCATCTATAAATGGGGAGGTGATGCATGAAGGTTGAGTGTATATGAATTTTCACCTAATGTAATCAATTTGGGATAGGAGCAGGTAAGTCAGATAGTTCTCAGGAGAAATTAATCTAGAGCTGGGTCAAAGGAATCATCAATACTGGACCTGTTGAAAACTTGGCACATACAGTGCTCCAGCTTGGAATCAATATCACAAATAGGACCCAGAAGAGAAGCAGAGGTGACACTGTGGAGAAAAATAGCCTGTGAGTTGAGTAAGGAAGGGAAGAGCTCAGAAGGACCAGGAGCCAGAAGCTGGCACTCAGAATAAGTCAGACTGAGACCCTCCTGTTAGGCCTCTGCAAAGCCTCATCCTGCTGCTGACGCGGGTAATACAGGGGGCGTGGCTTCCCGCCTAACCAGAGCCTCTGACCAGAAAACAAGGAAATTAGAAAGTTTGCAATCTGTGTGGAGTTCGTGTTTTAGCATCACTTTTTTTAATGTTACTGAAATTTTAAAAATCAATTCCTCTAAATAACATTTACTTTTTCATTAACAATGTTTTTTTTTTTTGGGGGGGGGGGAAACTTTGAAATTTCAAAATCAGAGAAAATTATAAATAACTTGTTGCTATCAAGAGATACATAAATGGCTTTTATGTACTTTTACATTTTCAACAAAGCCAACTAATTCTGCGTTTCCACCTTTACATGCTTTTCTTCACAGTGTCCCCTGGTTAGACAGCACAATGTAGCTTCTAAGCACATTTCTTCGTGTCATGGAAAAATTTTTTAAAACACTAATTTTTACTCATGGTGAAATAGTCTTTCATATAGATAAATCCTAATTTATTTACCCATTGTCTTCTTGTTGGATAGATAATTCTTTTTCCTCTATTATAAATTAGAATGATATGGATGGAATTGTATAAAACCCTTTATATGCAGCATTTCCTTCACATTTCCCTACCTACCTGTTCGGTGATTTCTTACACTTACCCTCCTTTGTCATATGAGGAAACTAAGAACTAAAGAGCATGTTTTAAAAGATCACTGCCCTAGTTTGGGTTCCCAGAAACAGATCTTGGATGAGGATTCAAGTACAAGACACTTAAGAGTTCTCAAGAAGTGCTCTGCAGGAAAATGTAAGCCTGAAGGAAGGATAGACAATGAAGTATTTATTGTCAAGTAAGTTAGTAGCCAAAGCTTAATCCTGCTGCAACACTTGGAGCCAGTGCAGAGTTCCTATCTCAGAGTTGGCCAGCTGAAGCTCTGGGTGTTTTTCACCAACCCCAGTCTAGGCTTTCAAAGACTGTTAATTTCTATCATTTCCCATTCTGTAGCACAGAGACAGATGTTCAGTGTAGGGCGAAAGCAGGCCCCCATGGTCACATCAGTGTAGGGCACCAGAAGTGGGCAGCATTCCCTACAGTAGTGAGTTCACGGTGAACCTGGAGACAGAGTCACACAGCTAGCCACCATCAGCTGAGATTTGAATGCAGAAGTGCTTGACTTAAGTGACTGGACTTTGCAAAGAGAAAACCACCCCGTGACCTTGGACAAGTCACCTCATCTGTCAGAACTCCAGGATCTGATAAGGATAATATTTTGGGACAATATCTGACTGGAAACCTGGTCAGGAGGGCCACAGAATGGGTCTCTGGGCATTTGGGTTAAATGCAAGGCCGTCATCTGTTCAGCATTACTGACCGTTCCCATCAGGTAGGTGGGAATCATCCTGCAGACATACCGTGCTTTCTTGGGAATAGCTAATTAAAAGAAATTAAATAGAAAATGGGCCTGTTTCCTGAGTTTATGAGATGAGTAGTTTTCCAGATTAATTACACAATATTCAAGATACACACGGCTCATTGAAATACAGCAAAAGTCCTTGATGAATTTTGGAGCACTTCATTTTTTTTTTCCTCTGGCAAGAGGGAGACAAATGTACAATGGCTCATCTCTATGCACTGGCCGTCGTCAGGTCTGCAGTCCCCAAGGAGAGGGCTTAATTGCTCCATAAGCTTCGCATTCAAGGGCTCCTCAGTGCTAAACTCCTGCCGAACTGCATGAAAGTAAAAATGACAAAGATAGCAAGTGACACATTTATCAAATATGCAGATTCTGAAGAAGTCAATGTGGGTTGCTCATGCCAATAAGGCTCCAGATGGAAACCAGCACTCCCACAGCCCTCCCGCCCAACTTAAGGTCACAGGAAAGGGCAAGATCAAAGCCAACAGGGATTCAACACCCGTGTGGACTAACTACAAAATCCATGCTTATTCTCCAAGGTCATCCACCTCCGTGTTCTCTCCCCCCTGAACATGTTCTAAAATTTTATCAGTCATTGGTAAATGAATATTTTTTTTTGTTTGTGTTTTTGAGACAGGTTCTCACTATAGCCCAGACTGGCCTAGAACTCACTACATAGCCCAAGCTGGCTTGCTTCATCCATGAGGCAATCCTGTCTCAGTCTCCCAAATCCTGAGATTACAGGCATGAACCACCATGCTTAGTGTTAGAAAGCAAGTGTGACTTGATTGCACTGAGTTATTCCTAAGTGACAGCTCCCCAGAGCAAGATGTCAGCAGTCAGCCTTGCCCTGGTCCATGTCTGCATATACGTTTATTAGTATACATTTTTAGTAATATGAAATGTGAGTTAATATTGCAAAGATTTGGATCTATAAATTAACAGGCTTATTCGGAGACTCTACAGCTTCCTGATGGTTAGTTTTGATTGTCCATTTGATTAGATCAACAAATGCCTACTTGATAGTGAAGCCGAACTCTCTAGGTGTCCTCTGATGGCGTTTACAATGACAGCGGATCATGAGGGCTCTGACCTTATGAACGGATTAGCCCTTTGATGGATGACGACACGATGATATATGGGACATGGTTAAGAGGTGGGGCTGAATTGGAAAAAGTAGGACTTGGGGACTATTTCTTATCTCATTAAATTCCTCTGCCTCCTGCTCTCAGCTCTCTCTCCACCAAGAAGTAAAAAACAACCTACACAATGTTTTCTTACCCCGTGATGCTCTGCCCAAGCTCATGGGCCAAGTAAACACACACTGAACCCTTGGCAGTACAGGCAAAAACAATTCCTAAACTCAATTCCTAAAAATGTCAAGTTTTTTTTTAAATAATTTTTATCTTTTATTAAAAACGTATTATAAAGAATTTGTAAATAAAAAATTCATCCACTGAAATTCACCAGCCCCAAAGTCTACACACATCAATGAACATGGACCAGGGTTCAATTTATTCCCAGTTTCTCTAGGCTCCATTCTAATAAAGAAGCCCTGTGGACACACTTATATTCATTGCTACTCTATTCACAAGGGTCATAATGTAAAAATGTCCTAAGAGTCCACTGAGAAGTAATTAGATATACAACATATGGTTTGAATACCCCATGGAGTACTCACCAGGAAATTCTGCACACACACAGTAACATGGATGAGCCTTGAAGACATCATGCAGAGGGAAATAAGCTAGTCACAGAAAGACTACATGATTCTACATACACAAGGTATTTGAAGTGATCAAATTCACAGGATAAGAGCATTATGGTAAGTACCAGGCTTTAGGGGGAGGAAGGGATGGCTAAGTATTAATATAAAGGCATACAGTTTCAGCTAGGATGCATAAGCTCTAGAGATTTGCTGTCCAATATCATACATGTCATCCATAACATACACTTAAAGATTAAGGATGCTTTGCAATATAATTTAGTGGTAGAATTCTTGCCTAGTGTACTCAAAGCCTTGGGTTCAATCCCTGGTACTATAAAATAGTTGATAGGGTAGATAATTCTTTTTTCTATAATTCAATTTAATTTAGATATTAGAACTTAAAAATCTGAAGGTAGTAAGTGTTGGTAAGGCAATGGCACAATGTGAATGCTCTCTTGCTAAGTATATCACGCGGTGTGGTTTTGGAGAACAAGCTGGTATTAGCTAATACAGTTGGAGGCACTGTGTGTGTGTGTGTGTGTGTGTGTGTGTGTGTGTGTGTGTGTATGCATCTGTGCATATAATACATATATATTTGTGGGGGGGGTGTGCATGTGTGAAGGCCAGAGGCTGATGCTGGGTATATTCCTCTATTGTTGCCACATTATGTTTGAAAGGAAGAACCCAGAGCTCACCAATTGGCTTGACCTGCTGACTGATGAGCCCAGGAATTCACGCGTTTCCACCTCCCCAGCACTAAGATGACAGGCATGTGCAGCCACACCCAGCTTTTACATGGGTGTTGAGGATCCTGACTGCTTGGGCATCATGAGATTAACTTCCTAAGAGTCAAGGCAGAAGTTACTTTTTCAGAGAGGAGAAAGTGGATGAAAGGATTGCACAGTCAGAGTTCCTGGCCATGGAGACTGTAAATCAGTGGTTCTCAACCTGTGGGTCATGATCCCTTTGGGGATCGCATATCAGATATCCTGCATATCAGATATTTAATTATGATTCATAATAGTAGCAACATTACAGTCATGAAGTAGCAATGAAATAATTCTATGGTTGGGGAGTCACTACAACATGAGGAACTATATTATTGGGTTGATGCATTGGGAAGGTTGAGAACCACTGCTATAAATGATCTATTTCTTCATGAGGATATGTCACAGTTTAGTAACTAGGAAAACGTTTAAGATTCATAGGTACCAACACTCTGATTAGAAGCTGGAAGGGTGTGCTAACACTCAACTGTGGGTGAACTTGGCTGGAGAATGAGCAGTTTTGCTCACTGCTTAAATCCCTAGCCTCTTGAACCATGTTCAGCGATTTTCCTAATGAATGGATGTTTTCAGATACAAGAACCATCTGTGCTTCTCCAGCCAGACAGGAACGTGTTGAGAAAGCTGAGAGGAGGTCTTGGGCTTCCTGGATCTTGGAGCCTCTCCAGATTTAAAGACCCGACTGGGGATTCAGTCAGCTAGTCCGTAGAGAACCCTGCTAAGATAAATAAATCTCTTTTTTTTTTAATCACATTAAAAATTATTTTGTGTGTGCTGGTGGGCAGAGGGAGTTGGTGAGCATGCCGTAGCATACAAGCAGAGGCCACAATACAACCTGCAAGAGTTGGTTTTCTTTTTCCACCATGTGTGTTCCAAGAATCAAACTCCGGTCGCCAGAGTTGGTGGCAAGCACCCAAAACAAAACAACAATAAAAACAGTAAATATTTTAGGTCTCAAAAGCCACAAGGTGCCTGTCCCATTCACCCAGTTGTAACACGAAGGCAGCTGTAGATAAGTGTGACACTTGAAATGTGAAATGTCCCCCACAAGTCCTTGTGTTTGAACACTTGGTGCCCCGGGGAGTGGTGCTGTGTGGAGAGGTTGTGGAACCATTAGCAGGTGGAGCCTCCCTGGAGGGAGTGGGTCCCTGGAGGAAGCGGGTCCCTGGAGGAAGTGGGTCCCTGGAGGCAGGCTTTGCAGTTTATAGCAGACCCTACTTCCTGCCCTGTCTTTGCTTTCTGGTCCACTGAAAAGTCAGCAGGCAGCTTCTGCATCTCCTCCAGATGCCATAGGAACACCCACTATCATGTCTTCCCTGCCATAATGGATTTAAGTCCTTACAACTAGGAGCCAAAATAAACCTTTCCTCTCTTGAGTTCCTTTGGGGGAGGTACTTAATCAGTGACCAGAAGGGTGACAAAAATGAACACAGCAGAGCACTGAAACAATTTTATTTGTCCAAATCTGTGGCTCTGCCTACAGTTTTCTTACCTGTGGTTCCTCACCTGCATTACCCACCACAAAACAAACTGAACGATGATGCTCTCAATCCTCTAATATATAGGTGGGTATAGGTGTGGTCTCCAGCCCTACAACATCAGTGTCACCTAGCAACTTGACAGTAAGTAAGAGGCCCAGGACCGATCCCCAAATCAGAAGCTCTGGGAGTGGAGCTCAGCCCTCTGTTCTGAGAATCCCCTCAGGTGATTCCGGTGTGTATACAGTTTTGAGGATCACTGTTAACCAAATCTATCAGGCCTGGGTGTCCAGCCTTTTGCTATTGTGAAACCTGATCAGTTACAGCGTGTTTGGGCTGCATTCATAGCTGTCCTGGGATGCTTGTGGCCTATGGGCCACAGTTGGGCACACCTGGTACAGTAACCAAGAAAGCGTCTTTCTACTTGCTACAATGGAATGGGATTTCCCCATCACAAAGACTGGTTTAGAAGTGACCCCCTACAGGGTGTACAAGGGTATCAGTTGGTCAGAATAGATACCAACCCAGTGCCCTGAGGGACACTTCCTTTACAAGCTATGAATGCTTTCCATGCTAAGGGCTCTAGGAAAGGATCTTGAGAGGCCAGGGCAAAGGAGACATGTGCATCTGAGATACAAATAGCCATGAGGTAGAAAAGTAGCTATTTGCCAACTGAGTGTTTCAATATTTGAACAACTGGCTCAGCTGTGCCGGTTCATGCTAGCTGCAAAAGTGCCCTAGGTCAACTGACAAAAACCTCAACATTTAACTTCATTTAACTCTGCTCCCCTGTGTGGAAATGAGTCCATAAGATGTCAGCTTAAGGATGACGCAGCCCAGAGAGCAGTATGCAGCTAAGGGAATCAGAAAGCGCCGGTCACTCCCAAGATACATCACACTTCCAGGCAGACCATTTACATGTCCCAGTTTGCACTGAATTTTCTAGTGTTTGCAGATGAAGCTCTGTATCCTAAGAAAAGGAAGCCCAGATAGGTACCCCAAGACAAATGTCCCCGAGAGCAATGACCCAATGTTCCCATCTCCTGGAGTTCTGAAGAGCCTGCCCCTCCTGCTCATCCTGTGCCAGGTGCAGATCCACTAGGATCCCTTTGCCCCGGTTGTGTGTTGGGCAGGCTGCAACGCTTGTTTATTAGTGGAATGCATCTGATCAGAGAGGCCTGCCTGACAAGTTCATTACATATCAATTTAATTAGCTGATTTACATTTAATTTACATTTCAATTAATGTCTTTAGCAACAAAATGCTGCCTTAATAGGGTAATTGCCTGTTAGGCAATATGTAAAAGAATAAATAGTCGCATTCTGAGGAAGAATTCCTATTTTCAATTTTTTATTACCATAAATAACTGAAATAATTATTGCTCTTAAGGGCCACGTCCTCATTTCCTTCTGGGCCTAATTATAAAGACTTAGTACCTCATTAAGCAAAATGGTTTTGGAGTCACAGAAAAACATTACTCTGATCGTGACTCATTAGTTTCAACAAAAGAGGGGGAAACTGTGAGGGTAGGCACATTTGGAGGGACTGGGTCTCATGTCCTTCCTGCACCCCCCACAAAGTGATAGTACAAGTGGCTGGCAGTGCACACCTGTGGGGAGGTTGGTAGGAGGGGTATTCAGAACAGTCTTCTCCAAGTATTCCTAAAGACAAGAAATTCACTGCCTCCTGAGGCAGACATTACAGACTGCTAAGGTTTTTTTTTGTTGTTGTTTTGTTTTGTTTTTTTAGCTCTTCCTTACATAACGTAGGCTCCGTCTCTCTCCTTAAGACTGTTGTAGCCATTTCCTGCCAGAAAAGGTGTTTTCCAGAGGCATAATAATAGAAATGTCCTCAGAAGAATCTCAGCTATGTCTGAGAACCGCACGAGGCTAGAAGTGGCAATTTGAATGAAGAGATTGAAGCGGGCACGAAAATTCAACAGGACAAAGCTGGCAAACACCCGGGATACACTAGGGAAAGTGTGGTGTAGATTCGGCTGTGTGAAGTCCCACAGGGTCAAAGGGCAAATGAGGCAGGCTTATCCTTTGAGAATGTTCTATGTGTCTTCCAGGAAGCCGAGTTCAGAAAAACCTGCAACAGAGCAAATGCTGAACATGTCTGAGCCTCGGGGCAGGAGCCTTTTAGGCTCCTGCTGTCCTCCATCACTCTGGGCAAACCTCACTGGTCACCCTTCCAACACAAAGACACATTCTCCTTTTCTCTGGTGTTCTGCTGCGCTGTCTACAGCCCAGCACAGTGCCACCGCGTGGAATCAAGATGAAACTGCAGGAGAGGAACGCCGAAGTCCTTTTGGATTTGATTTCGTTAATTAAACCAATGTAGTGCCGGCTCAAAAAAGAAACAATGAGCTGCCAGGAAGTTGCTGCCATGAGAAGTAAGAGAAGGGTGACTTTGTTAATTAACTAATATTTTGATAGCATTCGAGTCTGTAAGTCACAACCCCTAGCTTTCTTCTCTCTCTAGTTCAGACCAGCTAGTCCGTGTCAGCTCTTAGGAAAGAAAAGGACATGTTCCACATTACATACTCTTAAATCACATTCCTAAGATTTCTTTTTCACATTCCCCACCCTCTCCCCACCAACCCCCTTAGGACGAGGTTTTTCAGATCCACTCCAGTCTGGAAGCTCTCAGACGCCCCGTTCTGAAGGAGGGACGCCAGCAGGGTGGCAAGGAGTCCCTGTTACCAGCAGGGGGCGATCGCAGCTTCTGCTCATGATAACGCATTTCTCCTGTAGACTTAGAGCAGCGACTCAGCTCTCCCAAAGCGCAACCTTTTTTATACGAAGGTATTTTGGACACCTTCTTCTACCTGAAAGTCACATAAAATACATACTTGCTTGTATAATAAGTTTTCAAAAACATATACAATATTCTGACTGTAATACACAGAAGAAATAAACTGAGTGTAACATGCAGGAGAATAATATGCATGTCTGCTTCTAAGTCATACAACCTGACGGCGTAAAAAGACATAATGAATCCTGTAGTCTCAGCTGAGGCAGGAGAATCTCTTGGACCAGGATTTCTTGGCCAGCCTATGCATCTGTGCACACGTGTGTGAACACACACACACACACACACACACACACACACACACACACACACACGGAAAAAAAAATAAGCCGATTTAATGAAGTAGCACATGCTTTCACCTCTCCCTCGGCTTTCCTGTTTGAGAGTCAGTAGCATCGACCACAGCAGCAAGTGCTAAACGTTCTAAAGTTCAGAGCAACTTTTTGTTTGTTTGTTTGTTTGTTTGTTTTTGTTTTTCGAGACAGGGTTTCTCTGTGTAGCTTTGCGCCTGTCCTGGAACTCGCTTTGTAGACCAGGCTGGCCTCGAACTCACAGAGATCCGCCTGTCTCTGCCTCCCGAGTGCTGGGATTAAAGGCGTGCGCCACCACCTCCCAGCCAGAGCAACTCTTGATAGCATTCTGAGCAAAACAATATCTCAGTTTTGATATTGAGAAGACATCTCAAAATATGTCTTCTCTTTATTTAGAAGGAAGTGGTATTGCTGGAAGATGCTCTTATTAACCATGGGGAGAAAGTAAAGGGGGGCAGGGTTTGGGGGTGCTGCATTATTCTTGACTGCATGGGTGCATGGGGTTACCTCGACAGAAGGATGTTTCAGAAGCATCATGTAGTTGTCATGACCACCATTTCCAAATGGCCCACTCATTCCTGAAAGGCCTGAAATCAGCCTCGTGTAATCACTTCCCCAGAACAATACCAACCTGTGCCTTTGCTTCCCCTCCTTTGAGCCCCATTCTAAGAATTTCTGTTGTGACCCCTAACTTCCTGCCTTACTCACGCCAGTGTCCACAGTCACTGGAGGACAGGCCCTGTTGTATACTCCCAGAGGGTCCTGTCTAGACATTGTCTGGGCATCTGAATCATCCAGGGGATCATCTCTCTCCACAGATCATGTACACTTCTGACTTCAGTGGGTCATGTGGGGGACAGTAGACCCCATGTATCTCATGAGACTAATGTCCCAGCCCAGTATCATGACACCATATCTGGGCTCACCAGCCAGACTTCTAACAGTCAGTACCCATATTTCTCTGCCTTCTGGACTTTTGGGAGCATACTGCCCAGAGGGTGTTATGGGGGAGACTACAGTTTCCTCTTGTCTCTACCCCACCAGAAACTTCCATTCTTGTGCTCCAAATAGAGAAGAATTTACCTGGGACACAGTCATAGCTCAAGCAGTCAAGAGTTTAATTAGAGGAAGTACTGAACAGAATACACTCCTTAGGAAAAGAGCTGCCTGGACAGAACTACAAGACCTAATCTTGGCAGGCATGGGTGTCTTACATTTCTCCTTTCTGGTTATCTATTCCCTAGCTCCTCCCCAAAGGTGGGAACTTTCAGAGGAAGGGGTGCACTTTTCTTGGAAGCCCATTTTATCCAGAATCCACTCTTTTACATGTAGATATATAAAATATAAAAATAGAGAGAGAGGTTAAAGTACCCCCTAGAGTAGAGAAGTTCTCTAGAGGAAAGTGCCATTGTTCTGTGTACATACCTCACCTAGTAGGGATATTCTGAAGTTGTTTAGAGTTTTCCTAGCCAATCAACATAACACCTGTCATTTTTTGTTTTTTTTATCCTATTTCTTTGACTGCTAACATCTTTATACCCTGTTTAAAGTCCTGACCTAGCATAGATGGAGAGTTCATTACCATCTATTGCTCTTTATATCCTGCTTTACAGCTTTTGGTCAGTTTCTCCCAGAGCTACCTGGCAATGGTAGATTAAAAGGGCCAGAACTAATCTTTACCAGTAGCTAAGGAGAAGGGGTGGATAAAGGCCAGAGATTCTTTGATCCTAGGGCAAGATAACTCTGAAGGGTACATCCTACATTAGCTCTCACCACTTTTCAGTGAGGTAAAGTTCCAGCTGCCCATGGAGAAACCTGCTTTATGACAAATCCTTGGTTGATCCACTTTCTTCTCTGGTTGGTGTTACCTAGGGTCATCTCCCCAGTAAACTACTTGCTCTTGTTAATAACTGGGGGGGGGGGGAGGTGTCTAGAAATCCTAAACAAAGCCAGGAATACTGAGAGAACAAAGCCTCCAGTAATCCTGAGTGTTAAAAGATCTGCAGATCTGCCAGGGCAAAACAAAGAAGAGGAGATTTGGGGACCTAGTGGCTGAGACTGAGCTTCACAGGATACTTTGAAGCAAGACCCACAGAATTTCAAGGAATGCCTCTTAAAGGGAGAGGTTAAAGACTGGGAAATGTTTCAGTTTGTAGGTTGGCAGGAAGGCATTATGTCACAATACACTTGACAGACACTCTCAATCATGTCTTCCAACTTGGCCATGGAAAATGTGAGTCACACTTAACAAGAATATGAGGGATGGGGAGGTAGCTCACTTAGTAAAATGCTTGCCTTGTCAGCACGAGGGCTTGAATTCAACCCCCAGGAGCTATGTAGTATACGCTTGTGGTTTCAGTGCTGGGGGTGATGGGGCACTGGAGAATCCCTGAAGTTCATTGGCTGGCCAGACATCCTAGCTTTTGTGGGGATTTCCAGGCCAGTGACAGACCCTGTGAAGTGATTACTTATATTGTTCTATTATTAAATAAAACTCAGGAGTAAGATGTTGGGGTGAAAACCTGATTCAGAGAAGCAGCTGAGAAACAACCAGTGATCTCTTTCTCTCCTTTCTCAATCCAAAAGGGCCCTTGAATCTTTCTAAGCCCCTCCCTACTACTTCCCCTGTCTCTCTATTTGTCCTGGGTTCTCCAAAATATCTATGGATAATTCTGATCAGCTAGTAGCTAGCTTTTCCCTCTGATTGAAGGTAAACTTGATTATCTGTCTTGGGAGTGTCAGAGTGCTATCAAAATATTCACAACATTTCCCTCTTTTTATCTAAATAAAAAGGGAAGGTTTTAACTCTAACACAGTACAACTATATGCAATAAGAACAATGATCAGATAAGAATGACATTCACAATGTACATCAGTCCATTTGTATTTGGCAGGTTTTTTTTGGGGGGGGGGGAAATACTCTATTTTCTGTCCTATCTTGGTAGTCCAAAGTTTTGTACCTAATTTACTTTATATCATAATTTGTCTTACCAACATTAAAACTATCTTTTAAGACCTCAAAATATTTTCTTAGATAAGCAACTCAAGCTTTTATGTCTCTCACCCTTATACAGTTTACACCTCTTTTGTGAGTTCCTTTTCTGAATTTGGTAACAAGGACAATTGTAACTATAACTATCTGTTCTTCAACCCCATCAGAAACCCAAGAAAAATATACCATTACCTGAGTAAACAGGAAGTGCAAGGCAAGCAACTCCCAAAACTATAGAAAGGACAAAAAACATCCATAATCCACCAAATGACCAAATACCACCCACCCCACCTCTTGGGAATACGGGTGTCATGTCCTCCCCACAAAATAAAAGGTAGACAGTGCTTGAGGAACTACATTCAAGGCTGTTCTCTGGTCTATGCATATAAATATACATGGGGGGGCGTGTTGAGGTGGAGAGAGATACAGAGATACAGAGAAAGGGAAGAAGGAACAAGGGAGAGACAGATGAATACAAACATACTTGACTGTTATTTATTTAAAAATGGATATGGAATTTGGAAAAGCATTTACCTTTGGTAAGCTTTCTGTTGGTTATCTATGTTTTGGAGACTGGGTTTGAACTTGTAAGGTTCTTGCCACAGTCTCCCTCTTGGGGTTACAAGCTAGTAGATTACTCAGCATGCCTGGTAGCAATTTGGTCCAAGTTGCAGTTATTTTCAGTTTTCAGCAGACGTCCCAGGCACTGAAGTGTGACTAGGGAGATGGTTTGAAGGGCTGTAAAGATTCTTTCTCCAAAGATTCTTTGCTCTAGGGAGAAAGGAGCGGGGCCACCTGTAAAGAGTACTGCCTGGAACAGAGGGGGCGCGGTTCCTATTGGCATAAGAATAGCAGATTGACAAACAAGACCACAAGGAGGTGAACTGAAGTCACTGGTCCCACAGCAAGATGGCTTTAGTGGGTCACAAGCACACACTTAACCATCAAAACTAGTAGGGAGAGAGGGTCGGGGACAAGCTCTGAATTTCTGGGGTTGTCAAGTGAAGACCAGAAAGGCTGAAGTTTTGAAACTTGACACCCTCTCTGAGCAGGGCTGGAGTACTGCATTCTGACAGAGCAAGGGTCATGCTTTGCTTCAGCAAGCACATTCCAGAGCTGCCCTGTGACTGCAAAGCAGACACGGGCTTTCTTCTCCTCTTTACACTTTATTGGCAAAGTATCAAACATTTTATAGGGCAAGCGCTGCCACCCGCCCAGCTGTGCTCAGCAGTTACTTCCAGCAAAGACGTTGCAGTTGGGACTCACACTAGGGTAACTTCAACTTTAAAAGCTTGCCTCTGAATGCCTCTCTTTAGGCCCTTTAA
Source organism: Peromyscus maniculatus bairdii (assembly GCF_049852395.1). Classification (NCBI taxonomy): domain Eukaryota; kingdom Metazoa; phylum Chordata; class Mammalia; order Rodentia; family Cricetidae; genus Peromyscus; species Peromyscus maniculatus. The sequence goes on from NC_134853.1 coordinate 132,451,700, forward strand.
ATGTTGCAAATCAAAGAGGCACACAGGGAGGCTGGGTGATTGGCAACCTTCCCACCATGGTGATGAGAATATAGCTCTTTGTGTGGCTAGAACAGCTAGAGGTGAGGCAGGGGGAAGAACGCAGTCTGCTTATCCAGGGGGCTCCAAGCACCAGCTTTGAGTGCAACACATTGCCCGGCTGAGGTCAGGCGGGTGCTGATAGTACTTCACCAACTGCCAACAGGCGCTGGTGCTGGTGCTCAGCTCCCTCCCCTCTTCCTACCTTCCCCTGGCTTTCATTCAGTCACTGTCGGAGCTCCTGCTAAGTGGCAGTACCCACTATAGGACTGATCAGCAGATTTACTGTAGATTCAAGGAGTCCCCAGGCCCCTGACCTGCACTAGCCTTCTCCACAAGCTGTCCTCTGATACTGTTCCTGAAAACTGTAAAAGACAATATCGGAATGGCAGCCCTCTACAGATCCTTGTCTAGCTAACTTCACTTCAACCTCTTTCTCATATGGTGACAATGGAGTGGCCCTGAACTCTGTTGGGATCCAGCAGAGGGGAAGTTGAAGTGAAGACTGGGCTTAGTGTGTTATATTCACGTGATTTACAGTCACCAGCCAAGTAAAACTCAGCCCGTTGAAAGCCATCTGGAAAGTAGAAGTGTCTTCCACAAATGCAGATACACCCACTCTACTGGCCTGCCCAGTACTGTGACTCATAGACAGGGAAGCCTCTACAATAAAGACAAGGGGAAGCTGATTGTTTAGGTAATGCAGTCAATTCAGATCCTGTAAGATTAGCTCTGCACTCCGATGTTAGAATGCCCCGAAATGTCACAATAAGCAAAACTCCACAAAAGATGGAAAAGACAATAGTGTGAAAACCATGGTGTGTAACTATTAAGGAGCTGTGAAGCTAAAATAAACTACAAAAGAAAACCTCAATATTGATCATCATGATAGAAGTAAGTTTGGGGCATATGTCTGTTATTTCAAAATAAAAGGAGAGCCAGGTGTGGCAGCAGGCTTTTAATTCCAGAGCTTGGAAAGTGAGGCAGGAGAATCACAAGTTCAAGGCCAGTATGGACTCTGTCAAGAAACTCCCATATCAACAGAAACAAATGAAGCAAAATTAAACAAAGACAGAGCTTTAGAAAAAGAAAATGCTCTTACAAAAATTGTCAAAACGAGATATGATTAAAGACTAAACCCCGAACTATAAAAAGAAATGTATTAAACTGATTATTGTTGATTTTTTTTAACTCTTTGGTCTTTACTCTTTTCGGGTGGGGGGGAACCACTCAGCTCTCAAATAAACATACAGAGGCTTAATCTTACTTACGAATGCCTGGCCTTAGCTTGGCTTATTTCTAGGCAGTTTTTCTTAAATTATTCCATCTTTCACCTCTGGGCTTTTACCTTTCTCTATTTCCATATATCTTTTCTTTCCTTCTTATTCCGTGTCTGGCTGTGTGACTGGGTGGCTGGCCCTCAGCAACCTCCTCTCCTTCTTTTCTCAAACCTTGATCTGATCTCTTCTTTTTCCCAGATTTCTCTCTGCCTGCCAGCCCTGCCTCTACTTTCTCCTGCCTCGCTACTGACTGTTCAGCTCTTTAGTAGACCATCAGGTGTTTTAGGCAGGCACAGTAACACAACTTCACAGAGTTAAACAAATGCAACACCAAAGAATGCAACAATCTTTACATCATTAAACAAATGTTCTACAGCATAAACAAATGTAACACATCTTAAATTAATATTTCACAACAACTGGTAGCTCATAAAGTTAATACCTTTTTTTCCCTGGACTTTGAGATTGAAAAATGAATCTCTGATTTATTTTCTTCTTATAAATATATATTCATTATTAGAGTCAATTTTCTATTAATATGTTTTTATTGTTTTTGTAAAGGAACATCCTGGGGCTAGGAAGATACCACAGTCTGTAATTCAAGCTTGAGGACCAAGTTTAGATTTCCAGTACTTAAAAAAAAAAAAATGAACTTGGCAGTGCACTCTTGTAATCCCAGAGCTGGAGGTGGGAGCAAGAGGACCCTTGGGGCTTGAAGCCAGCTATTTAGCCATTTGGACAACTCCAGGTTCAGTGAGAGACCTTGTCAAAAATTAGACCTTTGATACACACACACACACACACACACACACACACACACACACACACGCATATCCTCACATGAATGCACACACATATGAACACACATTAAATAAAAGAAGCTATCTAACTTAAACAAGTTTCAAATTGCATCAAAATTGAAGTACTTCAGCAAAAGAAATAGAGATACAAAGAAAAGAACATGTAAGAACTGGCCATCAATGGCTATCAGGCCAACTAAAACACAAACTAACAATGACACAGTGTCATCAGAAGTGCAACACTTTGGCCTTCTGTTTCTTAGTCAGATATGACTTTTGGGATCTCATTGTGCCTTGCTTTCTCTCAACAGTGCATCCATCCCTTGATCCTTTCTTACATGGGATGTGTGGTGGTTTGAATGAGAATGGCCTTCATAGGCTCATATATTTGAATGCTTAGTTGGTGGTTGGTGGAACTGTTTGGGAGGATTAGAAGGTGTGGCCTATTTGGAGAACATTTCAAAACCTCAAGCCATTTCCAGTTGGCTCACTCTCTCTGCCTCATGATTGTTGTCTCAACATATAAACTCTCAGCTACTGCTCCAGAGCCATGCCTGCCTGCTTTTTGCCATGCTCCCTGCCATGATGGTCATGGATTCTACTATCCTTTGGAACTGTGAGCCTCAAATTAAATGTATTATTTGATAAGTTGCCTTGGTCATGGTGTTTCATGACAACAATAGAAGGTAATTAAGACAGGGGACCTCTCAAACACCTACCTCAATATACCCAAACCTCTGAATTTATCACCTACCTCATTAAAACCTGTCTATCCTTACACTGTTCTCATTTGTGCATGTGTATGTGTGTGGTACATGGGCGTGTGTGTGCTTGTGTGCACACCTGCATGAGTGTGCGTATGTGTACATGTGCTTGTGTGTGCCTATGGAGGCAAACAGTCAGTTTCAGGGATCTTCCTTTATTTCTCTCTATGATACATTTTGAGATTGGGTCTCTCACTTAACCAAGAGTTCACTGTTTTGGCAAGACTAGCTGGCCATCAAGTCCCTAGGAGCTGCCTGTTCAAGTCCTCCTCCCCGCTCCCAACTTCAGGCTACAGATTTGCAGCACCATGCCCATCTTTTATGTGTTCCAGGTATCCAAACAAGTCCTCCTGCTTGCAAAGCCAGCACTTGACATCCAGTCCTCCTGTCTTTTTTTTTTTTTTCTTTTTGACTGCATGAGGTCATTCTACTTTTATCATCTGGGTTTTCTCATCCATATCCACATGGAAGTTCTAAAATCATTTCCCCAAGCCAAAGTAGTTCTTTCCAAAAGAGGGATTAATCTATCTGCATCAACCTAATTATCCCCCAACTTAGTGTATACTTACTTCTTGTTCTCTTCCCTCATCTCCCCAGTAAGCTGCGTTTGCCTGTATATTGGAGAAATTATTTTGGCCACTCCACGTAGTTAAAAGGATATTTATTTAATGGCGTAACTCACAAATTAAGTAATGGGTAGGTCGCAGGGTCTGGGGAAGGTGTAATGCAGTCCAGCGGTGTTCTCCGGAGCTCTGTACAGTCAATCTGCACCGGTCAGCGTCCCGGCACCGAGAGAGCGCCCAGAGAGAGCGCTGACCCATCCCGCTCTCGGGTCCCCCGGCGCCTCCCCTCGCCCCACCTCGTAGGAGTGACAGTTGCCAGAGTCTCAATGGGGGTTGGAACTTCCAGAACCAAGCTGGAATGGCTACCCACTACACCTGTATGCTTGGACAAAATGATGAGGGAATGAAGCACATGTCTTGTTAATAAAGAAATAGGATTTTAGGGTGCTGAATAGGGAGGCTCCCTAACTCTGCCCTATGCATGGTACTGGGTCCTGTTGAAGAGAGGGAGAGGAAACACAGGAGGAGGAACACATGAGCACTTAAATGACTTCGCTTTATAAAAGAACCCTTCCCTCCCCAGAAGCTTTTCTGTGTTTCCAGTTCGGTGCAGTCGCCTGCTTTTCCAATGGACATTAGTCCTTCCCTCCAGCTCTGAGGAAGGTGCCAGGCTGGTGCTTCAAAGCCAATTTTTCTTCCCCTGGCCTTGACCTCAGACTGTCTATTGCATGAATTTGCTCAGTCAATAAGCCTACTCAGGTGTCTCCTACTTACACACACACACACACACACACACACACACACACACACACACACACACACACACTCATATCCACACTCTCTTTCACACACACTCACACATACTAGCACACAAACAAACACACAAATACACACTCACACACATCTAGGAGCTTGTCTTTCTCCTCCACTTGCTTACACCTTCTCAGCTACCTTATTTGGCATTTCTTCATATTCGTCCATTACTTGAAACTTATCTGCTGGAGGTCACCAGTGACCAATTTTCAAATGTATTAGGCACTTTGGGTGGATTTCCAATTAAACTCATGATAGCCCAAGGCACTGAGGGACATTAATCCATTTCTGAAACTGGCTATTTCTTGTGCCTACTCATGTCTTTCTCGTGGCAAACTGATTTTTGTAAACAGAGGCTTTTATTTTCCTTGATAATAAACCACCCTATGTCTAAGCAGGCTGTCTCTATTACACCTTTTTGGCTACATAGCTTCTGCTTCAGAGGGCCACTAATCATGGATGGATCAATGTGGCTGAGAAGTTGAGCCAAGCTGACAAAACCAAGGCATCACAAAACCATGGAGAAAAACAGATGTCATGGGAACTGAAGAGGAAGGAGCAAATGGGTTCCAAGAGGCTCCAAACCATTATAGTACCCACTAGGCCAAGTCTTTACCTCATTGTGGAAGAGAACATTGTAACAGTCACAACCATATTAGAGCAGAAAAGTGTAGCATGAATCTTAAAAGTTCTTATTAATAAAATCAAACCTGAGCCAGGTATTAGGGTAAACTGGAAGATCAGAGAACCAGAACAAGCCACAGCTAGCTCACCTGGCCAGATCCCCAGCTGGTCTTGTTTCCTCAGACTGGAGGCCTCTGAGTCCTCATCCAGAATGGGTCTCAGCTGAACTGCTGCTAGAAGCCTGAAAGCTTAACCAGCCAAATGCTTAACCAGGGCAAATGCTTAACCAGTCAAATGCTTCTAGTTTCTGGTCCTCACACCTTATATACCTTTCTGCTTTCTACTACCACTCCCTGGGATTAAAGGCTTGCTTTCTGGGATTAAAGGCGTGATGAGTCACCATGCCTGGATTTCTGCCTCTGGAATGCTAGGATTAAAGGCGTGTGCTACCACTGCCTATCCTTTATGTTTAATATTGTGGCTGCTCTGTCTCTGACCCCAGGTAAGTTTATTAGCATGCACAATATTTGGGGGAATACAATACCACATTTCCTCTCTTTTTGTCTAAAATTGAAAAAAGCTTATAACTAATACAAGAAAAATTATATCCAGTAAGTATATACAATATACACAGTCAAGATTACATTAATGATGTCTAGTCCATTAACATTTGACAGATTCAGATAAAAACTCCATTTTATATATATTAACAATGTCTAGTCCAGTAACAGGAAAGGAAGCCTCATACTGCCAGGGCCCCAGAAGCCTCTGTGGCAATATCATGTGAATTTTAAAAAAGGTATTTCTTTCTCTAGCAAGTCAAAACATGGCACAGCCAGTGCCCTGACTTTATGCACTTACCATCTCAAGCGGGTGGGTGACCCACACAAAATGACCCTTTGCTGTCTGACACAGAAGCTATGCAGGGGGCAATAGGTTGTTACAGTCAATGTTCAACTAATGAGGTAGTAATATGTTTTGATTTGACAGAGGATACGTCGGTGTGTAGGTATGGGGTGGTATATGTGCCTATGTATGACAGTACCCATGCATGTGTGAGCACAGAGGGCACCAGGTGTCCTGCTCTGCCATTCTATGCCTTATTATCTTAAGACAGGGTCTCTCATTGGACCTATAATTCAACATTTGGCTGAGCAGCAACCCCCAGCGATCCTTCTGTCTCTGTCCCTCAGCACAGAAATTACAAGTGTGCGAATTTTTAGGTGGAAGCTGGGATCTGAACTCAGATCTTCATGTTGCAGGATATTTGATCACGCTGTGTGATCAGCAACCTGAGACTGTGTTAATAAATTTAACCTTGAATCAGGGGTTGGAGCCAGCAACTAGTTGACAAGAATCAGTCATAGAGTATATAGAGGACCCAGGATACAGATAGAGAGGCACAGAAAGAAATAGGGAGGGACTTGGAGATTCATGGGCTTTTTGGACTTCCTTTTTGGTCAAGGAAGTGTGGCCAGAAGATCAGCTGGTCACTCCTTCACTGCTTTGACCTATCAGGGTTTTCACTCCAATATCTGATCTTTACTGGTAATAGAACAACTAAGGTAATTGAACATCTGGTGCCCAATGTGAGCTGTAGCAGCTGCATTTACCTACTGAGCCATCTGCCCAGTCTGAGACAGTACTTCTGGTCCTATTCATGATCTTACTCTGAGGAAGTGCTAGATTAATGGAGAAGCAGACAAATGGAGAGAAACATGAAGATAGTTAAGAACAGAAAGGTAAAAAAGAAAGGTGATGGAAGAGGAGGAAATGGAGAATGAAAGATACAGATAAGAAAGGGATTGATTATCCACTTTAACCTTGTATTTAAATATGCCCCAACATGCCTGGATCATACTGTCCTGAGCAAATGACTTCCACCTATGTCTGCCACAGCATGCCAGTTCCTGTAAGTACCTATTACTTTTCCCGTCTTGCTTGCTGTTTGAATCTCAGTTTTCTTCCAGGTGATCAAACATGATTTACTTCAGTGGATCTCAACCAGTTCACATAGTGAAATCACTTGAAGAATTAACAGTTACACACATGCACACACACACACACACACACACACACACACACACAC